>NC_136267.1:88369817-88694817 GCF_964187855.1 Myxine glutinosa | reverse complement strand
AAACCACCGCAGTTTTTGACCACGGCAGCTTTGAGCGGTGACGGCAGTTGCAGCCTCGAAGCAACGTCGTCGTATGAGAGACGGTTGAGGAGAGCCGGCGGCTGCCCAACTCGAGCCGCGATCATCCCAACCACCCGGATCCTTCCCGCCATTCGTTCCTGCCATCATCCCCCATGTAAGTCTGATTGTTCGTCCGTCTTCTGTGTTGTCCTGGGGTTCAAGTAAGACTGTTAATAGGTAAGCTAGCGTTGCACTGTGTCCTTCTGGTCCGTCCCTCTTTCTGTCTTTATTTTCTTATTCTTCCTTCTCCCTTGGTTTCTTTAAATGTGTACATAATAGATACAAATAAATCATATTCGTATTTCCAACCTTTTGTCTTCTTCTTCTTCACATCCTTCGTCTTTGAGGTTTCCACATTGAATACCTGTGGCACGATTTGGCCAACGTTCAGGAATCGGGTCTAGTAATTGTTAATAGTTCGTGCCGCGGTTGCTAAAAACCGCTCGGCAATTAACATCTGTCCGCGGTACGAACGGGGCTGTGCACCTGCCTTTCCGGGGGTAGCTGGGCAGTGTCAGGGACCACGTCGGTCAGTTATAGAAGAGGGGATTAATCCCCCCTCTAAGGGGAACAGAGGCCGACGTTGGGTTCCGTAACAATATATATATATATATATATATATATATACATATATATATATATATATATATATATATATATATATATTGTTACGGATCTCCGACATCGGCTCTCCCCTTATCAAGGGGGGGTTAATCCCCTTGTCCTTTTGTCTGGCCGACGCGAGTTCTGGAAGTTATAACGTCCTTCCCGGTGCGGCGTTAGGTAGGGTTTGTTAGGCCTAGGGATTCGCTACTACCTAAGTACTAACACCGGCCGGAAACGAGGGAATAACTCCTGCCCGAATCAGGGATATTGGTGGAAACGCCGAGCGGATAGCGATCCGCGATCCGAGCTGTTAACAATGTGACGAAACCCGATTGTAGCGGTTCCGAATCGTGCCACGCTTACCCAATTAGAGAAAAGACTGATGTGGTCGGATAAGAGGAAACCAGGAAAATAGGAAGAACAGAGCAATTTATTAACAAATGTACAAAGACGAAGAAGAAGAGGAAACAAAAGGATGTACAAGAAAGAAAGAGGAAGGAAAAGTACACAGGGCAGTCTTAACTACAGGTTTAACTTATTCCCTGGACAAACGGGCCCATCTCACATACAGACACTCACACGGGGATTGCAGATGGTCGGGTGGAAGGTCACCAGCGCATCCAGGCTCCAGTCCGGCTCCGGTCCAGGCGATGAAAAACCCGGCAGGCAGCTCGTATTGTAACGTAGCGCGAACGGACAATTAGAATGATGGGGGGGGGGGGGGGGGAGGCTGGTGCACTGGCGTACGTAATATTCGCACGACTCGCGCCAAGCGCTCCCTCCCAAATGTCCTGCTTTGAAATACCAATGCCAGCGAGCCCTCTTTGCACAGTCCTTTCAACCACGATCAGTTCTTTATCATGCTGCAAATGGTGCCAGTCCTGTTCAACCATGATCAAGCGCATATACTCTTGAGTCCTTGATAATCACGACAGTCCTTAGCGAGAGTCCTTTTAGCACAAGCTTCCTACAAGAGACCTTTTAGCACAAGCTTCCGCTGTAAGTCCTCTCGAAGGGATTTGTGCGCTGGCTTTTATAAGTCAAGCCAGCGATCGCTCCGCCAGCCCCAACCACGCCCTGTCAGGTGATGTCACTCCAGCCATGGTTGGCTGGTTATTGCTTACCGGCCCCGCCCTGAGGGCTGGGTGACTTGGCCACTCCTCCTCCCTGGTGCTCCGCCCCCTTTTTCCGAGCTTTACCTCGTGGCTTATGGAGGCGTTGAGCGAGCTCACGGGCAGCGAAGGCTGCTGCTGCCGGCCAAGGAGCATACCAAATTGGGAGGGGCCATGGGGCACAGACTGGGGAGCGCGCTTAATGGCGTCGCTTGGAGGGAGGCTGCAAAATGAAAGAAAGGGCCTACTCTTATTTGATCGACGCAACGCAGATTCAACTATTGGAAAATGGCCTTATTTAACACATACTAAGAAATAACTGATGTCCTATGGTGACCTACGTGTTGCTTGTGGCCTATCCTTGGGGTGCTACCTTTAACCTTTAATGATGTCATATTTACAAGCAAGTGTGGGTTCTCAAAACCGCAACAATATATGTATATATATATATATATATACTAGCTTGGCTCGGCTCGCTACGCTCGCCTCACCAAGCGTCGATACAATTGAAGTTGAAAAAAAAAAATTTCCCCAAAAAATTCCCCCCCCCCAAAAAAAAAAAGAATTGGAAAGTTTTTCAAAAAAAATACCCTTAGGACATACCGACGGGAGAGATATGTGCATTCCAGAAGTTTGGTACGATTTCACAAAGGTTTGAGAAAGTAGTTCAGTGACAACACAGGGCAGGACAGACGCTGCACAAATATATATATATATATGTATATATATATATATATATATATATATATATATATATATATATATATATATATATATATATATATATATATATATATATATGTTGCTGGCTGGATTACTGGGTATTATAAGTTAGCTGGAATATTGTTTAGGTGTTGGTTAGCTGGATTATTGCTGCATGTATGTTATTAAATATCTGGAATATTATTATAAGTTGGTTAGCTGGCTGGATTATTGCTGCATGTTACTAGTTATCTGGAATATTATTAGAGGTTGGTTAGCTGGATTATTGCTCCATACTACTAATTATCTGGAATATTATTAGAAGTTGGTTAGCTGGATTATTGCTGCATGTTACTAGTTATCTGGAATATTATTAGAGGTTGGTTAGCTGGATTATTGCTGCATGCTACGAGTTATCTGGAATATTATTAGATGTATGTTAGGTTAGCTGAATTATTGCTGCATACCACTTGTTATCTGAAATATTATTAGAGGTTGGTTTGCTGGATTATTGCTGCATGTTACTAGTTATCTGGATATTATTAGAAGTTGGTTAGCTGGATTATTGCTGCATGCTAATAGTTATCTGGAATATTATTAGATGTTTGTTAGGTTCGCTGAATTATTGCTGCATGTTACTAGTTATCTGGATATTATTAGAGGTTGGTTAGCTGGATTATTGCTGCATGTTACTAGTTATGTGGATATTATTAGAAGTTGGTTCGCTGGATTATTGCTGCATGCTAATAGTTATCTGGAATATTATTAGATGTTTGTTAGGTTAGCTGAATTATTGCTGCATGTTACTAGTTATCTGGATATTATTAGAGGATGGTTAGCTGGATTATTGCTGCATGTCACTAGTTATCTGGAATATTTATTAGAGGTTGGTTTTCTGGATTATTGCTGCATGTCACTAGTTATCTGGAATATTATTAGAAGTTGGTTAGCTGGATTATTGCTGCATACTACTAGTTATCTGGAATATTATTAGAGGTTGATTAGGTGGATTATTGCTGCATGCTAATAGTTATCTGGAATATTATTAGATGTTTGTTAGGTTAGCTGAATTATTGCTGCATGTTACTAGTTATCTGGATATTATTAGAGGTTGGTTAGGTGGATTATTGCTGCATGCTAATAATTATCTGGAATATTATTCGATGTTTGTTAGGTTAGCTGAATTATTGCTGCATGTTTCTAGTATCTGGATATTATTAGAGGTTGGTTAGCTGGATTATTGCTGCATATTACTAGTTATCTGGATATTATTAGAGGATGGTTAGCTGGATTATTGCTGCATGTTACTAGTTATCTGGAATATTATTAGATGTTGGTCAGCTGGATTATTGCTGCATGTCACTAGTTATCTGGAATATTATTAGAGGTTGGTTCGCTGGATTATTGTTGCATGCATGTTACGAGTCATGTGTGTTCCGAGATAGTCAGAATATAAATAGACGTTTATATTCCTCATTATTACTGATTCCTGATTGTTAGCCTGATTATTATTGCATGCTATAAATTAGCTGGAATACTATTACAGATGTGTTAACCGGATTATTGCTACATATGTTATTAGTTAGTGTTAGACAGAATATTATCAGACGGGATTTTTATTTGACGTTAGTGAGCCTGATTAGCAAATGTTGCTGAGTGCTGGTTTGCCTGACCCGTGATGAATGTGAGGGAACTGGATCCATGCATGGTTACCTTGCGCCGCACCGTCCAGCTCAACGATCCAAAAGATCGGTTTCATTGGGGACATTTTTCTCCTCAACCCCGTAATGATCCTAGAGAGCCAGACATCATTCACAGGATGTGAGAGAGACTTTTTTCTTCTCGACGTGGTGATGAACCCAGATATACCTAGACATCATTTACTCGGTCCGAGAAAGACCCTCAGTGTCACAATGGATCATCCTGGCTGTTCGCAGGTCGGCCCCCATCCTATAGCAGGGTTTAGTACTCAGCTTCAATTTCATGAATGATATTTCTCATCCCAAGCAGTCATTATTTATTAATAATATTCCTGTATAAAGGTGTGTGACGTGTTCCCAAAATCTGCATTTACTCAAACTCACAAACACCTGATCTAAACCAGAGACCTTTCCAAGTATTCATGAAGTGGTCGATTAGCGCAGAAGGAGTCGTCCGTTAACGATTTAACATCAAATAGATGATTATAGCAAATAACAGATCATTCCCATTCTATAAAGTTTCCACTAAGTAAACGAATCCTTTGCTGTATGTATCTGCGATTTGTAAAGTCAATATGTATAGTACATGCCGTGTACCATCACATCCTCAAATGTACACACAAGTGGAAGGTTTTCCTCTCTGCCCGTCCACAATCAATCTGTCATGATCAGATTATACCTCCGCCACGCAAGCTGGACAGAGGTTATGCTTTCAACCCTATCTGTCTGTCTGACCGTGAACAGGATATCTCAAAAAGTTATGGACGAGTTATGAATCAACATGGTGGACGAGCTTGTTAGGTGACAACAAGACGATTCGATTTTGGTTCAGGTCCGAATCCAGATCCGACCTATCAGTGGGATACAAAACGTAAACTGTTCACCAGGCGGAGGTACTTAATGTATGTGCTCTACCGAGTTCCGTTCGGCTTTTACTACCGGGTATTTCTGGAATAGAAGGCCCATCGCTTCACTGACGGGATACCAATGTTACAGGTAGTCATACAGATTGATTTGTGTATGCGCGTGAGAGGAATCTTTGAGGTCACGTGCATGCCCCACTTTCACCTTTTAAAAATCGTAGGAATAAATGATTGAAATAGATACTTTTTGTTGGTACCCTTTTCTCACCTGTATTGCAAGTATGGCGTCCTTCTTTGCGATGCTTTAAAAGGCGGTGTATAATCTGAAATGCTGGTTGATAGGGTGATAAACTACTGTTATATGCATAAAATGTAAATGTTGAAAGAAAAGTATTGAATATAGCAAGCGTTTTCTGAATCTAATCGACATGAGAAACTGGATTAAATGAGACTCACCATTATTATAAGTGAAGAAGAAGATGAAGTAGGAAGTGTTTTTGTTTTACTGTAAACTGAAACAGACCCATCTATCCTCACTTTACTCAACTATATCATCCTGTTTGCAGATTGTGATTGATAAAAAGATGGCGATCAGAATTGATGGCGAGCGTACAGTACGACTCAAAGATCCCCTATACTCCTATAGGACAATTGTTGACGGACGGACGCACGCACACCGAGACCGAGCTCCTTTTATATTACGGATACTGGACATTATACTATCGTCTACATATTACTATCGTCTATATTAATATATTGTGGCGGGCACAATGATCAATAATTCCGCGCACCAGTGGGTGGCGCGAGCGTCCGGGCGTGGATCTGAGATACATGCCCCGCCTTTCGGCCGATCGGCCACGCCCAGGGGAAAGGCGTGGCCTCGGGACATATATGCGGGCTCGAAGGTCGAGCCCGCCCAGTGCTGATGTGCGAGCTTGTAATAAAGTGCTTTCGTTTGTACCACGCGTTGTGGCCTACCTTTTTGGCAAACGAGTTGTGTGTGCACAGCACCACACTGGTGACCCCGACTGGTTCAGCCGTCGCTGACCCCCGAACGCGCCATGGCTACCAACGCCGTCGCCGTCAAACTCCCGGAGTTCTGGGAAGCGCAAGCCGACGTTTGGTTTGTGCAGGCCGAAGCTCAATTCCAACTCCGGGGCATCACGGCGGACGAGACCATGTACTACCACGTGGTCCCCGCCCTCGGGCCCGGCACTGCCGCCCGCGTCGTGTCCATCCTCCGGCGCCCGCCGGGCGACCACAAGTACACGGCGCTCAAACGTCTCCTCCTCACCACGTTCGGGCTCACGGAGGTCGAACGCGCCGACCGCCTCCTGGACCTTCCTGCCCTCGGCGACACACGACCGTCCGTTCGGATGGATTTTATGCTGTCCCTTCTGGGAGACCAGCACCCGGATTTCCTGTTCTGAGCACTTTTCCTCCACCAGCTACCTGTACAGGTGCGCCTCGCGCTGGCCGGTTCCAAAATAACGGAACTCCGCGCCCTGGCCGGAGAGGCCGACAAGTTTTTCGCGGCCTGCGACATGCGGTCGGTGTACGGTGCTGCCGTAGTGGATCCCGGTGCGGAGGCTACAGCGCCCCCTGCTTCCCTCGTGGCCGCTGCTATGCCCCGCCCACTACCGCCGCCGCCACCACCACCGCCGCCGGCACGGCCGACGCGGCCGCCACCGCCGCAAACCTGGTGCTACTTTCATGCCAGGTTTGGCCGCAAGGCTAGAACATGCTGCCCGCCGTGTTCTTTTGACGGGTCGGGAAACGACCGGGCCGGCGCTCACTTGCGGCCATGAGCGTCGGCCATTCCGGCAGCCTCCTGTTCCTCACGGACACATCGTCTGGTCGTCATTTTCTGTGCGACACGGGAGCGCAGGTAAGCGTCCTCCCTGCCTCGCGTCCGACAGGCAAGCCGCGGGCCGGGGCCCCGCTTTGCTTGCCGCCAACGGAACACCCATCCGCACATTCGGGAAGCGTTGCCTCTCACTGCGGTTTGGAGGGCAGCGCTTCCAATGGTCGTTCGTCACCGCCAGCATGCCAATGGCCCTGCTCGGTGCGGACCTCCTTTGTGCGCATGGTCTGTTGGTGGACGTTAAGCGTCGACGTCTCGTCCAGGCCGAAACCTTCAGCTCGCTCGCTTGTTCACTGAGTGGCTAATTGAGCAGCTCGTTGAGCGGCTCACCGAGTGGCTTGCCAAGCAGCTTGCTGAATGGTTCCGTCCCGGCGAGGTTAGTCTGTACGCTTCCGGCAGCGGACGAGTTTACCCGCCTCCTCGCCAGTTTCCCGGCACTTACGCGGCCCACCTTTTCAGTGGTGGCCATCAAACACGGGGTGGAGCACCATATCCCCACCGTCGGCCCACCGGTCTATGCCCGGGCGCGTCGCCTCGACCCCACGAAGCTCGCCGTGGCGAAAGCGGCGTTCGCCACGCTGGAGCGGCTGGGCATCGTACGGCGCTCCAACAGCGCATGGGCCTCTCCTCTGCACATTGTGCCCAAGCCCGGCGGCGGATGGCGGCCGTGCGGTGACTACCGCCGGCTCAACAATGCCACCAACCCCGACCGCTACCCGGTCCCACATATTCAAGACTTTTCCGCCCGGTTGGCAAACACGACCGTTTTCTCCAAGGTGGACCTCATCCGTGGCTACCACCAGGTCCCCGTGCGACCGGACGATGTACCAAAGACGGCCGTCATCACCCCTTTCGGCCTCTTTGAGTTCCTGCGGATGCCTTTTGGGTTGAAAAATGCGGCCCAGGCGTTCTAGCGGCTCATGGACAGCGTCTTGCGCGACTTACCTTTCATCTACGTCTACCTGGACGACATCCTAGTCGCGAGCGTGTCCCGGGAGGAGCACCTGCTCCACCTCCGCACGCTCTTCAAATGCCTGGGCCAGCACGGCCTGATAATCAACCCCGCGAAGTGCCTTTTCGGCATCACCGCCATCGACCTATTGGGGCACCGCATCACCAGGCACGGGGCCATCCCTTTGCCGGCCAAGGTGGAGGCGGTCAGGAGTTTCCCGCGCCCCCGCACGATCAAGGGGCTCCAGGAATTCCTGGGCATGGTGAATTTTTATCACCGCTTTGTGCCCCACGTCGCCCAGCTCCTCCGCCCCCTGCACGAGGCCCTCCGGGGCAAGCCGGGCAAAGGTGACATCGCCTGGACGGAGCCGATGGCCGTGGCGTTTGCGGGCGCAAAGCTGGCCCTGCCCAACGCCACCATGCTGGCGCACCCGGCGCCCGATGCACCGATCGCCCTCACCACCGACGCGTCGGACTACGCGGTGGGCGCGGTGCACGAGCAGTGGGTGAGTGGTGCTTGGCAGCCGCTGGCGTTTTTTAGCCGGCAGCTTTGCCCACACGAACGCCGCTACAGCACCTTCGACCGCGAGCTGCTCGGCCTCCACCTGGCGGTCCGACACTTCCGCCATTTGCTTGAGGGCCGCCCGTTCACGGCTTTCGTCGATCACAAGCCCCTTGTGTTCGCGATGGCCAAGGTCGCCGAGCCATGGTCGGCCGAGCAGCAACGTCACCTCTCTGCCGTGTCCGAGTACACGACGGACATCCGTCACGTCGCGGATAAAGACAACCCGGTGGCGGATTGCCTTTCCCGGTCCGTCGCACACGCGGTCCACCTCGGGATCGACTATGCCCGGATGGCGGAGGACCAGACCGCCGACCCCGACATCCAGGCCTTGCGGACCGCTGTCACGGGCCTCCGTGTCACCGAGGTGCCGTTCGAAGTTGCGTGCATGGACCTCTTGTGCGACGTCTCCCTCGGCCGGCCTCGCCCCATCGTGCCCGCTGGCTGGCAGCGCCCGGTTTTCGACGCCATCCATGGACTGTCCCACCCGGGCACGAAGGCCTCCCAGAAGCTCGTCGCGGCGAAGGTCGTCTGGCATGGCCTCAGGAAGAACGTCCACGACTGGGCCAGACCATGCCTCGCGTGCCAGCGCGCAAAGGTCCACCGCCGCCCCCTGCACGAGGCCCTCCGGGGCAAGCCGGGCAAAGGTGACATCGCCTGGACGGAGCCGATGGCCGTGGCGTTTGCGGGCGCAAAGCTGGCCCTGCCCAACGCCACCATGCTGGCGCACCCAGCGCCCGATGCACCGATCGCCCTCACCACCGACGTGTTGGACTACGCGGTGGGCGCGGTGCACGAGCAGTGGGTGAGTGGTGCTTGGCAGCCGCTGGCGTTTTTTAGCCGGCAGCTTTGCCCACACGAACGCCGCTACAGCACCTTCGACCGCGAGCTGCTCGGCCTCCACCTGGCGGTCCGACACTTCCGCCATTTGCTTGAGGGCCACCCGTTCACGGCTTTCGTCGATCACAAGCCCCTTGTGTTCGCGATGGCCAAGGTCGCCGAGCCATGGTCGGCCGGGCAGCAACGTCACCTCTCTGCCGTGTCCGAGTACACGACGGACATCCGTCACGTCGCGGATAAAGACAACCCAGTGGCGGATTGCCTTTCCCGGTCCGTCGCACACGCGGTCCACCTCGGGATCGACTATGCCCAGATGGCGGAGGACCAGACCGCCGACCCCGACATCCAGGCCTTGCGGACCGCCGTCACGGGCCTCCGTGTCACCGAGGTGCCGTTCGAAGTCACGTGCATGGCCCTCTTGTGCGACGTCTCCCTCGGCCGGCCTCGCCCCATCGTGCCCGCTGGCTGGCAGCGCCCGGTTTTCGACGCCATCCATGGCCTGTCCCACCCGGGCACGAAGGCCTCCCAGAAGCTCGTCGCGGCGAAGTTCGTCTGGCATGGCCTCAGGAAGAACGTCCACGACTGGGCCAGACCATGCCTCGCGTGCCAGCGTGCAAAGGTCCACCGCCGCACCCAGGCCCCGTTGGCCCCGTTTACGGTGCCCGAGCGTCGGTTCGACCACGTCCACGTCGACTTGGTGGGACCTCTGCCCCCCTCGCGGGGGTTCACCCACCTCCTCACCATGGTGGACCGCACCACCCGGTGGCCGGAGGCCATGCCATTGGCGGCGATGGCTGCGGCGGACGTCGCGCAAGCCTTCATCGCCACGTGGGTTGCCCGGTTCGGTGCCCCCTCGGACATCTCGTCCGACCGCGGCCCCCAGTTCACCTCGGAGCTCTGGGGAGCGGTGGCGCAAGGGCTCGGCGTCAAACTGCACTGCAACACGGCCTACTACCCCCAGGCCAACGGCCCTTTGCGAGCGCTTTCATCGCTCAATGAAGGCCGTGCCCCGGGCCAGCCTCCGCGACGGCAGCTAGGCCGACAGGCTCCCCTGGGTCCTGCTGGGCCTCAGGACGGCGCCCAAGGACGACCTGCGTGCGTCCTCGGCGGAGCTGGTCTTCGGACAACCGCTGCGGGTGCCGGGCAAATTTATCCCCGACTCCACGGCTCCTTGGTCCGTGGCGCAACAGCGCTCCACCCTGCAGGAGACCGCCAGGAGGTTCGCCCCGGTGCCGACGGCACACCACGGTTGCCCATCCTCCCACGTCACCCCGGAGCTTCGCACGGCGGAGTACGTTTTCGCCCGGCACGACGCCCACCAGGCACCACTGCCGTCCCCGTACGATGGGCCCTTCCGCGTGCTGGAGACTGGGGACAACATTTCACCGTGGACATCGGCGGTGCTCCGGATCGTATCTCCGTGGACCGCCTCAAGCCGGCCCACCTCAATCTGGACCACCCCCCACAAGCAGCTCTGCCTCCGCGTCGAGGCCGCCCCCCGGCGGTCAGGCCCCCGGCACCCCCCCAGCCCTGCCGTCCCGCTACCCCCCAGCCCTGCACGCATCGCCAGAGGGCGTTTCGGCCGGGTCATCCGGCTTCCCCGCAAACTCACCCTTCAGGTGCGCGGGAATTCTGGGGGGGCACGTGTGGCGGGCACAATGATCAATAATTCCGTGCACCAGTGGGTGGCGCGAGCGTCCGGGCGTGGAACTGAGATACATGCCCCGCCTTTCGGCCGATCGGCCACGCCCAGGGGCAAGGCGTGGCCTCGGGACATATATGCGGGCTCGAAGGTCGAGCCCGCCCAGTGCTGATGTGCGAGCTTGTAATAAAGTGCTTTCGTTTGTTCCACGCGTTGTGGCCTACCTTTTTGGCAAACGAGTTGTGTGTGCACAGCACCACAATATGATACTGTGCGCTCGCACATGCCTATAAGTAATTACAGTATTTCACGAGCAAGGAACATATATAAACACAAATAAAATACAATTCTGAAAACGAGAAGCTATTTTTAATTCGAATCAAAATGGTTAAAATAAATTGTAACGAAGAATAGCGAACTCCGTTTAAACATTGGATGAGCAGGAAAACGGAACAAAACAAGAAGAGGTCGCGTCCGGTTCATCAGCACGTGCGTGCAAACAGCCGGGGTCACGTGGCTCGTCCGTGCGGGATGTACGGCTCCGCCTCCATGTCCGAGCGCACGACCGGTGGTCCGTGCACAGACAGTTGTCGCCCGGCTCGGTGAAGGTGTTCAAGTCGTCAATTTGAGCGGGAAATGAGGGCTCGGCGACGGTGTGCAGCAGGTAAGCTTGGCAACCTGCACTATCACGTGAATACGTTAATCCCGGGTACGTGTCCCATTTATTATCCATTTCTCCGCAACATTCTTCTCCGCCATTAACACTTCCTCGATGCTTTAATCCCACATACTATGTGGAGCCAAAGATCCCTTTTCCACGATTTTCCTCCCGACAGCCGATCACTAATACCTCGTGACCACGAACGCGTGTTGGTAAACGTGACGACGAAGCGATACCATGACGTGCTGATTCCATGTACTTCGTCGTTAACGTCGGTAAACGGCTCGTGGAGAGGAACGACTCGACGAGGGATTCACCTGATATAGGAACGCGCCCCAAAAGGTGTGCACCTTTTGGGGCGCGTTCCTGTAACGTAAAACGTAACGACTCGTTCTCGCCCTAACGTCGCAAACTTCTCCCGCTATTAACACGAATACAAAGAACGTTACATTTCGGTACGGAATTCCGACGTGCACGGAATTCCGACGTGTAAGTGTAACCACAAACGTGCTTTACCTGATCTCTACAGGTATGCATCTGTAAAGAAAACACAACTTGCAATGATCGATTCATATAACGATTTTCGTAAAAACGTTTCCGTCAGTATTCTAGCTCACCAGTCCACCTGCGTAGAGGAGACGGGGTTTTGTCTGTCACACTGTCTGTAAACCATGTTTTACCATGAAATTTTTTTTCATTAATTTCTAACAAACCGTTATTATGAGAATATGGAGAACTCTAATTAACAATTGGGTCAAAGGTCAAGGTCACGGAAAATCGCCAATTTTAATTCCATTGACTTGAAATTTGAACGTAATTTGCAAATTTGGTCATTGAATAGGTTCACCAATCAAAGCTATCGAAGCTTCTTGTACTTGAGGTCAAAGGTCAAGGTCGCATAAAACCGTCAGTTTTTATCATCTGATTGACTTACAATTTGAACAGCGTTTGCATATTTTGTTGTTGATGCCTATTGTTTTTTTAAGTTACAAGGTCAACGTCGCATTAAATCATCAATTTTCATCTGAATGATGTGAAATTTGAGCAAAATTGTTTCACCGATCATAAGCTCGAAGCCTATTGTTTTTGAGGTCCAAAGGTCAAGGTCACGGCGACTGATTTCGCAAGTACCGGCCAATGACAGCTTGCTTGCTTGGTTGTTTGTGTGTCTGTCTGTCCAAGCCGTAACTTCTTTTTTACCATTTGAGCTTTTGTCATCAAATTTGAAACAAATGTTTATTATGACAATATGAAGTAGACTAATTAATCAATTTTACATTTTGGTTTTTGCTGTTTTTGCAAAGTTTAGTTTGAGTACAGAGCGGATGCGGATGGGCTTTGCATTTTGTAATGCTTTGTAGTTTAATAATTGTGACATCATGGATGTGGAACAGCTTGTTTATGTCATACATTACACAAAGACATTATGAGACGTCATTGTACGTTAACACTAATTACCAAGACATCATCACACTTGAATAAATGAACACAGAACATCCTCTGCATATTTTTTTAAGACAAGACGAGGCTCATAGACGAGCGAGAACATGGAACGGATCAGGACATAACAGAACTAAAGGAACAGGTGTTGTTGTTGTCGTAGTATAGCCCCGGACAGTTCTCTCCAACAAACACGCGGCATGGAGACAGCCGATCAATCTCATCGGAGCGACCCAGACATCCGTTGCATCCAGGATGGTGTACCCCCGCCTTTGAAAAGTCGAGAGAGAGAGAGAGAGAGAGAGAGAGAGAGAGACAGAGGCAGAGACAGAGAGAGAGAGAGAGAGAGAGAGAGAGAGAGAGAGAGAGGGAGAGAGAGGGAGAGAGAGAGAGAGAGAGAGACACACACACAGAGAGAGAGACACACAGAGAGAGAGACACACACAGAGAGAGACAGACAGAGAGAGAGACAGAGACAGAGACAGAGACAGAGACAGAGAGACTTTTGTGCCCTTTTATTATAAAAATACAAAGCCATTCCACAAAGCGGTTGTAAGCAAAGCAACCAGTTTAAAGAAACATTTCGTAAGGATCATGAATTCACCAAAAGGAGCAAAGGATATTTAAAGGAAACCAGCAAGTATAAAAATTTCACAAACCAAAGGTGAAGTCACAAACAAAAACCACAAACAATTTTAAAGGAAATGCTCATGCAAGAGCTATGAACACATCAAGTGCAAATTAAGCGTTTCATTAAATTAAACGAAAAATTGAGAGAGAGAGAGAGAGAGAGAGAGAGAGAGAGAGAGAGAGAGAGAGAGAGAGAGAGAGAGAGAGAGAGAGAGAGACAGACACAGAAAGACACAGAGACACAGACAGACAGGAAAAAAAAAGGAGAGAAAAAGAAGAGACAAGAGGGAAAGGGCGCGGTCCATGGAGACCAATCGGTTCTCTGACCGTGACCGCGCTGCCCTGACGAATCCACGCAGTAGGGAAGAATGGGGAAGATTTGGTCCCCGACTTGCATTGGTGGGTACAACCACCGCAAAGAGGCGTCCCCGATAGCTGCACCAAATGAAGAGTAGAATGAGGGATAAGGGACAAAATAGAGGGAGAGTTGAATAAATAATAGACAAGTACAGATACATTCAAAGTACACCGTCCCCATGCCAAATAATTAAATATCCTTCAGCATGGCTTTAATTAACCAATTAATTTAGGGTGACATAGTCACAATTTCGGTCTTCGAGGCCGGCCGATAGGCACAGTGTGACCAGAAGGGACGAGGTTCTCCTGACCCCGTGGCCCTCGACTTGGTGGGGTTTGTCCGCAAAATGTGGGCGCTTTCAGGATGAACTTTAGCCGGGGAGCGTTTGGGCGCCCCGGTCTGATACTGCCGCCCACGCGCATAACAACTTGTGAGTGCACGTGGGTCCCGGCGGTCCCACTGGCCTAGCGCTACCATGTTTAGACAGCTAACTCCGTCCCCGGGCACCACGTCTGACTCTCTTATTCAGTGAGACATGGCGACGTGGGCACGGTAGGACACCCGCGGAGCCCCGGCGGACCGGGGACGCACGAGCCTACGCGTTAGCATGCTACCGGGCGACCGGAATGAATCCCGGTGTCCCGATCCGAACCTTCAGAGCGGGCCGGCTGGGGAGTGACTGGCACCCCGTACCTGCACTTTCCGTCCCTGCGGTCCCAACGGCGGAATCAACGGCTTCAGCCATGGCCGGGCCGATACTCGGCCCGGTCGCCCCGGAAATGAACTGGTTCGACGCCCGCGCTAGAGAGGTCGCGGGCGACTGAGATGTATTAACCAATTAATTAATTAATTTGAGACGTCCGATTCCTAGTGTTTGGAAATTTGGAAGAGCTTGACCCTAGCCTTCCCCTTGCGAGGGCAAGGAGGAACTTAACGCTTGACACTTAAGCTTAGTTTGAAGTACACCCTGACCAGCGCTCACGGTGGGACGGCAAGGCAACCAGAAGGGACGAGGTTCTCCTGACTACGTGGCCCTCGATCTGGGAAGCGAGAGGCGTTCCGTTAGTGGACGCGCCCCTCACGCCCGACTTTTGGGCGGCCCCGGCAGGCCGTTTGTTTTGACGTTCCGTGACAGCCCCCGCACCCCCACCTCCGGGCCGACCGGGCGACCGGAATGAATCCCGGTGTCCCGATCCGAACCTTCAGAGCGGGCCGGCTGGGGAGTGACTGGCACCCCGTACCTGCACTTTCCGTCCCTGCGGTCCCAAATACCGGAACCACCCGAATACCACTTTATTCGACAAAATGAGGTGCGGCCTACATCTAGGCAAGGCCGCGTGACGTCATCGTGCTTTCACCTTAAAAGACTTATTTGATATAAGTTAATATTTTGATATAAGCCTTAGAAAACCAACCCTATAGAAGTCAATACCTCCAACGACACAGGTGCGCATTCGTGCCGCGTGACGTGGTGACGTCATCACGCTTTCACCTTAAAAGACTTATTTGATATAAGTTAATATTTTGATATAAGCCTTAGAAAACCAACCCTATAGAAGTCAATACCTCCAACGACACAGGCGCGCATTCGTGCCGCGTGACGTGGTGACGTCATCGCGCTTTCACCTTAAAAGACTTATTTGATATAAGTTAATATTTTGATGTAAGCCTTAGAAAACCAACCCTATAGAAGTCAATACCTCCAACAATACCTCTATCCCTGCGCATCGTAAGAGCGTGATCAAGGGTTGGCGTCAGGAAGGGCATCCGGCCATAAAAACATTGCCTCAAACAGGGAACCATGATTGTCATGGGGCCCGCAAGGCTAACCCCCGCCCCAGCGGGGAAAAATGGCCTTAAAACGATCATTCATTCATTCATGGCATTGCCTCTCTCTCTGTCTCTCTCTCTGTGTCTGTCTCTCTCTCTCTCACCGGGCCTCTGGTGCCCGGCAATACCGCAGTGCAGCTCATAGAGACTGCATTGGGAGGGAGAGGTGCACAATAATTGATTGATTAATTGCAGAATTAAATTCAATAAAAGATTATCATAAAATATTTTCTTAATCAATAGGCTAAAAGCATAACTAAACCACAAGTGCTTTATCCGAAGATGTATCTTTTAGAAATTTAATTAAAAAGTCATTGATAAATAATTAAATAATTAATCAATAAATCAAAAATATCCTATATAGTCACATCACTTGGTCACTGTCATGTCCAAATATTAGCTTCCTAGCTCAAAAGGTGCCTGAGATATTGCCCAGATGAGAAATAAAATAAATAAATAATTAATAATGAAAAGAAAAAATAATAGTCATTAAAAAATTAAATAGTTAATCAATTGGCTAATAGAATACATAAACCACCACTATTTCATCCGAATCTGTAACTTAAAAAAAATTAATTAAGTCATTCATCGAATAATTAAATAATCAATCGATGAATTAATTCATCAATAAATCAAAAATAGCCTTTACAGCCAAATCACTTGGTCATTGTCATGGCCAAATATCAGCTTCCTAGCTCAAAAGGTGCCTGAGATATTGCCCAGATGAGAAATAAAATAAATAAATAATTAATAATGAAAGTAAAGAAATAATACTCATAAAAAAATTAAATAGTTAATCAATTCGCTAATAGAACACATAAACCACCACCATTTCATCTGAATCTGTAACTTTAAAAAAATAATTAATTAAGTCATTAATCGAATAATTAAATAATTAATTGATAAATTGATTAATCAATAAATCAAAATACCCTTTACAGCCACATCACTTCGTCATTGTCATGTCCAAATATCAGCTTCCTAGCTCAAAAGGTGTTTGAGATATTGCCCAGATTAGAAAGAAAATAAATAAATGATTGATTAATGAAAATAAATAAATAATCATAAAAAAATTAATCAATTGACTAATATAACACACAAACCACCACAATTTCATCCGAATCTGTAACTTAAAAAAAACATTTTTTGACATTAATTTAATAATTAAATAATTAATCGATTAATTGATTAATCAATAAAACAAAAATAACCTTTGCAGCCAAATCACTTGGTCATTGGCATGTCCAAATATCAGCCTCCGAACTCAAAAGGTGCCTGAGATAATGGCCAGAAAAGAAAGGAAATGTATAAGTACTTAATTAATCGCTAATAATTAAATAACGAATCAATGAATTGATTAATCAAGAAATCAAAAATATCCTTTACAGCCAAATCCCTTGGTCATTGTCATGTCCAAATATCTGCCTCCTAACTCAAAAGGTGCCTGAGATAATGGCCAGAAAAGAAAGGAAATGTATAAGTACTTAATTAATCGCTAATAAATTAAATAACAATCAATGAATTGATTAATCAAGAAATCAAAAATATCCTTTGCAGCCAAATCCCTTGGTCATTGTCATGTCCAAATATCAGCTTCCTCACTCAAAAGGTGCCTGAGATAATGGCCAGAAGAGAACGGAAATGTATAAGTAATTTAAAAAAAAATTTTTTGTATACAAGATCGAGGCTCGTGAAAGAACTAATCAATTAATTGATTAATCAAAAAACAAAAAATAGTGTTTTTGACAAAGTACTTGCTCACCATTGTGCCGAAATTTCAGCTTCCTAGCTCAAAGGATGGCTGAGATATCGCCCGGACATACAAACAAGAAAACAAGAAAACAAGAAAGATGAAAACAAACAAACAACCAGAGTGAAAACTGAGTACTCTCTTTCAGCGTGCGTCACTGCCGAGCCCCCTTCGGTGCCCAGCAATGACGATTTGCAATGCCTGGAGATGGCATAGGAAAGGAGCGGTGTACAACAAACAGAGTGAAAACTGAGTACTCCCTTTCAGCGTGCGTCACTCCCGAGCCCCCTTCGGTGCCCAGCAATGACGATTTGCAATGCCTGGAGATGGCATAGGAAAGGAGCGGTGTACAACAAGAAAACAAACAAACAAACAACCAGAGTGAAGACTGAGTACTCCCTTTCAGCGTGCGTCATTGCCGAGCCCCCTTTGGTGCCCGGCAATGACGTTATGCAGCGCCTGGCGATGGCATGGGAAAGGAGCGGTATACAATATGGGGAAGAATTAGGATTAGAGGGTTGGGGGACCTGGTGGTAGAAAACACAGAAGAAGCAAACTCTCAGGAAGGAAAAACTGCAAACTTAGAAAGAGGTGGGCTTGGGGAGGGTTAACAGGGGTAGAAAAGATCATGGTTTTGGATTGGGGATGATCTGGGATGGTGGTGATGATCAGCTGTCTTTAAGACCTGGAGGGTACAATGAGATTGAACAGAATGTGAAAGTTGGTTCCACAGGTGGAGAAAAAGAGGAACGAATGAGTGGAGGTGAGCAGTGATTCTGGATTTTGGAAGTTTCACCAGATTGAGGTTTGGTGTCAGACCCGTGTGCACCCTGCAGAAATCTGGAACCTCGGAGTGGGAGAGGAGGAGGGAGTGGAGCATGGAGAGTGAAGAGAGCAGAGGGTGAAAGACCAGAAAGGAGGAGACAGCATGATTTCTTCGTTTTGGAACATTGACCCAATTTGTTTATTTTTATGTGTTGATGTTGATTAGATGTTTACCCTTTCTTGTCTCGCACATGCATATTTACCGCAGAAGCAGTGCATTGTTATATTTCCACCTCATACACTTCTCTTTATACACCTGGTACACTCTCATTTTGAAATACCTCCAATATTCTGGTCTTTATCTGGCAAAAATCTGAGGTCTGATCAATTTTCTAAAAGTTCCAAGTCTTCGTTCACCAACGTGGATTAGAGGTAGGTCATTCCTCAGTGGAGTTTCCATGCTAGAGATAAGTGACTGCATGGAGAAATGGCTATTGATTACTACTACTACTACCACTACCACTACCACTACTAATACTACTTAACAGCCCCAATCTTTCCCACCTTATGGGTTCGGTTGGGGATTTTGTCCTGGTCTTCCCAAATTGGTTGACCAGGCCTGCTGTTTGTCTGAAGGTGATTTGAGCAGCTTTTTTGTTCAGGGTGCCAACGATAATTCACATACTATTCGTGAAAGATATTGTTGCGGATTCGGAGCGGCACTCCCGTTACCAAGGGGAGGGGGGGGGGGGGTTAGTCCCCTTGTCCTTTAAGCTGGCCGTCTCTGTTCCTGGAAATTACACGCTCCTTTGCGGGGTGAGATTGGCCAGGGTGATTGGTCAATGGGTTCCCAGATACCTTTGCCAATCCCTCCGCAAAAAACAAACAAAAAAAAAACCACCTTTAGAGGCCATTTTTCCCCGCAAAGCGGGGGTTGGCCTTTTTAGGGCACCGTGGTTGTTGTTGTTTTTGTTGGTCCCCTTTTTGAAGCAATGTTTTACGGCCGGATGCCCTTCCTGCCGCCAACCCTGTTTGTCGCTTTTTACGACACACAGGGAATTACCAGTGAACTGGTACTCAATTAGCCGACCTCGGAAGGATGACAGGCTGAGTCAACCCCCCTGGCATTAATTCAGCGATCGACCGGGATTCGAACCCAGGATCCTAGGATCCTAAGCTGGCACCCTAGCCGCTAAGCCAATGCCTTTGCCAATCCCTCCGCAAAGCAGGGATATAATTCCCTGCTCGGACCCGGACAAGATGGAGTTTGCCGAGCGGTTAGCAGTCCGAAATCCGAGCCGTTAGCAAACACTAACCCGATCCTGAGCGTTGGCCAAATCGTGCCACGTATATCAATTGGGGACAGGACGAAAGCGATCGGATGAGAAGAAACCAAGGGGTAAAGAAAGAACAAATATGGTTTATTTATACAGTACTAGAAGAGGAAACGAAAGGTAAAGAATATACAGTTGAAGAGGAAGAAGCAGTAACACAGGGCAGCCTTATACAGTCTTAAATTAACACGCCCAGGACAGAACAAACACACTTACACGGGAGGATGGGATGGCAGGGATGGTAGGAGGCGAAGGGTCCAGGTAGCGTTCGGCCGATGGGAAGCCGTCCAGGCTTCGGCCCCAATCCACGCTCCGGCTCTGTGGCGCAAACCTTGGCAGGCAGCTCCGCGTATCGTTGGCCGCGAGCGGACTTTACTTATAGCAGGGAGGAAACGCTTCGGCGTACGTAATAGCTGGATCTTCCACGGAGCGCGTGCCCAACCAGTTCGTGCAACATCCACACAGGACTCCTCGCTTCTCCCACTCCGATTCTTCGGGCTCCCTCACTCCTCTGCCGATTATCTCTGGGCACATCTCTCATCTGCTCATCTCCTCCGGGCACATCTCTCATCTTCTGCTCATCTCTCATCTCCCGAAGTAGTCCCACGCGGCCGCTTATATTGGCCGCTCGCGTATTAAGCCGCCTGCTTTTAGGATACGCCCACCGGTGAGCTCGCCTCGGCCCTGATTGGTCGCGAGCGCTCACCGGTCCGCCCCTTGATGGTGCGTTGATGGGCCACGCCTTCGTTCCTGGCGCTCCTGCCCCTTCTTCTCCAACTCGGCCGTGTGGCTTATGGCGCTTGCGGGATAGAAAACCATTGCACCGCTGTTGAAAGGAACTTTGGGGGCCTACTCTTATTTAATGAATACAACGCAGATTCAACTATTGGGAACAGATCCTTAACTGAAACATAGACTAATGAAATAACTAGAGAGGTTTCTACGGTGTCCTACGTGTTGTACATGGCCTAACTAGGGTGCAACCTTTACAAAGGGGGGTATTTACAAGAATTATTATTTACAAAGTGAAGGTTCTAAAAACCGTAACACAGCACCCTTCTCTCCTCCAGGTACAGCCCGTGCCGACAAAACTTTAACTTAGTGTGTCACTCAGGTGTAGTCACCCTCTACTTTTAACCTTACCCTGAGTGCGACAGTTTTAAAAATTAAGTATGTCCTGCCTGCTGCGTTGCATTCTACCTAACAGATTCACGCCCACAGAATAACTGAATTCCGGAATTATTTTGAAACTACACATTGACGGTGGGGAGCATTATTTACAAAAACACTATTTGGTATTTACAAACGCGAACCCAGGATCTGTCTTTTGGGAAACAAAAGAAGAACTTTTGAAAAGAGGAAAGGCATGCACTGCACTGCACCGATACCACCAGCACCAATAAGCACGAATAAGCAAAAAGCACCAAAAGCACCAAATCACGAAAAGCACCACTATGCACAAAAAGCACCATCCGGTGCAGTCATCATTCTTGTTATTAATAAACGATGATATCTTCTCAGCTGGGCCGATGTTCTTGGCTGCTGGGCCGATGCTCTTGATGTTCTTTGCTTGCGGCCTATTTGAAAATAAAAAGGACACACAACGTGTCCGCTTTTCTCTTAATTATGGCCAGCAGGGGCCAACTAGGGTGGGCCACCTGAATGGCTTAGGTGCCACCTCAACCGTGGTCCGCAAGCAAGATTTCGCTGGCCACAATGGCCGGTCCCCAGCAGAGGTGCCAGACCCCAAAACGTGGGGTCCATATGTGGTGCTCGGCCACAAAAATGTGTGGTCCATAAAGTAGTGCTCGGCCACAAAACCGTGTGGTCCATAAAGTGGTGCTCGGCCACAAAACCGTGTGGTCCATAAAGTGGTGCTCGGCCACAAAACCATGTGGTCCATAAAGTGGTGTTCGGCCACAAAACTGTGTGGTCCATAAAGTGGTGTACCGGTCCAGGCAGGCAGCAGCGAGGGTGCAGGCACACAACTGCGGGCACCTGCGCACTCCCCCCGGGCCCAAAACAAACAAATCCGTGAGTGGGGGAAGGAGGACAAGCAAGCAGCGGGGCAAGATCGCAAGAGTACACGTTAAAACAAGGCAATGCAAGGTGAGGTGCATTGGAGAGCGAGCGGAGAAAGCTCGTCCCTAGCGTACGTTCCCCCCTGTCACCAAACCTACCCTTGCCCCTACCCCGTATTTACACAATTTACAAATTCGTCTCTACGTCCTGTCTTCCCCATATCTCCCCTAATACCAAATTAGTCATCAATCCCTCTAACCCAAATTTGCCATCTATCAATTCCTCATCAATCCCTCCTAAGGAGGAAGAGATGGAATCACAAGCACAATGTCACCCCCACGTCATGATGCGTCTTACATCCCAGACATCTGCAAAAAAAACTGTGGTGTGGAGTCCTGTCACCTCAGGTGAGTGGATGCGGATGGTGCGAAGAGATTTTCAATCTTAACGACCTTCTAAATGACTTTAACACTTTTACTCTACCCGGGGTCTTTCCCTGCCAAACCATTGGCCATTTCTACTCTATGTGGTTCTAAGAACCGAACTCCCATTGAACATACCATGGTGCTCACCAATTTGGGGTCTCACTCCCCCGATTCTACTCCCTGTGCCCTCGCACAATTTCAGGGCTGGGTCGTGTGGCGCTCCCAGCAGGTCCGCTCACCTGCACACCTCCGCCACTGTAGTTGCCTCCCGAGCTTACCTGCTCCTTACCCTAACCTACCTGGGGAAGGCCCTCTGTCGCTCTCACCCCATACCGCCCTCTCTGGCGTCAGGCTACCCGGATCCGTCCTCCGGATCTTCGGGCCCCATTGAACAACTACTGGCTCCCAGAGCCTACCTGCGGCCTCACCTGGCCGACAGACTAACAGTGGCGGAGTGCCCATTTAATCACACACACGAACAGGCCACATGCCCAGCCAATTTACTCCACTAATGCAACCAACACAACACTTCTGTGCAACTACTCGCACCACAGATGCCAATATCCAACCACAATTTACCTACTCCCTCTACCTACTTTTAAACTACCCTGCCCGGGTATTCGTGAAGGGGTCCATCCTTCCCCATCCACTCCTTTCGCACCAACCACTCCACTCCACGTATTCCACCATACTCACTCCACACCATCCATTCCGTACTCCATTCATTCCAGACCATCTATTCCATACAACCATTCTCCACACACCTGTGTTTCACTTGCACACCTTGCAAGCCATCACCCAATGCACAATCATTCATCATGCTCACCACAAAGAACTTCCATACCAATTCCTCATTTCAGCACTCTCACTCCAAACACATAGCATCATCTAAGCTATCTACTCCCTTCTGAAACTCGTGCTCCCCGTCTTCCCTTATACTAAGCACTCCCTCGTTGTTATCATCCATACTAATCTACCTACATCCCCTACTACAGGTATAATGTCACGACTTAAATCTTGTCCCTATGGTCATCTTTCTAGATCCCTAAAAAATAACCTAACCCTCCCGGGCTAGTTTTCACCGCCGTACCCCATAAACTAATGCTCATGTGCCCCCAAAATTGTGAGGGATGGTAGGGATACCACCCCCCAACACTGGGTATCAATTTCCAATTATCACTATTACCAATTCCAAATCACTATTTCCAAATACTATTCCCAATTCCAATTTCGAATCACCGGGTATCAATTCCAACTCCTCTACATCGGGTATCAATCCAAACCAAAACACTATCATCATCCATTAGTCCGCTAAACTTGAGCCTCTCAGTGCGTCCATGCATTTTCGCAGCTTGGCTTCGAAAAGCCGGCTATGTGTGCGGATGGTCAGTCTCCTGTGGTCGGGTCCATCCTGTATCGATTCAGGGGAGGAGGTTTTGTCGGGCCAAGGCTCCAAGCACCATCCCAGCGCAAGGCGTTGCGCCGCCAAGCGCGATGGCCCAGCCTTGCCCGGCCGGAATGCCGCCACCACAAGGGGACGTTGCTCCGACCCCTCCTACCTCCCCTCGAACCGGGCCGGTCGCTTTGCCTGGCAAAGCGCGGATTCGACCGTGCAGGGCGGGGCCTGGCCCGAATCGTGCACGGCGCCCCGAGCAGGAGCGATGCGACACCGATCCCCGCCGGCTCCCGCAGCACACAAAGAACACCGTGCACTGAGAGCTCGCGTCGGCTACCTGTCAGCCTAAACGCTGTCCCGGTCAACGTCGATGCCTTACCCGCATGCTGACACCATGCGTTCCGTTTCCTACTCACACCTTCTCGCACACATTCTTGCACATCCATTCTACTCGCACACTCCATCATCACACACTCCTCTGTTCCACACCTTTCTCGCGCACACCCTGGCGCACTCTCTCCCGGTACGTACTCCGTACCACTCATGGGAGTGCACTCTTGCATCCACCCATTCAGCGCACACCTACTCACGGGTGTGCAATCCCTTGTCGCACACCCAATCACGCGCTCCACCACCAACTCAGGTGTGCATTCTCACACACGCTCCTCAACCATTCCAGGTGTGCATTCTTTCTCACTCGCCACAATCAACTCACTCTCCGCGTCACTCTCGCCCTCGCACATACACTCCGATGTGCACTTTCCCTCGTTCTCGGTTTCACACCCATACTCTGTCGTGCACTCCTCCTCACACTCGGTAACACACTCGCGCTCTGGCGCCATTCGCACACGCGCGCCATTTCTACTCACACCACGCACAAGGGACCTTCCACAAATGCCTGGGTGCTGTCTCGATCCCAAGCGCACAAAAATTATTTTTGCGCTAAACACTCCCCTGCAAAATCTTTTTGCGCTAAACACTCCCCTGCAAAAATCTTTTTGCACCATATACAGCCCGACTCACCTTTGGGATCTTCCTCTCCACACGCACCTGCAAACTTTCATTCGGGTTAAGTACGGCATCAGGATGTGAACACGGACTTTGTACAATTTCTATTCCCTCCTCCAACGAGTGCTTTTCTACCTCCGTCTCTTCCGCCCCAATTTCCACTATTGCTTCGGTTTTGATTTCTTTTTCCAGCCCAACGACCGCCGACGCGCTCAAAATTTTTCCTTTTAATTCTGCGGCCATTGGCCTTTCCATACCCCGGGTCGCGATTTCTATTCCCGTCCACGTGACTTCGCTTTGCTCACCTTCGCTCACCCCGCGCTTCTTAAACTGCATTACCTCGTCGCGTACAAATGTGCTTTTCCCGCTTGACCTGCGGTCTATGTTCTCCCCAAATTTTTGTATGCGGTCACCCATTCTATTACCACACCTTTCAATTTGGTTTCCTAATCCCTCAATTTGGCTTCCCAATTGCTCACTGGTACCCTTTGCTTCGTCCCTCATTGCATCCATCTTACCCATCTGCTTGACCATCCATGCCATCATTTCAGCCATAAACAATTGGACGTCCCCTGGTATCACGGGCTCGGCTGCCGCGGCCATGTGCGAGGCACCGCCATTTTGCGCGCCTGCAACCCCCACTGCTACACCCTCTTCATCTTCAACCTCCTCTTCCATTACTCCCACTGCCTCCCTGGGGTCCTGGGTTACCTCTAACCCCTCTTCTATCTCCCCCACCGGCATCCAATCGCCTTGATTATCCATGGCACGACTATAATTTGGTTTTTAATAAAAATTTCGGCCGCACCCAATTTTTGACCAAATTTTTAAGATGGATTAAAATTTGGTTCGGGCCTCAAATCCCACTCCTGACACCAATTGTTTCGGATTCGGAGCAGCACTCCCATTACCATGGGGGGGGGGGGGTAGCACCCCTGTCCTTTAAGCTGGCCGTCTCCGTTCCCGGAAATTACACGCTCCTTTGCGGGGTGAGATTGGCCAGGGTGATTGGTCAATGGGTTCCCAGATACCTTTGCCAATCCCTCCGCAAAGCAGGGATATAATTCCCTGCTCGGACCCGGACAAGATGGAGTTTGCCGAGCGGTTAGCAGTCCGAAATCCGAGCCGTTAGCAAACACTAACCTGAACCTGAGCGTTGGCCAAATCGTGCCACGTATATCAATTGGGGACAGGATGAAAGCGATCGGATGAAAAGAAACCAAGGGGTAAAGAAAGAACAAATATGGTTTATTTATACAGTACTAGAAGAGGAAACGAAAGGTAAAGAATATACAGTTGAAGAGGAAGAAGCAGTAACACAGGGCAGCCTTGTACAGTCTCAAATTAACACGCCCAGGACAGAACAAACACACTTACACGGGAGGATGGGATGGCAGGGATGGTAGGAGGCGAAGGGTCCAGGTAGCGTTCGGCCGATGGGAAGCCGTCCAGGCTTCGGCCCCAATCCACGCTCCGGCTCTGTGGCGAAAACCTCGGCAGACAGCTCCGCGTATCGTTGGCCGCTAGCGGACTTTACTTATAGTGGGGAGGAAACGCTTCGGCGTACGTAATAGCTGGATCTTCCACGGAGCACGCGCCCAACCAGTTCGTGCAACAACCACACAGGACTCCTCGCTTCTCCCACTCCGATTCTTCGGGCTCCCTCACTCCTCTGCCGATTATCTCTGGGCATATCTCTCATCTGCTCATCTCCTCCGGGCACATCTCTCATCTTCTGCTCATCTCTCATCTCTCATCTCCCGAAGTAGTCCCACGCGGCCGCTTATATTGGCCGCTCGCGTATTAAGCCGCCTGCTTTTAGGATACGCCCACCGGTGAGCTCGCCTCGGCCCTCGGCCCTGCTCACCGGTCCGCCCCTTGATGGTGCGTTGATGGGCCACGCCTTCGTTCCTGGCGCTCCTCCCCCTTCTTCTCCAACTCGGCCGCATGGCTCATGGCAGCTTGCGGGATAGAAAACCATCGCACCGCTGTTGAAAGGAACTTTGGGGGCCTACTCTTATTTAATTAATACAACGCAGATTCAACTATTGGGAACAGATCCTTAACTGAAACATAGACTAATGAAATAACTAGAGAGGTTTCTACGGTGTCCTATGTGTTGTACATGGCCTAACTCGGGTGCAACCTTTACAAAGGGGGGTATTTACAAGAATTATTATTTTACAAAGTGAAGGTTCTAAAAACCGTAACAATATCATAGGATATTTAACGATCACTAATGCCTGCAGAGGGAACACCTGGCTTAATGTCTATCTGAGAGATGGCACAATTTTTGATGCAACACTCTGCTTGCGACAAACCAACCCAACAGTTTACAGTTGCGTCAGCACTCAAACCCAGACCTAAGTGGTTAAGATTCAGTGGGAGCATAAGATTCTATGCAGTGGAAATACTGTATGTCTATGATGTCTACGCAGTGGAAGTATAAGAGGTCTCCAACTCTCAGGAAGTTTGCCACTAAATGAGAGTTTGCTTTCTTACTTAGACTCAAACAAGTAGATAATGCAAGCAGCACATTCAAATAAGTCATTTAGACAATTCACTTAATCATAATTGTTTAAACTGTGTATGGTATGATTGTGTTGTGGATTATGTTACACAGCCAAATGATATTGTTACAGCAACTGGTCCATTCCAGTTGCCTGGATCGAGTCCTCCGTGTTGTGTCAAAAGTACCACAACCACCAGCTAAGTGTACAACTCCGAGCAGGTTTTTGGGCCTGTTTGCCTTGTTACAATACTCGTTGAAACTGCGGAATTAACCCGAGGAAGCGCCAATATATGCTCAGGACCTATCTAATTTGGCCGAGCCAATCATTGAGTCACGAGCGTGGTCTGCAACTGGTTTGAACGAATTTTCCAAACTTTTAACCTGTAACCACCCGAAACCACCAAACGAGACACCAAAAACAAGCGGAATACAACTCCGAGACCAAGTATATTATTTTATTCACAAGCAAATGTGTGGGGGAAGGTTTACATGAAGCAAAACGAATGAAGCAATCACAAAAAAAACCAAATGATGCAACCAACAGTAAACTATAAAATTAACCCTTACCGATACATGCCCTCGATACAAACCAAGTAAACTGAAGATTTCTTAACTACTCTAAACTTAGGGCCCATTCAGTAACACAACAAGATATGCATAAGGAATTTACAAGACAATGAGAGGGTTGCTATCAAACATGGCAGCAAAGCCTGGTAGGACTTCTGGGCAGTTCAACTCCCTTGGCAGGGAAATTGCTCCCTGACCAGAGAGAGAGAGAAGTGAACACAGCTGGTCTGCATGGCATTTCTCAGCCTGCCGGAAGTTCGACACCGCTGTAGAGCAAACTCCATGGTCAAAGAGTAAGTTAAACTCAAATCTGTGTGGGTGACTCACGTTCATAACGTGGATGCGCAACCTTCTCTTCACAAAGCGCAACCTTCACAAATAAAGCGCAACCCTCTCTCATAACCACAGCCCCCCCCCCCCCCCCCCCCCAGGCTGGTGAGTGGCTCATTCGACCGAACCCCGGCGTCAACCGTTCCAGCTCCAAGCGTGCAATGAACCATAATACCACCTGAGTAACCCATTTTTCCATGCACTCCCTGCGGTGATTTTTAGCTGCCGTTTTGACAATGCAGTTTTGACACTTGACTGGTCATTCTGATGTGACGTCTTGCACTTACGTGCACTATTTAGAAACATTGAACAGATACATAGGAAAATAACACAGAAACACAAAGCCAAAGGTTTGGTGGGTGAAGAACAACAGGAGGGCAGGCAAAACGAACCTCTATCTGCACATTTTAGTGACGCATGTCAAACCTCACAATTAATTACATTATACTTATTCTAAACAATACTAAGAAGATAACTGTACTATACTAAGCAGTTTTTACCCCACTAAGAGTCGTTCCCACAACAATATGTACAAATAAAATCCTGGAATACTTTAACTTTAAAACTCCTAACAGGAGAAGTCGGAGTCAGGTGGTTGAAGAGGTTGTTGAATGTATGTATGAGAGATGGGTCAACTCCGGAGGAATGGAGGACAGGGTTAGGTGTGCCAATATGGAAGGGCAAAGGGGATGTTCAAGATCCGGGGAAGTACAGGGGCAATTACATTCCTTAGTCGTGTCATGAAGATGCTGGAGAGGGTTCTGAATGGGAGGATAAGAAAGAGTATGGAGAATGAGATTGGAGAAGAGCAGCAGGGGTTTAGAAAGGAAGAGGAATGACATATGGAATATTTGTGCTCAGACAGCTGCTGGTGGAGAAGAGGTTGGAGGTGCAAGGTGAAATGGCATTGGGATTTATGGATCTGGAGAAGGCCTACGACACTGTCCCGAGGGAGACGGTGATGGCGACACTGAGGTGGATGGGATTGCCAGAAGCATAAGTTAGTTTGGTGGAAGGGATGTACAAGGGAAGAAAGGGAAGAGTGTTAGTTGGTCCTGGGATTTGGAAGTTCAGTGTGAACATCGGTTTGAGGCACGGAAGTGTTTTCAGCCCACTCCTGTTTATCATCGTGATGGAGCTGGTAAGCAGGAAGGTGAACATGAAAGATATTCTGCGGAGGATATTGTATGCGGACGATCTGGCTGTTTTTGGTGGAGAGTGCACAGGATATCCAGGAAGTACTGGGGGAATGGAAGGAGGCATTTAAGAAATGTGGGCTGAAAATGAGCATGGTGAAGACAGAGGTGATGTGGGTTGGGCAGCAGAGAAAATAAATTAATATCAGGTTAGAGGGGAAGGAAATCAGACAAGGAAATAGGTTTGAGTTTCTGGGTGAAACAGTGACTGGGGATGGTAAGTCAGAGGCTGAGGTGTGGAGGAGGATTCAGGTGGGTGTGAATGCATGAAGGAGAGTGGAGGGTGTAATGGAAGACAGAAATATTTCAAGGAGATTGAAAGTAAGGATTCTGATGTGTTTAACGCTGGCCTACCTTTACTGTCTGGAGACAGTGGCACTGACAAAGATACAACAACAGAGACTGTAGGTTTGTGAGAACAACTAGGCCTTAGGATTACGGGAGTGAAGAGGGTGGATAGAAGGAGAGTGGATGAACTGGGAGAGGAGATTGGTGTGCAGATGAGCTTGACGAGGAGATTGGTGACATGCCGGCTGAGATGGGCTGCATATTTGGTGCAGATGGTGGAAGAGAGAATGGCAGAGTGGATAGGTTGAGGGAACAAGGTAAGTAGAAAAGAGGTAGACCATGGTTGAGATGGAAGGATTGTGTAAAGAGAGATATCAGTAAGGTGGGTGTGATTGGAGAGTGGGGAGAGTATGCTGAGGACAGAGGGGAGTGGAGGAGTATCGTGGTCAAGGCAGAGCAGGAGTATGGTGCCATCAGGCCCCACCCCTTATAAAGGGAAGAGGAGGAGAACAACAAAAGTTTGATTTTGTATTCTACTCGTATGTCGATTGTTATCATTTACATTTGGATTTATATACGATAAGGAGAAAGAAAACTTTCTCATCCATTTGTTAGAATGAAAGAATTTTGTACAAAGGAAATAATACAATAACCCGTTAATCATGATTTCATAAATAATAGCTACAGTCACGTGAAAAGGTTTTCACGACAAAACCTAAAATTAGAATCAGGTGCACCAGCTCAGGTGCAAATGATCAGAACATCGTTAGAGAGGATCTTGGAGGAACCTGTCTTATTTAAACCTCTGTACTTTACTTTAGTACGTGACTGTACTAAAGTCACTTTTCACGACAAAACCCACATCACCACACACCCCATGTAAAGTTTTTACTTTTTCAACATATTTCAACATACAGCTATTTGATCTTCATTTCAACAATATTGATAGATAAAGGTGATATAATATAACAAATATCATGAAACATTTACATTTTGCAGTCCATTGTATAATTTAAATAAACATAAATGCAAATTTCGCATGTGGAAAAAGTAAGTACACCCTTGGCTCGAAAAGGTGGTATTGCCCCCATTGGCAGAAACAACCTCAAGTAGGCGTTTCTTATTACTGTCTACCAGTCTCTGACATCGACTGGGAGAAATTTTTGCCCACTCCTCCATGCAGAATTCTTTCAGCTGTGCGATGTTTGAGGGGTTTCTTGCATGCACAGCTCGTTTCAAATCCCCCACAACATCTCGATGGGATTTAGATCCGGGCTTTGACTTGGCCATTCCAGAACCCTCCATTTCTTTCTTTTCAGCCATTCCTTGGTGGATTTACTGGTATGTTTAGGGTCGTTGTCTTGTTGCAAGGTCCACCTTCGGTTGAGCTTCAACATTCCGACATATGGCCTCACATTATCCTCAAGCACCCTCTGGTACAATGAAGAATTCATAGTGGATTCTATGATGGTGAGCTGCCCAGGCCCTGATGCAGCAAAGCTGCCCCAAACCATAATATTTCCACCACCATGCTTTACAGTTGGTATCAGGTTCATGTGGTCAAATGCTGTCTTTGGTTTTCGCCAAACATGTCTTCTGGTACTGTGGCCAAATAGCTCTACATTTGACTCATCTGTCCAGAGCACATTGTTCCAGAAGTGCTGGTCTTTGCCTAGGTGTTCATTGGCAAACTTTAGTCTTGCCCTGATGTTCTTTCTGGACAGCAAAGGTTTCCTCCTGGCACACCTCCCATGTAGATCAAATTTGTGCAGCCTCTTTCTAATGGTTGACTCGTGCACTTTGACATCAACAGTGGCAAGAGCTATCTGTCGGTCCCGTGATGACATTCTGGGGTTCGTAAAGACTTCTTTCAGCATCTTGCGGTCTGCTCTCGGGCTGAACTTGCTGGGGCGGCCTGGCCTGAACAAGTTGGCAGTTGTTTGGAATCTTCTCCACTTGTAGATGATCTTCCGGACAGTCGAATGATTGATTTCAAATTGTTTGGAGATATTTTTAAATCCCTTCCCAGACCCGTAGGCATCTATAACCTTCTTTCTGAAGGCCTCAGAGAGCTCTTTTGATGGAGGCATGGTGATGCCGTACACTTCAACAACAAAGAGCAAACCAAACTAAATGTCTGAGGTTTAAATAAGACAGGTTCCTCCAAGATCCTCTCTAACGATGTTCTGATCATTTGCACCTGAGCTGGTGCACCTGATTCTAATTTTAGGTATTTGAAGTAGTGATAAATGTTGGGGTGTACTTACTTTTTCCACATGCGAAATTTGCATTTATGTTTATTTAAATTATACAATGGACTACAAAATGTAAATATTTCATGATATTTGTTGTATTATATCACCTTTATCTATCAATATTGTTGAAATGAAGATCAAATAGCTGTATGTTGAAATATGTTGGAAAAAGTCAAAACTTTACACGGGGTGTACTTACTTTTTCACGTGACTGTACTTCTATTGCTGTGTTACATTGAGCAAACAGATTATTCCACCAGTTGCTATTGTTGACGTTGTATTGCCATGCGATTGCTTCAGGTGTCCACTCCATGAGATTCTTGTGGGCCTCATGTGCCCAATTGATAGGCCTCGGGAGCCTTGTCAGGCCTGATGTGCTCTTTGTAGGCCTGCTGAGGCAATGGGCATGATGTGCCTTTGATGGGCACAGTGAGCCACTGGTGGCCCTGATGTGCCCTTGATAGGCCTAGTGAACCACTCATCATTGTAATGTGTGCGTTATCAGTCTGGTAAGCTACTGGTGGTTTGGTCTACTTTTGATTGACCCATTCAGCCACTCGTAATGTATCTGCTGAGTTGCTTGTGGGCTTAATGTAGCCCTTGTGGGACATTAACAGGTTTTGTTCATTCACTCATACACTTTTTTTTGTTTCCTAAGTCAAGGTTTGTCGAGGAGATAACACATAGAACATAAAACAAAGGAAGGAAAAAGAAAGAGTGGCTGAGAGAGGGAAGCACAACAGTTGGGAACAGGGACATCAGTAGATCTGTGGAAAAGAGAGGGCTGGGGCGGGGTACACGAGATAAACAAGATGCACATGACAGGAACTTTCAGGAATAAACAGGGAATTTGAAGGAGGTGGGTTTGTGATTGATTAACGGGGGTAGAAAAGATCATGGTTTTGATTGGGGGAAAGATATGAGATGGTGGCGAACAGCTGTTTTAAAACTCTGGAGAGAAGGGTGGGATTGAAGAAAGTGTGGGAGATTGTCCCAGAGGCAGGAAAAAAGAGGAATGAAAGAATGAAGGTGAGCAGTGAGTCTTGATTTTGGAAGTTTCACCAGAAGGGTTTGCTGGCAGACCTTGTGCAACCTGCAGAAATATTGGGGGGACAAAGCACAGACTGAGCAGGGGGAGCAAGGCCAGAGAGGAGTCGGTAGAAGACAGAAAGACCACCAACCTGCCTGCGGTGAGTGAGTGAAAGCCCCTCAGAATCGGCTTTATCGGTGGAGATACCAATGATTCTGAAAGCTTTGGTTTCTATAGCGTGAAGCCGAGCTAGGTGTGAGGCAGGTGCACCAGCCCAGAGGGGAGAGCAGTATTCTATTGAGCTGCGGATAAAAGCCTTGTATGTGATGAGGAGCTCATGTGTGCCAAGGAAGGACTTCACACAACGGAGGATGCCCAGTCGGTGACTGGCTTTGCAGGCCAGCCTGGAAATGTGGTTTTCCCAGGAAAGAACACGGCAGACAGTGAGACCCAAAAGCTTGAGTGACAGAACTTCTTGGAGAGGATTGTTGAGAAAGTAGATGGGAGGGTTTTCCAGTCTGTCTTTTCGGAGAGACATCTTGAGAGTGTGAGATTTGTCAGTATTGAAAGACATGTCACAAGTGTTTGACCAGTTTGTAATTTTATCCAAGTCTGCAGAGAGTGAAGATTCTGCTGCCTGTCAATGTGAGGGATGAGAGATGGAACGGCAGAGAGTGGGGTCATTAAACAAAAGATAAAGATGATTTCTCAGAGTCGGAGAGATATAATTGATGAAGATTATAAAAATCACAGGTCCCAGAACACTGCCTTGAGGAACTTCAGCCTGTACAGGAAGGGGAGATGAGAGAATTCCATTCAGGGCCACATGTGGACTACAACAGGAGTGGAAGTCAATGAGCCATGGGTGGGGATTTCCATGGTTACCATAAGAGGAGAGTTTAGTGAATCCTGCGGGGTGCCAGACCATATCTAAGGCAAGTGATATGTCAAGGGAGACAGCTCTGATTTCCTGTCTAGGGTTGAGGACCTCCATCCATTGTAGAGAAAGCAGAAGTTGTATGTCCAGGGTCGAGTGCCTCTTCTGAATACAAATTGATGATCCAAGATGAAGCCATTGGAGAAGAGGAACGATTTAATGTCGGGAGCGATGATCGATTCCATGACCTTGTTGATTATTGGGAGCAGTTTGATTGGTCTGTAGTTGAAAGGATCTGTTTTTCCACCTTTTTGTGTAAAGCGGTAATGTTGGCTGATTTCTAAGTAGTGGGCAGATGACCTTGAGCAAAAGAGAGGGTGAGAAGAACAGAGAGAACTTGTGATAGAGCGGCAGAACAGGTTTTCAGGAAACATGGGCTGATGCTGTCTGATCCAGTTGCAGAATCTGAGTCGAGGTTTGGTGGCCACTTGCTGGCCCTCAAGCCTGCAAATTCATGAAAAAGAAAATGTTTATTTTAATCGTGAGCCATTGACGAACTTCATATACCCTTGATAGATGTGATCAGCTGGATGTGAGCACCACAGGCCATTGTTAGGCTTTGTGAGCTATTGCTAGTATGATGGGCAGCTGGAAACCTATCTAAACCTGAAGCCGTGTACTTTTTAATTCCAGATCTGGGTGGCTCAGTAGGGACTGAGGTAGGGTCAAAGTGCAACCAATGAAGCTCCCTGAACCCTGGTTGATTATCACCATTCAGTGGGTCACATTATGCCGACATTAAGCGGATTGTTATTTTGTTGTTGTTCGTCAATTCCAGCCACCACGTTTGGTTGGGCTGGACCAAGCGAGCATGCGACTGGTTATTCTATACGTTTTAACATCTAAAATAAAACAGCTAAAACTGATTATACGAGGAATTGGGCTTGAGAGAAAGAAGGTGTGTTTTGTTGTTCATCGGATAAAACAAGAAAAGCTTGTCTGAATGAGAGAAACAATGAGGTAGTTGTTCCTTCAGTTACTTATTAACAATATGCAATGCAGGAGATTACTTCAGTAAAACACACACCTTTACATCAACATTAAAGGTACCGAGAATGAGCAGCAAGCATATTCGAACCTATTTATTGTCAATTAATTTATTTTTGCCGAATAATCAACTCTGTTTTTTTTTTTTACCCCCTCAACCTATGGTGGACGGTGGTTATGTTTCAGCTCTCTTTGTCTGTCTGTTTGTTTGTGAGCAGGGTATGTCAAAAAGGTATGGACGGATTTGAACTAAAATCGGGGACAGGTTAGGGGTGTGACTGAAAAATGCATTTGATTTTAGTGAAGATTTGGATCCGGCCTATCAGTGGGATACAAAACATAAACTGTTCAGCCTAGCAGAGGTATGCGCTTTACCGAGTGCCGTTATAGTGTAACTAGTTCAATATTTGGTTATGTCCTTCCTTCCATCCATACGTCCGTTAAAAATGAAGAAGAACAATTCGAAATGGTTCTAAAGGGTAATTCTAGAAGGTTCTAAATGGTAATTTTAAAATATTCCAAAGGATACTTATAAACGGTTCTATTGGGTTCTAAAGGGCAATTATAAAGGGGTTCCAAAGGGTAATTCTAAAGGATAATTCCAAAGGGTAATTCCAAAGGGTAATTCCGAGGGTTTCCAAAGGGTAATTCGAGAAGGTTTTGTTCATCGTTGGCTTTGCCTATTTTATATTAAAAATGCCAAACTGAACTGCTTCCTTTAGATAGGGGTGCAATTTTTAATACCTCTATAGGTTCCTTTGAACAGTGAAAATTGTTAATAAATATGTATGCATTCATTTACTGTATGGAAAGAGTACAAGGGTAAGAATGAGCTTTGGAGGTGGTGCGATTCACTTTTTGGATCATTGTGTGAAGGCCCATTCGGGTGGTGTGCTAGACGTCTCGGTGGGTGCGTCGCTCCAGGTGGCATTCTCCCTCTCGGACAGGGTGGTGGTCATGGGGCGTCTTTTTTTTCCGGTTCGGAAGTGTGAGACTTGTGTGAAAATTCCGTTGCTTGGCTGAGATGGGTATTTTGGAGGGGTTTGTTATAAAGATAAATGCATGTTTTTTTGTGAGTGACTTCATCGTGTTGTTGTCTTTTTCTGAAGCTTAAAATTTACTTTAACAAGTGTATTGTCCTGCTCCCCCCGCCACGGGCCGCCGGCTCTCCTGCCAACCCCCCACTCCCTCGTGGTTATCCTGCTCCCCTTCTCAGTTTTTTTCCCTGTCACCCCCCACCCGACAAGTTCTCCTGCCCCCATTCTCAGCCCTCTCAGGCACTGCCGGGTACCCCTGATAGGAATAATAATAAATAAACTAGAACGGCACTCGGTGCAGTTCATAGTCTTGCCTCGCATGCTCATTCTGATTAAAAAAAAAAAAACATTATTAACTGAACACACTACTATTATGCCCACTGTTATTACAGCCCATATATGCGTGTGAAGAATCAGCTCTTCGTTTGCAAAAGAAGTCCACAATAGCCTGGAATGGCGCAGCTTTATTAAAGAACCAACTTATACAGATCCGGAGGAGGCCAAAACATCTATAGCAAGAGCCAGTCTCATGCCACGTCAAGCCTTCCTGAAAACACATTGATTCCCAGTCCATTTATATAGGGACACGTTTTATCAGGAAATCTCCGAGGGAACAAACAACACTGGGAGAGGTTCCTCCCACCGTTATCATTCGGGGGAGTCAGCCCGTCCTTATCATTTGGACCAAATGTTTCTCTGGGCTCCGAGAAAACAGAAATGTAACTCACAATGAGGAGAGTGTATGCTTAGCCAAACAAACCCATATATTTTATGGGTTTGTGTACATGAGTAATCCAAAGCATGTTTATACAGAGTCATGCGTTGCTGAGATTAAAACAAAATATATATAGTTAACGATAGGTTCATGTCATTCTACTTGCATTACGCAAAAACAAGCGCATGTGGGCGTGGTTTTATGACCAGCCTTGAAAAAAGCACACGTATACCATTGTTCAGCATGACCTCAGCGAGCCTTTTCTCATTTTAAATGAAAGCGAAGCAAAAACCTCATTGTAACTCAGGCGTCACTGTCATTAAACAAAACAGTTAATGTTTTTGGCAAGTTATCAAAGGATTTATGTCTACGATTCAAGCAGCCTACCTAAGGTTCGAATACATTTTATTAACTCATGAAATAACATTATAGAACAGCATTTTATAACATAGCTTACGTGGTAATACGTCAGTCAACCGGCATTTATAATTGAGCATTAAGCAGTAACAAATCTGAGACCTGACATTCCTTCCTCTTGTCTCGTCGAGACAAAGTATCTCAAGAGACAACGTGCCACATCGGGCTTTATTGAAAGACCATCGTGTAATGCGGGTATCTCCCAAGGGCATATCGTGCGCCCAAAGCGCCTCGCCCGTGCATTTGGCGAACGTGTCGTGTGGTGCGTGCTCGGAGCCTGAGGGCTCAAAACATGAAAGTTCATTAACGTTTCGGATCCACAACGAAGACGTCTGGTCCAGATGAGGTTCTGCTCCGCCAGAGGGTGCATCACTTCCCCTGCGGAACTGGCTCCCCCCACCCTTTGCAGACGCAGTCCTTGCAGATCTTCGAAGTTAATCAACGGTCATGCCCATGAGGTCCCTCACGTGTTGCTGTTCTGGGGAATACAAAATGTCGTCAGTATCTTGTGTCTCAATTTCCTGGTCAGGGTACAGAGCGTAAAAATCCGAATCCGAATCACTTGAAGCAAAGAGATCCGCAACATGTGGATCAAAGAGATCCGAAACATTTGAAGAAAAGAGAGGGACTTCCTTTATGTCAAAGTCTCCCATGGGCGCCTGGTCGGCTTGCGGGTCTAGGACATCCGCGTCGGGTCCCTCAACCGCCAGACCCAGCGTCGCAATCAGATCCATAGTTGGGTCAGAAGGGGGCGTGCAGCTGTCAGCTTGTAATACATAAGCAGCGTTAGCCAGTACACGCAAGGGGTTTATAGCACAAGTATCACAGTCATCACATACACCGTTACAGGCAGCAGCCAGTTCCCACATGGGATCCACACAAGTATCACAGTTGTTACAAAATTCAATGCAATTTTCTGGAGCGCCGGTCGCAACTGCCTTGTTGAAGGACCCGTTCAGGTCGACGGCCTCTGTGGTCAGAGCCATAGTTGTTGTCGGCGGCTTCTTCACTTTCCATCCTGTAAAATACTTTCTCATACAGAGGAGGACTAGAGATTTCATTAGTGCCCCCCAAATTACTACCCCGATTATCACAGCCAGTGCGGTCAATAACCACTTCACTATGGTGCCCGTCCATCCCTGGAACCAGTCCGTGAGCCAGCTAAATGTATAAGAATTTTCGCGCGCGATCCGATCGATCCAATAGTATGTCATGAGCCGTAGCGGTGTCGTTTGCCACCTTTTCTAGGGCCAAAGCCAATTTGTCTATCCGGAAACTATCCATGACTGTGCCCGCTCCTGGGAAGAAGAAACCAAACACCTTTTCCCCTAGGCTCCCGTGTAGTTTAGTGGTTCCATCTTCGTTCATGACTGACCTCTTATAACGCCTGTCCAAGGACTTTGGGTCTAGCTCATCCAGTATCTCAACGTCAGGAAGGACTGAACCCAGATAACATGTGCCCCCCCAATTATTTGGTAACTAGGGGTAAGCCTTGTCGCCGCATATAAACATTGTCCCATGGGGTGGGACCAGGTGGGTGGATAAGCACTGGAGTCCCTTTACCACCCCATTAATCCTACTAACCCCCCTAGAGAATGTTATAGCCGTTATGTTGTGGTTGTGTTTATCTTGCAGTACTATTCGTAATGTAATCCCCGAGCTCCCTTGTCCCAGCTTCCCGGGGAGAGTGTAGGCGCATTCTGATTCTCCCATACGCAAGTGGCCGGAACCCTGGAGGCAGACCCTCCCTTTCTGTGGTTTGACCCAGACGGGGGCAGGCCTCTCGGCCACATGGGCAATCATTGACGGGCGATAATTAAATTGTCGATTGCAACTCTTGCCGTTGTCAACCCCTTCTCTTTCCAGCGTGGTGACTAAACATGGGGGATCGATAGGTTGTGAGCAGAGGTCATTGAGGGACAGAGGTAGCACTATCATGTGTATTCCTGTGGTGCCTGCTTGGGGAAAGCGCATGCACGACCAGCAGTGTGTCCTATTTTGAATTGTTGCCACTTCCCTGGCCACTTTCCAATATGTGTTTTCACCCTTCTTTGGGGCCTTATCCTGGGGTTGCGGCGTGAGTATGTATTCGTTGCATCGTATGTAGTTCTTTTCGCCACCGGCCGCGCCAGGGGTCCAGACGCTGCACCGGACCTGCATAGTCATGCCTTTCTCTAGGCGCGTGCGTGTTTGTAGCTTAAAATCAGGGGTTCCCCATTTGTATCCTGGTTGGGCCAAGGTCTCAATGCTAGCTCGCCCGTCTTCCCGGAACTCTCGTTGCTTTTGTAGTACCATGCCAACGCGTCCAGGCCCTGCCGACAGTGCTAGCCAATTTATGTTCACCCAATTTGTGTGCAGGGCTTTCTGTTCGAAACATGGTGGTGATACTCTTTGTCCCCATGTTACGGTGAGGTGTCGGGTTTCGTTTTCGCATCTATTGGAATCGGAGTTTCCCCTAGCTGCTGTCGCTATCAATAGTATTGTACCTATGATTAGGCCCATCCTTACTGTGTTCTGGGGGTGTGGTGTCTGGTGCTTGTATGGCCAACTTACAGTGCGTGGCGTGGATCCACGAAGTCTTGCCCTCGCAAAAGACTGCCGTTGGTGTAGTCAGCAACACCTGGACTGGTCCCTTCCACCTTGGTTCCAAGGCGTTCTTGCAGGTGAAGTGCTCCACGAACACCTGGTCTTTTTCCTCTGGTGGAACACCTGGTCCACAAGTCTCCTGGGAGCGCCTGGTCTACAGGTCTCCAATTTCCTAATCCACTTTTTTCCAAGTGGATCCAATTTTATTCAATATTCAATTTTTAAATTCAATCCCATTTAATCCAGTCCAATTCAAATTAAATTCAATCCTTCTCTCAGCATCCCATTACCTGTTTCCAACATCAATAAAAATAAAATTATAAAATTAATAAAAAATCAATCATCTCAACTCTCAAATCGAATCAAAAAATAAAAATAAACGAAAATTACTTCAGCGAGAGTTTCAACTAGAATTAACACAAACAAACCACCATTAACCTCCATTAACCTCCCCCTATTATTTATTTATTTTCACGAATAAACAAATAATAGAAATAACCTGGTCTACTTCCAATTTCAATTCTGGTCAGTTCTGGTGTCTGGTCACACACAATGTTTTCCTCACCCACTGTGATTCGCTCACAATAGATTCTCACTGTTATGTCTGAAATTAAGCTACCCTACTGGGTATTCGTGAAGGGGGTCCATCTTTCCCAACCCCTTCCTTCACACCAGCCACTTCACGTTGTCCACCATACTCACTGAATTGTCATCAATTCTGAAATTCGTCTCATGAAAACCCATTCAAGAGTCCGGTGTGACAGACAGCCAAACACATAGACACGCCGAAGACCCCAGGGTACCCATCAAACTAGCTTGTCCGCAGATCCACAACACAGCGAAACATGTAACTTTACTAAAATAATCACTTACTCATAACTAATACTCATACCACTAATTACTCATAATAGCTCATAATTACTTATGTAATTACTCATACCAATACTTACTTAAAATAATGTAATATCCCAATCTTCACCCTTTATGCAAATCGAAGCACCCCGGACAACCCACAACCAATATCAACCACTGTAGCCGCCTTCCCCTCCAGGCAGCCACACACAGCCACATACATCTCCCTCCACGTCACACAAGACAACAGCCAACGAGTGTGTCCACCACACAGAAACCTTTGGCAATGCAACAACCGAACACCCAGGCAACCAACAACAAAACCCAATCCATCTCCATGGCTCATCAAGCAGTTCCAACTTAATCCAGCTTCACATACCGATTTCCCCAAAAACTCGTGAAACTTCACCCCCATTCTGGAAAAACCCTGGACTAAACCCTGACACCCTAAATAACTTCAGACCCATCTCCAACCTACCCTTTCTGTCAAAAGTTTTGGAACGTGCTGTGGCCACTCAACTCAAATATCACCACTCTGCCAATAACCTGTATGAAACATCCCAATCCGGATTCTGCTCCAGCCACAGTACTGAAACTGCTCTCCTCAAAATCACCAGCGACCTTTTCTCTCCTCTGATGCCGGCAACCTCAACATTTTCATCCTCCTCACCTCAACGCCTCCTTTGACATCATCAATCACGCCATCCTCCTCACCCTGTTTAGACCAGCTTGTGCCTATTAAACCCAAATCAGTTCACTCCCAAGCTTCACATGGACCACCTACTACTCTCAAATTATCCACTCTGGCTCCGGAATCCCAAAAGCACTCTTCTCTACAATAAACAAACTAAATAAACAAACTTTACAACGTGAACAAACTCCTCAGCTCCCTGGATACCACCACCTTGCTCCACACACCTGTTGGTGCACACCTGTGCACTCACACCTGGTGCCACCTGCACCCTCCTTCCTTCCTGGACCATTCATCCAAAGCAAAATTGACAGCATCTACAACAGCTTAATCACCACAATTCACTCCCCCTTAAGGTGTCCCCCAAGGTTCAGTTCTTGGCCCCCTCCTCTTCGTCCTGTACCTATCCCCCCTTGGTCACTTAATCCGTCATGCACCATAGCCAATGCACCATGGTCTCCAATTCCACTGCTTCACCGATGACATCCAGCTTTTTCATCTCCACCAAATCGTGCTCCACCACCACCCACTCTATCCTGACAAACTGCCTAACTGAAATAAAATTCTAGCTTCAGATCAGCTTCCTCGAACTTAACTACGCTAAATCTGAATTAATCTTCATTCCCCCCAACATCGATGGTTTCCCAGTATCCACATCCGGAATCTTGGCATCATCATTGACCAAAACCCTCTCCTTTGAAAAATACACTAAACAGATCATAAAGACCTTAAACCTTAATCATAAAAACTGAAAAATGCTTCGCCATGGAATAGTCCACCACTCATGTAAATAATCATAAGAGTTCTGCGAAACATCTCCATCTTTAAAACTTAGCCAACCAAATTTAAACCACATGTTTTCCCCCCAAAAAACAAGTCACATTCTTTGTATATTGCCAACATTGTTCATCGTTTAAGTATCATCCAGACCTAAATTTTTATAAACCATCAACTTGTAGATGCATTTATTTATATCCCATTAACCCAAGAACTCTCAATTGCTTGGTTATATTTTAGTAATGTCATATATCCATATTTCTTTTCCAAAATGTTCCTGATATACACATTAATCCCATCTGTCTTCGTTTCCAGATGAACTCAAATCAGGAAATCAACACAAATCCTTATTACCTCCAATCAATTCAAAATTAAATCAAACAATTCAAAACCAGATCGGATCAGCGATCAGAAATCACTTTTCCAATCAACACATTCCAAGCAACAATTCATTCAAAGACCAAGCTTAAAAACACAACTCTCATCTTACTGTGACAAATAAGCAACCAACCTACTTCACACTAAAACAAATAACTTTTCATCACCCCTTTCTTCTCCACCGCCTCTTACACTTAAACAGATCATAATTACTCACTCATACACTATTGCCCATCACCCAGTTGCCCCAAACCCAAACACAGGTTTGAAATCCCAGTAGGTTGTTCTTCAATCCCAACCATCATGTGATCCCAACATCTCTCCATTTATTTCGTTCCTCATGGGGTTGGTGTTTTATGGCCTTTACCTCTTACCCAATCACACTGCACATTATTCCCCGTCCTTGATGGATAATTTTACATCCAGATGGGCACAGCATCCCATTTTTGGCGACCCAGCCCTAAAACAAGCCCCTGGACTCCTTGCAGGCTGGACCAAAACCCCCGGACCTGCCTCCATGGAACAATGACGCCTGAGCACTCAATTAGCCCTCCCAGTACCAAAGACTTACAATCAGACCGACAGACAGACAAATAACAGAGGCATGTCGCCAGCCCCAGCACAGGACATCACCTTTCCGGGCAGGCACGATATAATCCACAGCATCGAAATGCCAATTTCTATCCGGGGCCTCGCAAAGCCAAAATCCATGCATGCGTGCTCCATCATGCAACCCGATCTGTACTCGGTGCGCCCGGCGCCCCCTATAATCAGTGAGTTATAATAACCACAATATCTCTGGCACCCAACTCGTGATACCACAATTTAATCCACGTTACTTGCATCTCTTCATCCTCACAAATGTCCTCCTCTTGACATGACTTAAATTAAATTCCAGCGTACTGTACCTGACGCGTCCAGTCGGCACCGGAAGTCTGTTTATTTCTTGAGACCCCTGAATCGGGACATCAACGACAATTACAACGACAAACAGGACTCGATATTCTCTGTTCATTAATTACGTACATGATTTTGGTTTTACCCACAATATATGTCCCGATATTCTCTCCAGATTTAGGTTCTATATCCTGTCGTTAAAGCAACACCCTGTAGACTGACTCCGCCTGTCGTTCTTCCAAGGTTAGTGAATTACCTCTGACCTTTCTCCCTTACAAATCTCGAACAAAGGTCAACTAAACTTTAAAAAGTCAAACTTCGAATTGGGGTAACCAGCGCTTTATTATCCCACAAGTAATGCAAGTCCGGCGACAATGGACAAATGACCATTAATGTGGCTCTACATAGCATAATGCTAACTTCTACGAATCCAACAACCGTCACACTTCGTCCAAGGACCTTCCGTACGAGGCGTGCTTCACAATGCCCATCGCACATCCTTCCTCGTTCGCACAACGCTTCATCAACGCACCTCCTCGCGCCCACACCTTGGCACAAGCCACACCACATACCGACAGTTGAAACCTCGACCGTCCTCCTTCCTCGGATCAGCGTTCTGTTGAAAACGTGACATTTCTGCTCAAATTATTGAATTTCCAAATACTCTCCCTGCAGCGCCCGTGAGGCAGCTTGTCCCACATTATCTGCCCCCAGACCCATATGCGTTTTAATAACTTAACCTTATCAGCATCGTTCGCCAGCATACCCTTTGTCCGGCGCATCGATCATCCCAAATGCTTCGATGCATCTTCCAGCCGCCACTCCGCACTGTACCTTACTGTATGAACAAGACTTCCTGTTGGAACTTGACTCCGGAAATTAATTACTCTGTCTTGAAATCGTTTATTTTAGCCATCTTAAATAAATCCATCCATCTATCCATCTTATAAATCCATCTTAAATAACGTATTCGTCCTGTGACATTGCCTGGCATATATGTCGCAGCCGGCCACTATTCCGACATGGCTCATGACTCATGTCTAATTCTGACAAGAAGATGAAGGATGAAGGACATGACATGAAGAAGAAGATTCTGACAAGATACTGACATGTGAACGTCCGACATCCAGCAAAGTCGAAATGACCCACAATGCATTTGGGCACACACTTCCTCTGAGAGTGGGCGAGTTATCGCCGGCACTCTGAGCAACCTCATCGCACCCGACCCCAAAATGCACTATATGACACCAATTTCAAAGGTGAGCTGCCTCAGCGATACATCCCACACATACAATCCACAATATCTGCCATTGAATGAACTCTTCAATTCAAGTAAAACACACATATTGATTCGAATTCTGCAACCATCTCCAAGAAACCGCTTCATATCAACAGTAGATCGACAAGGGCACTCCGGGTGCTTTCCTGACCCGATTTATATCAATTCGCTTCCCAAACAACTCCCAAACAGATGAAGATCCGGACTCAGTTCAGGACCTCGCCTGTTCTCTCGGATAGACGTTAAAATGGACATTCCCGGCCTGAATTTCCCCCAAGTCGAGCAGATCGCTTACAAAGTTTCACACCGAAACCCTCTGCTTTGCACATGACACACAGACAAACACATTGGCCAGACACACACGTCAATTAACATCCCAATATACATTCATTCCTCATTCATGTTACGTCTCTCATTCAAGGAAAAGGATTTTTTGGGACGGGTTTGGACGGGGGGTGGGTTGAGGTGAAAAAAAAGGGAAGGCAGGGTGGGGTGTTGGGGTGTTGCCTAGAGCCCCGGGACTGAGCTCAGGTCTTGGGGGGGGGTTGGGGGCATGGTGGCTACCTCCCCTTTCGCGGGGTCTTGGTCCGGATTATGGACGAGCGGCATTAGCCGCTGATTTGCTTGCTTAACTACCTCCTTAATTGTTTTGTCCTGAACTTTGCTTCCTGAACTTGCTTCCTTTGGCTCTGAAGCTTCAAATTCCTACAATGCAGCTCCTGCTTCAATTTTCAATATTTCAAAACCTAACCTGTCCTTCTCACTCTGTGGCCACCTGGCCCATTTCCTGTGAGCTTATTTATTTTCTCTTGTCCACCAGATCCTGGCCTGCTTTATCTGGACCTCTTGTCTAGAACTTAGTCTAGAGCTTCCTGGCTTGACCTCGTAGTTGTCACTACCTTCTTGTCAAACCTACCTGGTACCTACGCATTTCACCCTTCCTGGCCATGTCCCTTTGGCCGTCTAAGTTTAGCCACAGCCCTTCGTTCCCTGGCATGCAATGGCATACCCCATCTTGTCTCTGGGCTGTTCCTTCCTGGAAAAATCTTGGCCACCTGGTTTCAGCCTATATGGCTGTCCGACCTCATTTTCCCCTCTCCCTTGTTAAGTTATAACGTTACCCTTACCGAACGTTATCTTCACCGATATCTTCACCGATATCCTGCGCAAATCCTTTTACTGGCCATGTTCCTATGGCCCTCTTAAGTTCTACCTAAGTTAGCCACAGCCCTTCGTTCCCTGGCATGCAATGGCATACCCCATCTTGTCTCTGGGCTGTTCCTTCCTGGAAAAATCTTGGCCACCTGGTTTCAACCTATATGGCTGTCCGACCTCATTTTCCCCTCCTGGTGCTAACTGTAACTTTAAGCTTACTGTTAAGTCCTTACTGGTTTATCCTTACTTGTTTATCCTGGCTTTAACAAAGCTACGCCATTCTGAGGCCTAAATGAGCCTCTACTTACAATTTCTGTTCGAGTGCAGACAGCGGGGAAGACAAGGAGACTGAACCCGCTCGAAGGAGGAAGGTACGAATTTGGAATAATAGCCCTCTAATATAAAACAACTCCCACCTTTAATCAAATCAGCGTGCCGGCGCCGGCCTCAGGTCAGCCTTCCTCCTGTCCATCGGGCTCCGTTTCCCGTCCTCCGCGTCTGTTGACACCCCACTCCTGGTACCATCTGTGAAGAATCAGCTCTTCGTTTGCAAAAGAAGTCCACAATAGCCTGGAATGGCGCAGCTTTATTAAAGAACCAACTTATACAGATCCGGAGGAGGCCAAAACATCTATAGCAAGAGCCAGTCTCATGCCACGTCAAGCCTTCCTGAAAACACATTGATTCCCAGTCCATTTATATAGGGACACGTTTTATCAGGAAATCTCCGAGGGAACAAACAACACTGGGAGAGGTTCCTCCCACCGTTATCATTCGGGGGAGTCAGCCCGTCCTTATCATTTGGACCAAATGTTTCTCTGGGCTCCGAGAAAACAGAAATGTAACTCACAATGAGGAGAGTGTATGCTTAGCCAAACAAACCCATATATTTTATGGGTTTGTGTACATGAGTAATCCAAAGCATGTTTATACAGAGTCATGCGTTGCTGAGATTAAAACAAAATATATATAGTTAACGATAGGTTCATGTCATTCTACTTGCATTACGCAAAAACAAGCGCATGTGGGCGTGGTTTTATGACCAGCCTTGAAAAAAGCACACGTATACCATTGTTCAGCATGACCTCAGCGAGCCTTTTCTCATTTTAAATGAAAGCGAAGCAAAAACCTCATTGTAACTCAGGCGTCACTGTCATTAAACAAAACAGTTAATGTTTTTGGCAAGTTATCAAAGGATTTATGTCTACGATTCAAGCAGCCTACCTAAGGTTCGAATACATTTTATTAACTCATGAAATAACATTATAGAACAGCATTTTATAACATAGCTTACGTGGTAATACGTCAGTCAACCGGCATTTATAATTGAGCATTAAGCAGTAACAAATCTGAGACCTGACATGCGTATCATCCATGCACCCTATTATGTCACATACATTGCCATTATTTGTAGCTTTACTGATTATCGATTCTTATTAGGATATTTAATGAACACTTTTGTGCACATACAGGCTGCATTGCATCAGTGAAGATAATTATGAAACTAGAGGTCGCACGTCAGATCTGGGAGTACAATTCTGAAATATAATTAGATGAGGAACATTTTTGGACCAGTTTGAAGTCTCTATGATTATCCACTCAAACGTTATAGCTAAAATGGTTTTTCACATTTGTGATGACCATGACTTTGGCTTTTGACCTATTTATCATAAAAACAACTAGATGTGTGCTTTATAACTGCAAGTACTTATGGCCTGGGCCGAAGTCGCCCAGGTTTTTTGATACAACCCTGCTTTGATCGGAAACAAACCTCGACTCTGATTCTGCAACTGGACCAGACGGCATCAGCCCACGGGTCCTATAATCCTGCTCTGCCACTCTATCTCACCCTCTCTCTGTTTTCTTCACCCTCTATTTTGCTCAAGGTCATCTGCCATCTGCTTGGAAATCAGCCAACATTACTGCTTTACACAAGAAAGGTGCAAAAACAGATCCTTGCAACTACAGACAAATCAGCCTGCTCCCAATAAATCAGCAAGATCATGAAATTGATCATCGCTTCTGACATCAAATCCTCCCTCTTCTCCAATGGCTTGATCTCGGATCATCAATTTGGATTCAGACCAGGTCATTCAACTCTGGACATGCTGCTTCTGCTGTCTCAACAATGGATGGGGGTCCTCAATGCCAAACAGGAAATCAGAGCCGTCTCCCTTGACATATCTCGTGCCATCGATACGGTCTGGCACCCTGCCCTGCTCACCAAACTCTCCTCGTATGGTATCCATGGAAACCTCCACACATGCCTTGGACTTCCTTTCTGGTCGCATTCAACGTGTGGCCCTGAATGGAATTCTCTCTTCTCCCCTTCCTGTTCAGGTTGGAGTTCCTCAAGGCAGTGTTCTGGGCCCTGTGCTTTTTCTGGTCTTTATTAATGACCTCTCCGACTCTCTGGAAAATCCTCTCTATCTCATTGCTGATGACTCCACTCTCTGCCGCTCCATATCCCAACCCTCAGATCGACAGGCAGCAGCCTCTTCACTCTCTGCAGACCTGGACAAAATCACAAACTGGAAGATTCCCTTGGAAGATGATGTCCTGCTCTGTCTCTTGGAAGATTATGTCCCTTGGAAGATTTATCGGTGTTAATCTTTCACACCTGTATTGAGTGGTCGAATATTTCGTGCCGCGATATATTGCGGCCTTGTTGTTGTTCTTTCAGCTTCCTCCCTGGAGGCTTTGTTTTCTCTCAGCGGTCAATTGTGGCCCTGCTACTCTCGTTCTCTCAGTTTTTTCCCCAGTCTTTTCACCCCATACTTCCTTGTTTAAAATCTTAACTAAAAGAAAAAAAGAAAAAAAAGAAAAAACATTTCCTTCATTGTTCTTTTCGTTCGTTCGTTCTTCGACCACGTGTTTCACCCCCATTTCACCCCTATTTTCATGCCATTCCCCAGATCTGTTTAGCCCTGTTCTTTTTGCTGACATCCTTTGCCCTGTTCACGTGACTCGTGGTTGTCCCTCTAGGCTCCCTCTCCCCATTGGTTTTTTTTGTGAAAATTAGACTGTTCCTCATGGTTCCGTTTAAATATGTTTAAACTTTCCCATGCAGTGTTTTATTCAGTGGTATATTACAACACGCTGTTTTTCTTCCTATTTAAAAGGCTCTTTTCAATTTCCTCTCCAACTCATTCTACTTCAAAAAAATATTCAATCTCTTATAATTCTAAATCACTACATGCTCTAAATTCATATTCATTCCACCCCTCCTCCATCGTTCTTAAACGGATCGCTAACTTGAAAATCACAACAAACCCAATTTGTTATAAATGTTCGTCTTTCATTAATCATCCACTTTCTAAACTCCCCCCTTGCCCCTCCCCTCCAAATCTCCCCCCTTTCCCCTCCTCTCCTACACTCCCCCCTTGCCCCTCCTCTCCTAAACTCCCCCCTTGCCCCTCCCCTCCTAAACTCCCCCCTTTCCCCTCCTCTCCTAAACTCCCCCCTTGCCCCTCCCCTCCTAAACTCCCCCCAACCCCTCCCCTTCAAAACTCCCCCCCAACCCCTCCCCTTCGAATCTCCCCCCGTACCATCCCTCTCCAATTCTCCCACCTCCCACCCCCTTCTCAAAGCTGCCTCCTCCCCACTTCGTCTCCCTTCTATCTCACCTCCACCTCCCCCAACCTTCTACTTTCCTCTGCCACCCCTCAAAGAACCCCTCACTGTGCCTCATCCCATCAACATCAAACCTTTCGTCCTCATCCTTCCCTTTCTTGTAACTCTTCTGTAATCTCTTCATTATTAACTGCTCTTCCTACCTCCCCTGCCCATCCTTCATCTGCCCCCACCCCACCCCTTCCCTCTCCTGCACCCGATGATCTCCCTCTCTCCTCATTAACGATATGGACCTCAAACATCCGGGGCCTTCGCTCAAAGCTGATTGATCTCTCCATTCAGGTTGCTTCTGACAATCCAGACTTGATCTGCTTAACAGAAACTTTCCTCCTTCAAGATGTCTCTGATTCCTTAATATCTCTTCCTGGTTACTCCCTCCTCTGGTATGATAGACCTGAGCCTCGTCCTGGTGGTGGGGTTGCTATCTTTATCAAAAACTCTCTTCCTCACTTTCCTTGCACTGCCCTCTCTCCACCCCACCCCCAGGAGTACCTCTGGCTACGGCTTCCTCTCCGCTCCCACCTTTTGTTCATATGTGTTCTGTACCGTCCTCCAAACAGTGATGACTCCATTTACATGTCGCTGTCTGACAACATGGACCAACTTCTATCAACTCATCCCAACTCTCTCTTCCTCATATGTGGCGACTTCAACTGTCATCATAGTCAGGTTCACTATGTCAATAAATTATATTTCGTTCAAAATCATGGTAGATTAGCAAACCTATACATTTTTGGAAAGGTTATAGCATAAGGAAACTAAAAATTAATGTTTACATTTGGAGAGATACCTGTATGGCGGCCATTTTGGATTTTCAAAATGGCCACTGTAAAATACATATTTTGTTATATTTCTGCCTCTAATTACCCTAAAAACTTTTTTAAATATACTAAACCTATATTTTCAGGGACAAGGAATCCAATGAAAGTATCAAATTAGTGCTATGGGGAATGGTAAGACACGAATCAAAGGTTTTGAATTGCAAAATACTGTCTTTATATTCGCGATAAGTTGCATAATCAAATACATGTTATCATTTTGTACAGGCAGTTAATAACATCAAAATGTGTCACAATAATTCATATCACCAAACATACACAGGCAGTCAGCAAAATCATATATACACATGCAGTCAGTATAACTTCACATCTACACAGGCAGTCAATGACAAAATATACACAGGCAGTCAATGGCATCAAACATACACGATTACAGAATATGCCATTTAGAGTTCGTCATCACTGTCCTGTGTGTCGTATCCGACAATATAGTCCGCATCGTTTTCACAGTCCGTTCCACACAAGCAAAGGTCGGTCAAATTGATTGGCAAATCGAATTGGTCGAATGGTCGATCGAATCGAATTCGATGAATCGAATCGAATCGAATCGATCGAATTGGTCGAATGGTCGATCGAAGCGATTGGTCGAATGGTCGAATGGTCGAATTGGTCGAATGGAATTGGTCGATTGGTCGAATTGGTCGAATTGGTCGAATCGAATTGGTCGGAATTGGCAAATGTAAACATTGATTTTCTGATTTTCCATGTAATAACGTTTCCAAAAATGTATAGGTTTGCTAATCTACCATGATTTTGAACGAAAAAACATAGTGAACCTGACTATCATGTCAGCTGGCTGGGTGTGGGTTCCTCTCTCACCAGCCATGGCACCTCAGCAAAGGACTTCTGTGACTCATTGGGACTGACACAATCTGTCAATTTCCCGACCCGGATCTCAGTCAATGAAGCATCTGCTCTTCTAGACTTGGTTATGACAAACTTCCCTGCAAATGTCTGCTGCTCTTCTTCTGCTGCAATCGGTTCTTCTGATCATGTGCTTGTTAAAGTGGACATCTCTCTGGCCATTCTCAGAGAGCCTCCTCAGCATCGACGAGTCTGGCATTTCACTCAGGACGACTGGCACGGGCTGCAAGCAGCCATCAATCGTCTGGATTTGTCTCCCATCTCTACTGCCTCTGACATCAATTCTTCCTGGGAATTCTTCCAAAGCAAACTGCTCTCTCTCATGCACAGATTTATCCCATCTCGTCTTCAGTTGTCTTACCCTTCCTCCCGTGCATGGTACACTGAAGCTTGTGGTGAGGCAGTTTCCCTGAAACAACTTGCCTTTGCCTCTTGGAAGGCCATCATCACATGGTTAAAATGACATTTGACATTTCACCTTGGGTCAAGGTAAGTAAAGTCAAGTACATGTCAAAGGTCAGTTAATATCAAGAACATGTCAACAGAAAACAATAAGCAACATATTTTTCCAGTTTAGGATCCAGCAGAACACATTTGAGATGGTAACTAATGATTGGCATTCAATAATAATGTGAAGTGATGGGATTTACGTGTATGGTGAAGACTATATGTTAATTATGCATATTTTTTCTCTAATTAGGTCATTTGCTTATTAATTTGCATATTGCAAACATCTGAGAGGGCAGATGACAAAACAAATGTCATAATCAATGTTCCTTGTGAAATTTGCCACATTTTGGTACCAAGGTCGATATACTTTGAATGAAGTATGGTCACTGTAATGACGTTTGAACTTTGACCTTGAGTCAAGGTCACTAAAGGTCAAGAGAAAAAAATGGCGACATCATTTTTCCGATTAGTAGGACCCAGTAGAATACATTTATAGTGGTTGGCCAAAATTAACATGAACTGCACACGAACTTGAAATTGAGTACATAGGCCCCCCCACTATTTATCAAGCATCACAATAATTCAGATGGAAAAACAGAATCAAGCCATTGATGTCAGCATGGCCACTGCCTTTATTTATATTATCAAAAATAAAAAATTATGTGGGGGGGGGGGGGCTGGTGATGTGGATGGTGTGTGGTGTGTGGATGTGTTTGGTTGTGTATTCATGTATGTCAATTATGTATTTACGGTATAGATGTTTGATAATCTGTCTCTTTGGCCTGATTACATTCAATACGAAGAAGCCGAGAAATGACGGCCATCTTGGAATTCAAAATGGCGAGCAAGCCAAACTGGTTACAACTTAGATTTACGCAACATATTGGAATCCTTGGTATCACAAACCTGTGTATTACCATGCACTTTTCAACTTCCTCCATTGCTTATTCCTATATGCTGGGCTGATTTATTACTGTATTGGGCTAAATTATGGCGGCCATCTTGGAATTCAAGATGGCGCGCAAACCAAACTAGTCGTAACTTCGGTAACAGTATACCTGGAATCCTCAGTATCACAAAAATTGATATTGTCACAATTTTTAACCTCCTGTGATACATATAAGCCGAGCTATAATGCAAAATATGGTAATGGCGGCCATTTTGTTTTTTGGAATTCGAGGGTCAAAACCCCAAAATTCAGCCTGGCAAACAATTTGTTTGAATTCAGCACCCTCAAATTACCCTGAAAAACTTGTTTGCCGACTTTTTACACGAAATGCCTTCAACACTTTTTTTGAAGCACAACTATTGAAATCTTGACCTGTCTGATAGTCATCACCCGTGAAAAGTGTAGCCGCCTGACTCGAGGTCACGTGACCGTGAATCTTGGTTAGCACCACTTGGCTGACTCGTGGATCCAGTTTGTTTTGAACGTGTCCCAGATTTTAAAAAGCCAAATCAATGTTAAAATACCATTTTGTGTGGCAATAAACTGCTCCAATCTGTTACGAGAGGACTGTGGAAAGATGTTTCACAGGTATTTGTATATGCTGATGAATAGGAATAGTGTAATTTTACTCTGGAATATCACTGCAGTATTGTAGCGACCCATGGGTCCCCCAAAGCTCGAGACCAGCAACAGAATCTCCTGGCCCAAGTCGGTGACGTAACCGGCGGCCAAACCGCGGCGCCGAGGTTATAATCCTTTGCACCTGTCGGTCACATGACCACCAAAGCGTGCCTCGCCTGAGAGGCGGGGCTTTGGTTCTGATGTATGCTTTTTGGTTTGGATATATATATGCGAACCCGATAAACGGGCTTTCAGAGTTCCCGAGATGATTATGCAATAAACATCTTCTCGGACGAGTTTGTGTCTTGTCCGTCACTTCGTCCGTCTCAAGCAGGAGCGCTGCTCCTTCACTGGTGACCCCGAGTTTACGACACGCGATGGACACGGCAGTGTCCCTCAAACTGCCCACTTTCTGGGAAGCACATGCCGCCGTCTGGTTCGCTCAGGCGGACTCCCAGTTCGCCCTGCGTGGCATTACGGAGGACACCACGAAATACCATTACGTGGTCGCTGCGCTCGGCTCCGTGACAGCCGCCCGCTGCCTGAGCCTCCTCCAGAGCCCGCCCACTGACGGCAAGTACGACGCCATCAAGGCACTTCTTCTGGGCGCTTTCGCCCTCTCCCCGGCTGAACGCGCACGACGCCTGCTCGACCTTCCTGAGCTCGGCGATACGCGCCCGTCCGAACGTATGGACTACATGCTCGCGTTGCTCGGTGAGCATCCCTCGGATTTCCTTTTCCAAGAGCTTTTTCTCCGCCAGCTCCCGGCCCAGGTCCGGGTCGACCTGGCAAGCACGACCATCACGAACCCCCGCGACCTCACCAGGGAGGCCGACAAGATCGATTCGGCAAGCCAGCTCGTCGGAGCGGCGAGCCAGCTCGTCAGGGTGGCTGCCGGGAGCCCGCCTGCCGCCCAGTCGGCGCCCGCGGCGCGGTTTCCCGCCCACCCGCCCGACGCCCGCGACGCAGCTTCCTTCCCGGAGGCCGCCGGGCCGGCGCGACTGGCAGCGGCGACGCCGCGTCACCCGATCCCGACGCGTCGACCGGAGCCCCCGCCAGACCCGGCCTGGTGTTATTTCCACGCCAGGTTCGGGCGGCAGGCCCGATCATGTCGACCCCCGTGCATGTTTGGCAAGTCGGGAAACGGTCGGGCCGGCGCTCACTACCAGCCATGAGCGCCGGCCGTTCCGGAAACCTGCTATTCATCGCGGACCAAGCGTCGGGGCGGCGTTTTCTCTGCGACACCGGCGCTCAGCTGAGCGTCATTCCCGCTTCGGCCGAGGACAGGCGGGCCGCCATTTGCGGCCCCTCCTTAATCGCGGCCAACGGCTCCGCCATCCGCACCTTCGGCCCACGCACCGTTTCCCTCCGCTTCGGCAGCCAGCTCTTTCGCTGGGAGTTCGTGACGGCGGACGTCCCCATGGCTTTGCTCGGGGCCGATTTCCTTTGCGCCCATGGGCTGCTGGTCGACGTTAAACGTCGGCGTCTCGTCAACGCCGAAACTTTCAGCTCGCTGGCGTGCACCTTGAGCCGTTCCGTGCCCACCGAGCTTTCCTGCGTCCTCCTGTTGGCAGACGACTTCGCGCGTCTCCTCGCGGAGTTCCCGGCCCTCACGCGACCGACGTTTTCGGCCGTCGCGGTGCGTCACGGCATCGAGCATCACATTCCCACTACGGGCCCACCGGTGTACGCCCGAGCTCGCCGTCTCGACCCAGCCAAACTCGCCGTCGCCAAGGCCGAGTTCGCCGCGCTGGAGCGCCTCGGCATCGTGCGGCGCTCCGACAGCACCTGGGCCTCGCCGCTGCACATCGTCCCGAAGCCGGGGGGCGGATGGCGGCCATGCGGCGACTACCGCCACCTCAACGATGCCACTACCCCCGACAGATACCCAGTCCCGCACATCCAGGATTTTTCTGCCCGGTTGGCGGGGCGGACCATTTTTTCAAAAGTGGACCTGATTCGGGGGTACCACCAGGTGCCCGTCCGCCCGGCCGACATCCCGAAGACGGCCGTTATTACACCTTTCGGCCTCTTCGAATTCCTCCGGATGCCCTTCGGCCTCAAACGCGGCACAGGCGTTCCAGCACCTGATGGACGGCGTGCTGCGTGACTTGCCGTTCCTCTTTACCTACCTGGACGACATCCTCGTCGCCAGCACGTCCAGAGCCGAGCACCTCCTCCACCTCCGGACGCTGTTCGGCCGCCTCAGCGAGCACGGCTTGATCGTCAACCCGGCCAAATGTCACTTTGGTGCGGCGACGATCGACTTTTTGGGCCACCACATCACCCGGAACGGCGCCGTACCGCTACCGGCCAGAGTCGAGGCCATCGCCGCTTTCCCCCGCCCCCGCTCCGTCAAGGCGCTGCAGGAGTTCCTCGGGATGGTGAACTTTTACCACCGCTTCGTGCCCCGAGCTGCGTAACTCATGCGGCCCTTGTACACCGCCCTCCGCGGCCAGCCGGCGAAGCGCGACGTCGTCTGGTCCACGGACATGGACGCTGCTTTCACCGGCGTGAAACGGACCCTCGCCAACGCCACGCTGCTGGCCCACCCGGTACCCCATGCTCCCATCGCCCTCACCCCGGACGCCTCCGACTATGCCGTGGGCGCGGTTCATGAGCAATGGGTAAACGGGGCCTGGCAGCCGCTCGCGTTCTTCAGCCGGCAACTCCTGCCCAACGAGTTGAAGTACAGCACTTTCGACCGCGAGCTCCTCGGGCTGTACCTGGCCGTCCGCCATTTTCGCCACCTCCTGGAGGGCCGCCCGTTCACGGCCTTTGTCGACCACAAGCCATTGATTTTCGCCATGGCCAAGGTCACGGAGCCGTGGTCGGCCCGCCAGCAGCGCCACCTCTCCGCCGTGTCGGAATACACCACGGACATTCGGCACGTCGCCGGAAAGGACAACGCCGTGGCCGACTGCCTTTCTCGAGCCGGCACCAACGCCGTCCACCTCGGCGTCGATTTCGCCCTGATGGCGACGGACCCGGCCACCGACGGCACGGTGCAGGTGCTCCGGTGGTGGACACGGGCCTCCGCTTGGCTGACGTCCCCTTCGCAGACACGGTCCTGCTTTGTGACGTCTCCCAAGGCCGACCTCGCCCCGTTGTGCCGGTCACCTGGCGGCGGCGCATTTTTGCTTCGTTCCACGGCCTCTCACACCCGGGCCGGAAGGCGTCCCAGAGGCTGGTGTCGGCACGTTTCATCTGGCACGGGTTGCGACGGGACGTCCGCGACTGGGCCAACGCCTGCACACCCTGCCAGCAGGCCAAGGTCCACCGTCACACCCAGGCTCCGCTGGCTCCTTTCACCGTGCCCGAGCGACGTTTCGACCACGTCCACGTGGACCTTGTGGGTCCCCTGCCCCCATCGCAGGGGTTCACCCTCCTGCTTACCATGGTGGACAGGACCACCAGGTGGCCGGATGCCATGCCCCTCGCCTCCACCACCACCGCCGACGTGGCCCAGGCGTTCATCGCCACCTGGGTCGCGCGTTTCGGTGCACCGGCGGACATCTCGTCGGACCGCGGCCCACAGTTCACGTCCGAACTGTGGGGCGCGGTCGCCCGCACGTTGGGCGTTACCCTGCACCACACCACGGCCTACCACCCCCAGGCCAATGGGTTGTGCGAGCGGTTCCACCGCTCCATGAAGGCCGCACTCATGGCCGGCCTCCAGGACGACGGCTGGGCCGACCGGCTCCCGTGGGTCCTTTTGGGCCTCCGCACGGCTCCAAAGGAGGACCTCCAGGCGTCCACCGCCAAGCTGGTGTACGGCCAGGCTCTCCGCGTCCCGGGCGAGTTCGTGCCCGACGCCACCAGCCCCTGGTCCGCCGCGCGCCAGCGCATGGACTTCCAGGAGGCCGCCCAAAGTTTCGCCCCTGTGCCCACGTCCCGCCATGGCGACCCCCAATCCTACGTCCCCCCCAGCACTCCGCACGGCGGAGTACGTCTTTGTGCGCCACGGCGCGCACCGGGGGCCGCTCCGGCCACCATACGACGGACCCTTCCGGGTCCTACGACGGGACAACAAGTCCTTCGTCGTCAGCATCGGCGGCCGGGCGGACCGGATTTCGGTGGACCGCCTCAAGCCGGCCCACATGGACGTCGGCCAGCCGCCACGGCTGGCTCTCCCACCGCGGCGCGGTCGCCCCCCATCCACTGCACCCCCCGTCCGGCCACCCGCCACCACACCGGACCCCCTCCCCCCCCCCCCCCCCCCCACGACCAGCCAGGGGTCGTTTCGGTCGGGTCATCCGGACCCCCCTCAGGTTGACCTTCCTGGACCAAGTCGATTCTGGGGGGGCATGTGTAGCGACCCATGGGTCCCCCAAAGCTCGAGACCAGCAACAGAATCTCCTGGCCCAAGCCGGTGACGTAACCGGCCTCCAAACCGCGGCGCCGAGGTTATAATCCTTTGCACCTGTCGGTCACATGACCACCAAAGCGTGCCTCGCCTGAGAGGCGGGGCTTTGGTTCTGATGTGTGCTTTTTGGTTTGGATATATATATGCGAACCCGATAAACAGGCTTTCAGAGTTCCCGAGATGATTATGCAATAAACATCTTCTCGGACGAGTTTGTGTCTTGTCCGTCACTTCGTCCGTCTCAAGCAGGAGCGCTGCTCCTTCAGTATCACAACTTCTTATTTGGCGTTCATTACATGAAGGGTGGGGTTAGAGTCCAGAGGAGGGGTTAGGGTTAGGGTTAAACAGCCGCCTGTATTAAACAGAATCGTAAGTTCCTAAAGGAGTGGGATGAGGGAGGGAAGGAGTGGGATGAGGGAGGGAAGGAGTGGGATGAGGGAGGGAAGGAGTGGGATGAGGGAGGGAAGGAGTGGGATGAGGGAGGGAAGGAGTGTGATGAGGGAGGGAAGGAGTGGGATGAGGGAGGGAAGGAGTGGGATGAGGGAGGGAAGGAGTGGGATGAGGGAGGGGAGGAGTGGGATGAGGGAGGGGAGGAGTGGGATGAGGGAGGGGAGGAGTGGGATGAGGGAGGGGAGGAGTGGGTTGAGGGAGGGGAGGAGTGGGTTGAGGGAGGGGAGGAGTGGGATGAGGGAGGGGAGGAGTGGGATGAGGGAGGGAAGGAGTGGGATGAGGGAGGGAAGGAGTGGGATGAGGGAGGGGGGGAGTGGGATGAGGGAGGGAAGGAGTGGGATGAGGGAGGGGAGGAGTGGGATGAGGGAGGGGAGGAGTGGGATGAGGGAGGGAAGGAGTGGGATGAGGGAGGGGAGGAGTGGGATGAGGGAGGGGAGGAGTGGGATGAGGGAGGGGAGGAGTGGGATGAGGGAGGGGAGGAGTGGGATGAGGGAGGGAAGGAGTGGGATGAGGGAGGGAAGGAGTGGGATGAGGGAGGGGAGGAGTGGGATGAGGGAGGGGAAGGGGTGGAGTGGGAGTCTGCAGACAGTGGAGGGGGTGGGAAGAGGAACCCTGCAGAAACACCGCATACTTTTGCTTGTACATTATAAAGTTGGTTATATTTGATCACTTGGGTTTGCAGCATTTTGGTACGTAATAAAAAAACGACAGGTAAATTCATGTTTTCAAATTTAACCAAAAAAAAAAACTTTGTGAAATAAACATTTCAAAAATACATTTCATTAAAATGTCCCGAGTTATTTACGCTCGCAAATGAATAATGTGTTCTCGAACTTCATTTTGAAGAGGAAAGGATAAAGGAAAGTGTTATAGTTACTTTGATAAGTTTACTATTGAAAGACTATCACACAAAAGGTGAAAAGCGCCATCGCTTTTCGTTCCAAATTGCTCGCAAACGTATGACAGAATTCTCCTCGCCCAGCATCGCGGGCTGACCAAGATGGCGCCCGGTAGCTTCACCGCGCTTCGTGTGTCGCGAATGGCAATGAGTGTTCCATGTATTTTCAGTTCTATAAATCAAAAACGAAATGCATTTATTTCTTCATTCACTGTAATTATCCGTTAGAACGTCGATGAACTGCAATAATATTAATAGCGTGTAAATGCATCTCTGCATATTGATTTAATAAACCACACTTAGATTATAAAATCGTGTCCTGTATTAAACAGAATCGTTAGTTCCTAAATTTATTTTTCAGATTGTATTCAGAAAACGCGTAAAAGAAGAATCTCTCAAAGAGGTGATTTGAAGTGCCTTCCTAGATCTAGATGCGGTGTATAAGACAACACTGTTCGGTCTGTTATATCATTTGTCTCCGAGTTTAGAATTTGGCAAAGGAAGTTATCGTAGGTAAAAAAAATTGTGCATTGCTTTTTCAGAGGTAAATAGTCCTAATTTTTCAGTGGTAATGTGAGAACGTAGCGTAATTTGTGAGTCGCGTTGGAGGAAGAAGATTCCGTAGTAAAGAAACAAACTGGCGTTCTGTGAACCTGGCGGTGGGTGCTGTGCTACATTTAGCTGCTTTTTCGACATTAGTACGAGGAACCTTTCTCAGGAAACTATTACGTTGGTTATATTTTGCGAGTCATGCATTTAACATGAGCAAGCATTTCATTCAGTAAGGAAGAGGAAAACTAAAACTGTTGAGGTAATGTGTGGATCGACTCGTATATACGATACGGATATGTGTGAACGGTGTGCGTTTGCTGTCTTGTTAGTTGTTTGCTGGGTAGATGAGCAAATGTTACGTGTGCATGAAGTACAGAGCACGTGATATACATGTGTTATGTGACGAATACGGAATAGTTACGTATCAAATGTGCATCGATCTATTTTCTATTTCTCCGAGAACTAATGCACATGTCATTGGAATCATTTTAAGCCCCAACGTCAGCCCCGTTATCTTTTTTTTTTTTCTCTCCTCTCCTCTCCTCTCCTCTCCTCTCTCTAATGTTAGTGTTATACTCGGTGCTGTCCACAATACACGTGGCGCCTTTCCGCCTGACTTCTTATTCCGGGCCCTACCCGTAGTGCCGTTGCCCGCCCGTGCAAGAACGGCCACAAGGCCATCACCCCATCCCCCCCCCCCCCCCGCGTGGGGTTGGAGGGGAGGGCTAGCGGCCGCCGCCTGCCCGCGCATGGGGGAGGGGGGGTGGGGTTATTGGCCGTTGCCCGCTCACGCTCACGCACAAGAGGGTCTAGCGGCCACCGCCATGTCCTGAAGGGCCACGACACCGCTGCCCTCCGTGTATGTGAGGCCTCACCTCAGCTACCCGCCCGCCTGCCCACATGTGCGAAACCATGCCGCTATAACTATAAGCATGTAGGGCCAAGCTGATGCTTGCACGAGCGTGCGGGGCCAACTTGCCTCCGCCTCCCATGCATGTGGGGCCAAACTGCCTCCACCTCCCATGCATGTGGGGCCAAACTGCCTCCGCCTCCCACGCATGCGGGGCCAAACTGCCTCAGCCTCCCACGCATGCGGGGCCAAACTGCCTCCGCCTCCCACGCATGCGGGGCCAAACTGCCTCCGCCTCCCATGCATGTGGGGCCAAACTGCTTCCACCTCCCATGCATGTGGGGCCAAACTGCCTCCGCCTCCCACACATGCGGGGCCAAACTGCCTCCGCCTCCCACGCATGCGGGGCCAAACTGCCTCCACCTCCCACGTGTACCAGGGCCAACTTGCCTCCGCCTCCCGTGTGTATAGGGCCAACTTGCCACCGCCTCCCACGCATGTGGGGCCAAACTTCCTCCGCCTCCTGTGTGTGCGTGGTCAAACTGCCCCGTCTCCCGTGCGTGCGGGTCCAAATTACCTCTGCCTCCCATGCATGCTGGGCTAAACTGTCCCCATCTCCCACACATGTGGGGCCAAACCTCCACCTCCTCCTCCGCCTCCGCTTTCCATGTGTGTTGGGCCAAACTGCTTTCGCCTCCCCTGCGTGCGGGGCCAAACTACCTCCTGCGTGTGTGGCGCCACACCGCTGTCTGCACGTGCTGTGGCACTCTGCTACCCGTCCGCTCATCCAGGGCAGCGCTGACTGCCCATACGACTAGAGCCATGCCGCTGCGCGTACATGCAGGGCTGCCACGTGGCATCGCCTTCATGCATTTGGCCTCGCCCTTTCCTCTTTGAGCTTGGCCTCGCCCCAGCACGCTTTCCCTTGAGTGCCCTTTGCTTCACCCCCAAGCCCATAAGTGTGTGACACCTCACCACTCACCTCACCATCTCGCCACCCGCAGTCTTATTGCTTCGTTGGCCGCAGCCGCCATGTCTTGCCAGCCGCAGTGCCTTACCGGCCACAGTGGCGGCCCTTTGCTGCTCCTCGCTTGTTATGATTTTTTTTGATTGCTGCTGATTTTTGTGCCACTGCTGTTCTAGATGTTGCTGTTCTTGCTTCCACTGTGCTAGCGTTTTTAATAGTGGAAGAGCTGTTTTGTGACTGATCTGTTTGTTTCTAGACTTTCTTTTTCCTGAAGACAAGGAATTGGTTCCTGAACCGAAATGGGAGCTGTGCTTTCTTCATGGCGCCTGATTCGGGTAAGAGATGTTGCTTTGTTAAATGAATTTAGATAACTAGGGCATGCCCGTACTATATCTATATCTAAAATTATATCCCCCCCCTCTATTTACATGAAATGGTTTGGTCCAAAGCGAACGGCTTGCGAGTGGTGACAATCCCCCCCCTCTATTTACATGCAATGGTTTGGTCCAAAGCGAACGGCTTCCGGAGTTTGGTAAAGAAATCGCCATCGCGTGCACAAACGCGCAGGAAAGCGAATGAATCGCAAATTCGTTTTTATTAGTTGTAAAACATAGTTTAACGCCAACATAGTTTGCAAACGTGAAATAAATGAATACGCTCTCAAATGTGCCATCCGAGGCAGAGTGTGTCCTCCACGTTCGGCACACGCGATCGTTCGCTGCTCTCTGATTGGTTGAATCGTTTTTTGGACATAGCTCGGTAAGTAATTGTCCGATTAATATGAAACCTTGAAAAGGCACATCCTCGGGTCCCCAGCAATATACCTGGCAAGTTAAAAGTATATCGGACCCGTGGTTGTCGAGAAACAGCGGTCACAGACAAACAAACGTACAGACGTACAGACGTACAGACAGAGATTACTGGAATTATAGATAGATAATCACTTTGATTGTTTTAACCAGATCATAGCTTGTTGGACAAATATCCAGTGTGGGCTGCAGTTGGGGCCATGCGTGGGGGGTTAGCGTGACAGGCTGGATGTGTGACAACTGATAAGGGTGAATTAATTAGATTTTGGTGAAGATCCATATCTGGTGGAATTTTTTTTTTTTAAGTGATTCTTTACCATTAAGAGATGGGGTCACAAACGATATACTGTATAGTTAAAAAAAAAAAAAGTAAAAAAGAGTACATATATATATATATATATATATATATACCTCAGTGGGCTTTCACCACGTAAGTGATGAGGTTTGTGGGTTCGAGTCCCGGGTTGAGTGAGAATTTTTTCACACTAGCCCCACGCAGGAATTTACTTTCTGTTTATTTAATTGTTCGATGAGTTCATCTTCTATGCACTTTCACACACTTACATACACATATACACGCTCACATCCGGGGTCTGCCTAGCAGGCACGTAAGACATCGGCCATTATAAAGCTCGCAGTGTTAGTGTGAGAAATCTCTGAGGATATCCTGGAGACTCAATAGCTCAGTGGGCTGTCACCGCATAAGTGATGAGGTTCGTGGGTTCGAGTCCTGGGTTGTCAGAATTTTTTCACACTAGCCCCACGCAGGAATTTACTTCCTGTTTATTAAAATATATATATATATGTATATATATATATATATATATATATATATATATATATATATATATATATATATATATATATATATATATATACAGTGGTACCTCGGCTTACGAGTTTAATCCGTTCCGTGACGGAGCTCGTAAGCCAAATCGCTCGTAAGTCAAAGCAAATTTTCCCATTCAAATGCATTGAAATGCTATTAATCCGTTCCAGCCTCAAAAAAAAAACACCAATTTTTTTTGTTAGGTGCTTTTAAATAACAAAAATGTACTTTATAAATAACAAATAATGTATAAACAAGCACGACCTCGTATATACTGTACATAATACAAGAGAATGTAAAGAAATAAACTGGTTTTATTAAGCAGAGGAGAAGAGCATGCCAGGTGAGGTGTGCGTGTTGTCGACTTGGCGAGGCAGTACGATCGTACTCCTTCTACGATATGTACGATTTTGAAGCAGAAGGAGTCCATAAAGGCTATAACGCCAGCCAAGGGCGTTACGATTATTTCAAAGCTCCGGACCTCTATCCATGAAGATATGGAGAAGTTGTTGTTTGTGTGGTTGAAGGAGAAGCAGCTCGCAGGAGATACCGTGACCGAGAGCATCATGTGTTTGAAAAGATTGAAACTCGGATATCGAGCACGGACCACGAGGTGTTTTTTCTTTTTTCTTAATCTCGGTTTCAGTGAACTTTTGCTCTGTGCTCACGTGTACTGTACCTGTACCTGTAATGGTACGTCAGAGGATGGCACCTGTTGTCATCATATTAAGTGCAAGATGTTCTGCATCGTAAGTTGGTACACCGTGGTCTTTCGGCGGTGTTTAAGCCGGCCGTCTTGGCTTCTGTCACCATTGGCATTGAGTCTTTCGATGTAGGTAGGTCGTTGTGTGCCGGTGCCTTGGCCGAATTCCTTCATTGCTGCATTGTTAGCTCACCTGGTTTTTTATACCACATCTTTGGTTATCGGACCAGCGAATGACGTCATCTCCAAAGTATGGCTTATTCTCACTTGTCTTGGACGATCTTCTACTTCTAGCCTTCCACCGTGCATTTGGTGTCCACTGTACTTACTGTACAGTGCCTGGTAAAATTGATGTAATGGGTTTTTGACCGTCAACGCCATGAACCGTCATGAACCGTCATGAACCGTCAACGCCATGAACCGCTAACACTCAAAAGCCCATTTATCGCGCCTTATAAAGCAAAACGCAAACCGAAAGCCATGCCTCTCAAGCGAGGCGTGCTTCCGTGGTCACGTGATCCACAGGTGTAGCTCATTATACCCGCACGCGCGACACGCTTTGGCGGTCACGTGACCAGCCACTCTGGAGGCGGGGATCCCCGCCGATGACGTCACCGGCTGGAGCAAGGAGATTCCTCGCTCATGTATTTCGACGATTGCGTGTTTTATATCCAAGCAGAGATGCTTTCACGGCAAGATAACCACGTGACCGGAACCGGAAGCCACAACCGGAAAATTCAAAAAAATAAATTTTTTGAGCTCGTACATCGGATCTCGGCTCGTATCCCAAAGCAACAAACCGCCCGAGCGACGGCTCGTATCCCGAAAAACTCGTACGTTGGGGCACTCGTAAGCCGAGGTACCACTGTATATATCTATCTCTGCGCATGTGTGATCAAGACGAATCTAGAGCCAATGTACAGTACTGCTAATCTACAGGTTAGTTTTTTCGATTCATGGTCCAATTAGTATTAGAAATGCAACATTAAATTGAGATTAAGTTGTTCCTCGATCATAAACTGCTGTTTGTAGACACATGGACAAACAGACGGACAGACAGACAGAAGTGAACCAATTGTTTAACCCATGCTTACTGCTTCACGTGCGCGGGGTAAAAAAATAAATAGTGAGCACACACCCTTCTCAGTTTATCTGAGCCTGGGCTGGAGTACTTGCATCAGAGTTAGGCTAAGTACGTGCTCGTCTGCTGGCCTTGGGTGGCCACTTTTAGCCAGTATTGGGGTTTGAACCAGAGTCAGAACAGGGTTTGGAACCTCTACACAGGGCCAATAACTTTTTAAAAGGTCAATCTTGGAGTTTCGGTTATGTCCACATTTGCTTTATTACAGTAAGAGTGAATAGAATGTTAAAAAGATAATTTTGGATATTTTTTTGTTTCTTTTGTATATTTTCATTAAATCTCTCCAAAATCGTTTGTATTATACTTAGATACTTTAAGGAATTCTGAGTTTAGCCAAAAAATTGTTACCATTTGAGTACTAGCCTGATCTGGATTTGTGCACTGTTTCAATGGGATTTAAAAAAATTTTCATTCACTTAAAACTAGACCGACGTCTCCTCGTAATATAATGATAGATTTCCCCCTAACATGTGACCTTGCTGTAATTACTATAAATCTGTGTGGTTGGCATGCTAACAGCCTACCTCCCTATTAATGTCTCTAAAAGACAAATGTATAACAGGAATACCAAGAGGTGTCTGAGTGCTTGATGAGAAGGTGCCAAAGTGGCAAAGAAATGTATGTTGGATGGGGATCGGTCAGACATTCCTTTGTGATTGATGTTACACTGGCGCTTGAATGCATTTAGTTTATCATCTTTTTGGTAGCAGTTGCCCCGCTCACACACCCTCCGCCCTCCAAATTAAATTCAAATAAATATAATCGCACTTACCTATTCATGACATCTCATGATTGCCATTGGTGTCAACAAGGACAGAAACGGAAGTACTGTACCTCTATTCTTTTCTTTTTTTTGTCTTTTTATCTGTCTTTTAAACAGTTATTCTTTTCTCCTTTTTTTTTTTCCATGCAAGCTCGATCGAGGCTCATGGAAAAGCGGGGGGATAGAAGGCAAAAAGGCAATGAACTGGCAGTGGTGCCACAGTTGAACGTGAGGGAGTGAACGGACGAGAGAAGAATACAGGTAGGAGGGGGCGAAAACACAGGAACCTGCAAGTAAGGGTTAGGTGGGGTTAATGAGGGAAGAAAAGATTGAGGCTAGGAATGGGTGAGGATGTGAGATGGTGTTGTGTCGCATCCTTGAAGCCCTGAAAGGAACAGTACAATGGAACCATCGCCAGAATATGGTAGGAGGAAAGAGGATTTTGGGAGTTTAACCAGGAGATGGTTACTGGAGAGAGAGAGAGAGAGAGAGAGAGAGAGAGAGAGAGAGAGAGAGAGAGAGAGAGACAGACAGACAGACAGACAGAGACAGACACACAGACAGAGACAGACACACAGACAGAGACACACACAGACAGAGACACACACAGACAGAGACACACACAGACAGAGACAGACAGAGACACACACAGACACAGACAGAGACACACACAGACAGAGACACACACAGACAGAGACACACACAGACAGAGACACACACAGACAGAGACACACACAGACAGAGACACACACAGACAGAGACACACACAGACAGAGACACACACAGACAGAGACACACACAGACAGAGACACACACAGACACAGACACAGACACACACAGACACTTTTATTATAAACAATGTAAAGCCATTTCACAAGCAGTTGTAAAAAAAACCACAGCAACTAGTTTAAAGAAATTGCATAAGGATCATGAAGACACCACAAAAAGAGCAAAGGGTATTTAAAAGAAACCAGCAAATATACAAAAAATATATATTTTACAAACCAAAGGGGAAGACACAAACAAAACCACAACCAATTTTAAAGGAAATGCTCATGCAAGAGCTATAAATACATCAAGAGCAAATTAAGCGAAAAACTAAGAGAGAGAGAGAGAAATGTATTCAAGGACACAGGAAGAAACATATATGCAAGCAATCAGTTCCAAAGAAAAAAGTCAAATCAATCAGGAATTATAAAGTAATTACCACTTTTGAATCATCGACTGAGCACAGAACATTGCCAATACACCACTTTCTCTCAAAAAGTTGGACGTTTCCATTACTGACAAAGAAATCAAATTCTAGCTTGAGTCGTGTTGAGACAAACCCTTTAAAAATAGAAATAGCATCAGAGCCATAGCCGTTATCTATTTTAATTTTCCGAGATTTATATATCGCATATTTTGCAACAGCAACCAAAAAATTGAGAAGAACACCCACATCTCTACATGTGGGCCTGAAAGACACACCAAATATAAACATATGCATATTGAAAGGGAAGGACAATTGGTGAAAAAGATATTCAAGGAACAAGAAAAGCGATGTCAGTCTACGACACTGTACATAAGCATGAAACAAATCCTCCTTCTGGTCACAGAAAGGACAAGTTTCCGGCAGTGAGCTGTTAATACGGTGGACAAAAATATTGGAGGGAAGCGCCCAGTGTGCTAACCTCCATTGTATGTCCGCTAACACACCATGTATTGGTAAGGTGTACATGTGAGGCCAAAGGGGGGTAGAGGGAGACCCCAACCCTAACCGCTCTGACCACAAAGCTACTCGTGTTCTCCCAGAGAGGGGTACATTCTTATTTTGTCGAGAGAGATCACGGATTCCAATCTTAGTTACAAGATGAAAAGGGGGGGTATGTTCAATCTCCGGCTGAAGAGAAGACGAAAGGAGCACTTTGATTTCAGGGAAACCTAACCGAAAGTCCTCAATGTTACCAACACCTTCCCAGCCGATGTTTAGCTGTCTAAATTTTCTAATGACTATACGTACAACTTGGTCTACAAGTCGGACAGACCGAGATCCAACTGAGGTTGCCACCAAACCAGCAGGTTTCCACTTAACTCCAGATGAATCTCTCAGATCACATACTTTGTTAATCCCTCCTTGGATAAATTTTTTAATCAGGGCATGGCTATGAGGGATACCAGGAAAAAAATTATTGAAGAAAAGGGGTTCTTGAAGGAACATTCGACAATTATAGCCCTCAAGGAAGCGGTGGACGTCAAACCTTTTCCAAGTGTCCAATAAACTCTGATAGAATCTCGGAAGAGAGGCAAAATTTATATGCTCGAGGTCTATCAAAAGAAGCTGCCGATCATATCTCAGTCTACCAGCCTGTTGTAACAGAAAAAATGCAAAGGGCCGCCAGGGCAGCTGTTCAGCGAACAGTAGTCTCTGCAGAGACTGCAGCCGAAAGGCCACAACCCGACCAGAGATATCAACAATGCCCTGGCCACCTTCCTTCCGGGGGTAGTACAATATCTCAGGCCTCAGCCAATGGTAGCCACTCCAAAAGAAGTTTACTAGCATTCGCTGAGTAGCCATAATTAGTTGGTTTGATGGCTGTATAGCAATAATTCTGTACCATAATTTTGTTGCAACCAGATTGTTTATGACAAGGGTACGGCCTCGATAGGAGATGGACCTCAGCAGTCCTTCCCATGCTTTCAATCTGTGCATAATTTGCTCCAACACTCCTTCCCAATTTTTCATTTCTGTTTCACGATTACCGATATGCACTCCAAGATATTTAACCCCGTCCGTTCTCCAGACCAGGTTGTGTGGGAGTGAGGGTGGTGATACACAAGAGAGATTGCCTTTGCCACACCATAATGCTGTACTTTTATTCCAATTGATCCCACCGGAAGAGGCTGCAGAGAAATCTCGCATACAACGTTGTAAAGCAGAGACATCATTGGAGCTTCTAATCAAAACACAGACATCATCAGCATAAGCCGTCTGCACAAATTCTGCTCCTTCTATACTTCTCATTCCCTGAGGTATTTGCTGTCTAATAGACCGAAGGAGTGGTTCAAGGGCGACTATATATAAAAGCCCAGAGAGGGGGCAACCTTGGCGAATACCCCGTTGGAAAGGAAAGGGAGAGCATAACCTATTGTTGATCTTCATCATACATTGAGTATTAGTATACAGGAGTTTCACATAAGAGGTGAAAGTTTCACCAAACCCCATTCCTTTCAGGACAGAAAAAAGGTACTTGTGGTCAACACGATCGAAGGCCTTAGTTTGATCAAGAAACAGCAACCCAAAATCGTCACGCAGGAACTTATTGCATGAAATAATATCTCTTACCAAAAAAATATTATCATAAATAGATTTTCCAGGCACACAGTAGGTCTGGTCCGGGTGTATAACTGAACTGATCACAGTCTTCATACGATTAGCAAGTACTTTAGAGAAAATCTTTTAATCAACACACAATAAGGAGACAGGTCGCCAGTTATCAACCAATTGAAGATTCCCAGCTTTTGGTAGCAAACAAACGACTGCTCGTCTACAAGACATTGGAAGTTCTCCGACACGTATGCTTTCATCGAGTACATCGAGTAGGTCAGGTCCCACAAGGGCCCAGAAGGTCTTGTAGAATTCTGTGGGCAGGCCATCTATTCCAGAAGCTTTCCCATCTTTCAGGCTCCGCACAGCTGCTTCAAGTTCATCAGCCGAAATTGGGGAATCGAGCATGCATCGCTCATCCTCCTCGACACTCGGAAGCCCAGCAGTTAACTCTCGTATCACCTCATTGTCCACGTTCTGAGGAGAATACAAGTTAGAATAGAACCCTTTCAGAGTACACCTGATCGCCTGCTGAGAGGTCACCAGTGACCCATTGGGAGTGAGTAAAGTATGAATTTGTTGTGACCTTTTGAGGGAAGACTCTAACTTAAAGAACTCTTTGTTTAGCATGTCCAGAGTTAAATAGCTCATTCGCATTCGGACCAAGGCACCCATCGCCCGTTGCCGTACCGCTTCCTCCAGCACTGCTTTCTTTGCCCATATTAGTTGGTCACGTGCACCTCTCCCAACCTCGTCAACATTCTGTTCTAACGATATAATTTCAGATTTTAACTGATCGATTGATATTGATTGGATTTTGGTGGTGTATGCACTATATTGTTGACAGAAATTCTTAATTTGGGATTTTGCAATGTCCCACCACAGCCGGAGACTATCATACTCAGGTCTGGAGGAGCGAATTTTCTCCCACACGACGTGAAAGGCCTCATTAAATTCCTTGTCATGTAAGAGACGAGTATTCAAAGACCAGTAAGCACTACCACCGGGTGGAAAGGGTAACTTAAAGGACATTGAGATTAAACTGTGGTCTGTGAATCCAGTTGGTAAAATTTTGGAGACAGACACCACATTCAACATTGGCTTGTTCACATAGAATCTGTCCAGCCTTGCCATTGACATAATACCATCATTGCATCTACACCATGTATAACAGCGTGAGAGTGGGTGTTGTGATCTCCACACATCCTTAAACCGAAAGATGTTGATGGTGTCCTCTAGAGCTTTCGTAGAGGCAACATGAGGCTCATGACCATTCCTATCAATTGACGGACAAATTGTGCAATTAAAATCTCCCGCGATACAGATAAAGGCTGTTGGGTCCAGAGTTTTTACAAAATCCCGCAGAGTGGAAAAGAAAATTTTCCTCTCCATTGGGTCACACGGTGCATAAACATTCACTACGATAATCTTTTGGGTATTATAAAGAAAATCTATGGAGATCAAATGCCCTTTATAGATTTCTTTAAATGAAACCTGTTGAGCACAAATCTTGTGACTTAGGCAAATGGCAACACCGGCCCGAGGTGTAGGGAACCCACTTAGCCACCATTGCCCTTTAAAAAGTTTCCCCCAATCGGCTACTTGAGCACTAGTAGCGTGGGTCTCTTGTAAGAGAATAATGTCAGCCTTTTCTTTTCCAACCGCTTGAATGGTTTGCACCCTCCGTAAGGGGGCACGACCCCTATTTATATTTAAGGATACAACATTTAGTTCCATGGTTGATTCTTCTAGGGGGTGAAGTCCTCTTCCTCAATTAATTCCTTGTTTGCCTTCGTGATGGATTTCCTCAGCCGCTGAAATTCAGGTTCGGAGATTTCCACATGCTCACTCCTTTGCAGCAAAGGTTTTGCGGCTGCAAGGAAAGCCTGGATATTAGGAAAATGATCCTTAATTCGTACATGCCTTTGTCTGAAAGTTTCCTTCAAAAATCTGACAATATTTTCTTTTGAGATCTCCAAAGGCTGCTCTTCCTCCTGAGGGGGGGGGGGGGGAGCCCTGTCAACCATTGCCACTGGTTCCTCATGGCCGATCAGTGTCTCTGTAGTTGGAATTCCCTCCGTGACGCTAGTAACGAGTTCCTCCTGAACCTGTACAGAAACACCTGTTCCATCCCCATCTACCTTAGGTTCTTCATCCTCTTCATCCTCATGCATCATTGCAATGGGGGGGGAGGAGTCGTTATTAGTAGTAATGGGTATTTTGCATTCCCCATTAGAATTGATATGGTCATCAGTAGGCTGTTCGGTTTCGCAGGTTGATTTACAACCTTCAGGAAAAAGTTCCCCTTCATCCTGAGCAGGTGGTATCATGTCAGCCATAGTTTCACCACCTTGCTGATCTTCATGTGAAGGACTGTCTGAATCGTTTAAACTGCTTCCTGTCTGCACCACCAACACTTTAACACCTTTGTCCTCATTCCTCGCACTTACAAGTGACCGTTTCAAATTTTTCCGAGACGCCGCATCTACAATCTGCTGCTCCTCACAAAACATTCCCTCTACAGGTAGAGGCTTCTCCCCTACATTTGCTGACTCATCGGTTGCACGATGGCCAGCTGTACTGGATGACTCATCGCTTACACGAAGCACATCCGTATGGGTCTCATCAGCACCACTCTTAGCCGTACCTTGATGGTCCGACGTAGATTCCCGCACTGAAGGCGAAACATCTATAGAATCCTCCGTAATGGTCACGGGTGGGGCTGGTCCGGCTGCTGAGGCATACGTTTTCTCCCCATCAGGACAATACTGCCGAGTGTGTCCATGTACACCACACCCGTAACAAATCAACCTCTCCGTTGCCGCAAAAATCCTGTGCTCACGTTTTGACGACTTAAAAACGAGAGAGACATTCAATTGCGTCAAACCATCCTTCAAAACAACATAACAAAACCGTCTAAACGTTTCAATATGCTTAAGCTTCCCGTCTGTGGTGCGAATGGAGGCTTGGATAATTCTCGACACCACAGTACCGTACTGACCGAGCTTCTGAAGAATTTCCTCATTAGACAGCGTCGGTAGAACGTTTGATAGTATTACCTTCGAGGCCGGAGTGTTCCATGGCGAAACCGGAACAAACTGGTCATTGCCCAAGGTGAGGCCGTTCTGCACGACGATGCGCGCGAAACGGACACGTGAAACGAAAACAACCACCTTGTGGTGCATTCGGGACGCTGCCCGTATGTTCTCACAACCGATCAATTCTCCGATTGCGAGGAGCGTCTCCTCCAGTGAGACATCTTCCGGTGGGACAAAACACATGCCGTGTTCATCTGTTAACCCCTCATCGGCGTCACGACCGGCATTACTTCGACTATTCTTGCTAGCCATTGAAGTAACTAAACGAAAAAAATAACCAATAAATGGTACAAAGGTTTATAAAGCCGAAATAAATGAAAAAAAACAACAACAACAATAACTGGGAAATAAATAAATAAATCCCGTTAACCACCTAAAGCGGATAACTTTAACCGCGCTGTCTCTCCCTCTCTCGCTCAGTAGACAAGACGATAGAAAGGGACACTGACACTCGGACAGCAGAAAGGACCAAAAGGTAGGAAGAAAGGAAAAAGCAACACGAGACACAGCACGTACCGCCAGTGACTGAGCAACAGACCTGGCAATCGCACGTGCGTGCTAAGCGAGCGGCAGCTGTGCAAAGTGGGAGGAGAGAGAGAGAGAGTGAGAGTGAGAGACAGAGTGAGACAGAGTTTTGACTTTTTGTGTCCTTTTATTATAAAAGTATTTTTTTTAAACCTTTCACAAAGCAGTTGTAAACAAAGCAACCAGTTTAAAGAAACATTTGCATAAGGATCATAAATACACCAAAAAGGAGCAAAGGATATTTAAAAGAAACCAGCAAGTACAAAAATATTTTACAAACCAAATGTGAAAAAACACAAACAATTTTAAAGGAAATGCTCATGCGAGAGCTATGAATACATCAAAAAGCAAAATTAAGCGTTTCGTTCCTCACAGAACAAATAACATTTTTAACACACCATCTATCATAAAATTCTTGTTCTTTTCCATACTTGCTGCAATACAGGTACTCAAGCTGTATCAGAGAAATAATCAGGACTTTCAAGGTCAACAAAATATTACAAAAAGAAAATTCACCACCTTCCATCTTCTTTTTCCTTGTTTTGTAAATTGCCATTTTTCCTTCAGCAATCAAAAAGTTCGCTAAAGCAGTTTCAGACTATGTACAGCAGAAATAGGATAACCACAAATAAATTCAACAGAAGAAAAAGAAAGCCCCATTTTCAAAATATTGGCATGCAAAAACTTAAACAAAGGAACAAGTCTTCTGCACCCAACATATGCATGATAAAGCGTTTCACGACTTTCACAAAAGGGGCACACTTCAGAAATGTCATTTGAAAATTTGTGCAATAAAATGTTATGAGGAAGAATCCAATGCGCAAGTCTCCATTGCAGGTCGCCCGTACGCTTGGAGATTGGGGGTGCATATAGACTGCGCCACACAGGAGTAATAGGTAAAGGAGTTGACAGGAGCTCTTTCCACTGAACTCCAAAAGGGCCTTTTACAAAATCGGCAAAAATAAAACGCACACAACATTCATGTAACGCCTCTTTCCCAATGGAGTTGAGGGGTACAAATTTGCCATTAAAATTCAAAAGCAAAACAGGGAAAGCATATTGGTTAAGCAAACCCACAGACTCAAACAGGCTCCTGAACTCTACTCCAAGATTATTTGCTGCTCTTGAGATAGCAAACAAAATCTGGCCAATAATCCTAATGGACCTGAAACCAGAGCTAGCAGAAATTTCGTGAGCAGACTTCCATCTTTCTCTTTGAAAGTCCAACAAATTATGGACAGAGAGAAGATCTGACCCCACAAAGTACTGGACAAAAGTCTTGGAAGAAGGAATGGCTGAAAAAAGGTGGTTGTAGAAGATTGGTTTGTTGAGGAACGTCGAGGTGGTAATGGAACCGGTCTCACGACGCAACGACAAGGCTTGCCAGGCGTTGATGACACTCTGCATGTACAGCGGAAGTGATGAGACATCGATCTTCGGGAGATCAAGCAAAAACAGTTCGCGACCATATCCCAGCCGACCTGCTTGCTTTAGCAAACAAGGTTAAACTCTCCCAATGCATGGGGCTGTAAAGAAACTTCTTCACCAAAAGAAGGCGGAAAGTCATGAGCCTGCTGTTGACATCAACGAGGCCTTGACCCCCCTCATTACGTGGAAGGCTGAGCACGCCTGGTCGGAGCTAGTGTTTACCACCCCAGAAAAAATCAATTAAATGTCTCTGGATGGTTTTGATGAGCCATTTTGGTGGATGTAAGACCATAAACCTGTGCCACAGGGTAGAAGTGTTGGGCCACAAGGTTGGGCCACAGTGTGCCACAGGCCCCCAAGCCCTCTCCCTCCCACACTTCTCCCTGCTCTCAAATGTTGTGGTTGTGTGCTTCCCCTTCTCTCCCCATCTTGTCTTCCGCTCCCTCTTTTTGTATATTTTGTTTGTCTGGTTGATTTGTTTGTGAAATAAATGTTAGCTCTTTCACGAGCCTCGATTCAGTATACAAAAAAAAGTGACCAAGTTATTGATCACCAATGCTCTTCCATGATAGGATAGGTTGCAAAGAAGCCCTTTCCATTTTTGTAGCTTGGAATGCACTTTCTCAATTAATCCATCCCAGTTTTTTTGAATGCATCGGGAATCACCGAGGTGCACGCCCAAATGGTAAACACCATCATTCTTCCAGGACAAATTTCCTGGCAGTGGCGGGAAAGAAAAACCTGAAGGTAGTCCAAAGAAGGTGGCACAACTCTTTGACCAGTTCACCTCAGCCGAACAACAACAACACAAACAACAGGCATTTTAAGGCCATTTTCCCTGCAAGAGCGGGGGTTAGCCTTGCGGTCCCCATGACAATGTTCTCCATTTTGCCCTATTTTCTGCATCTCCCCTTGTTAACCCCCTTGCCCGCATTTCTTCTTCGACCATCTTTAGCCAAGTCTTTCTTGGTCTTATCCGTCCTCTACTTCCTTCTACATTCATTCCCATCACTCTTTTCAACCAGTCACTTTCATCCTTCCTCAACACATGACCAAACCATCTCAACCTGTTTCTCTTCACAGCATCCATCACAGGCTCTATTCCCATCATCTTTCGCAATTCATCATTTGTCTTCCTCTCTCTCAATGATACTCCACACATCCACCGAACCATTCGCATTTCCACTCTTTCCAGCCTTCGTTGCTGCTCTACGTTCATTACCCATGTCTCACTCCCATAAATCATAACACTTCTCACACATGCAGCATACACCTTTCCCTTCAGCTTCAATGACACTCCCCTCCGCGTCAGCACGCCACTCAGTTCCCGAAACTTCTTCCATGCACACCTCACTCGAGCAACCGTTGCCGAGTCTGATCCACCTTCTCCATTCAGCATGTCTCCAAGGTAACAAAATGTTTTCACACCTTCCAGCTTCACGCCATCTCCAAGATCCAACTCAACATTTCCTCCATCTGCAGATCCCTCTTTGCACACCTTACACTTGAATGTAGCTGCCACACTGGTTAATGACCCTCTCAAACCACTACATTTTTGATGAACCCTCTCAGCGCACATTGTACATTGAATGGAATTCACTCCTACACCCTTCCTGCACACAGCACACGGCCACTTCCCAGTTCTTTCCACCTCACCACATGCTTTACCACTTGCCATCACCTTCGTTTTTCTGATATTCACCTTCAGACCTTTTGTCTCCATACATTCTTTCCACTTGTTCATCTTCTCCTTCAGTCCATCCATACTTTCTGCAATCAACACCAGATCATCTGCATACAACAACTCCCACGGTAGACCCTCCTTTACGTTCTGAGCCAGCACCTCCATCACAGCTACAACTAGTAGCGGACTTAGTACCGACCCTTGATGCACTCCCACCTTCACCTCAAACTCACCACTGTTCCCGTCCTTCGTCCTTACAGCTGTGCGCGCTCTTTTGTACATTGCCATCACGACTCTGATCAACCATTCCTCCACTCCTAACTTCCTCAATGCCCATGTCACTACTTCACGTGGAACCCTATCGAATGCTTTCTCCAGATCTACAAACCCAAGAAACAACTTCTTCCTCTTCTCCATATACTTCTCCTGCAACTGCCTCACAATAAAAAGCGCATCTGTCGTTCCTCTTCCTGGCATAAATCCAAACTGCATTTCGTCAATCTTCACTTTCTTCCTTATCCTCCTCTCCAACACCCTTTCCAATACCTTCATTCCATGCTCCAATAACTTTATCGCTCGATACGAGCCACAGTCGAGAGGGTCACCTTTCCCCTTGTATAGAGGGACGAGGGTACTCAGTTCCCAATCCATTGGAATGCGGCCTTCTTTCACCACCAGATTGCAGATCTCTGTCATTCTCTTCACACCCCAATTTCCCGCTGCCTTCAACATATCTCCCACAACTCCCGTCGGCCCTCCCGCTTTTCTACTCTTCATTGCTTTTATCGCTTCCTCAACTTCCTTCTCGGTTATCTTCTCTGCCGGTCCAAAAACTGGGTTACTCTCTATGTTGCCATCCCATTCATTCTCTGCATTCAACAGTATTTCCATATATCTCTTCCATCTTCCTTTAATTCCATCTGGGTCCACAACGATTTGTCCCACTTCATCCTTCAAGCAACTCACCCCCATCACATCACACCTCTCTTTCGCTATCTGCTTTGCAACCCTGAATACTGCTTTCTGACCCTCTTCCGAATCCAAGCGCTCTCAGAACATTTTCCTACATGCCTCCTGTGCCTTTGCTACTTCTTTCTTTGCAGCCTTCTTGGCTGCCTTATAACTTTCATGCTCTGCCTTTTCTGCCCCCATACCCTTCGCCTTCTGCCACTCCTTGAACTTCTTCCTCTTCTCGTCAATCTTCTTTCCAACTTTATCATCCCACCACCATGTTTCCGAGTGCCTCGGTGGTCCTTTTGTCCATCCACATACCTCACCAACGGCTCCCAACAGACTATCCTTCATTGACATCCAACCACTTTCAAGCTCAACCACATCATCCTCCACCATACTCAGCCTCTCTTTTAATGCCTCCCTCACTGTCACCTCTTTCAACCTCCACACCTTCATTCTCAGTTGGTACTTCACCCGCCGAGCTCTCCTCGCACCTTTCACCCTTATGTCGCAGACAACCAAGTGGTGGTGTGAAACAGCCTCCTCCCCCGGGATCACCTTTGTGTCCCGGAGGTGCCCCCTATCTCGCCTACGCACCAGCAGGTAGTCAACGGTTGTCGTCGACCCACCTGACGTGTATGTAACAAGCTTATTATCTTCTTTCTGGAACTGAGTATTACAAATCAACAAATCAGCTCCATCAGCAAACTCCAAAATCCTTTCACCTTCTTCATTTCTCACACCATATCCGTAACCCCCATGAACTCCCTCAAAACCGTCCATACTCCTTCCCACATGTCCATTTAGGTCTCCTACCACAACAACTTCCTCATCTTTCACGTTTTCCATCAGCTTCTCTATTGCACACCAGAACTTGTCCTTCTCTTCATCGCTCCGACCAACCTGCGGAGCATATCCCGAGATGATGTTCACCAAGAGCTTTCCAATCATCATTTTCACCATCATCAACCTTTCACTCACTCTCGTCACACTCACCACAATGTCTACAAACTCCTCAGAAAACAGGACACCAACACCATTCACGCCCTCCGGGCACCCTTGCCACACAAACTTGTATTTCTGTCCCTGCCTACCCTTCACCATTCTCACACCACTTCCCTTCCATCTCGTCTCATGCACACAACATATGTCCACTCTTCTTCTGACTAATACTTCCACCACTTCTCCTGATCTCCCTGTCATTGTCCCTACATTCCATGTCCCAAATCTCAGAAATCGATCTCCACGTCGGGCATCAGACGTTTCGTCGTCATAAATGGAATGATTTCCACCCTTGCTTCGATCGGGTTCCCCACCTTGAGTTTTGACGAGAGGGAGTGGGGTCCCCCACGGGGTACTTCGGGCTGTACCCTGCCCATATGTAGTCGTAATTGTCATGGTTCTCTTTTTGAGGCAATGTTTTTATGGCCGGATGCCCTTCCTGATGCCAACCCTTTTAGTCGCCTCTTACGACACGCAGGGATACGGTGTACCTATTCTAAACCGGGGTACACACCGGGGACCTTAGCCGAACAAGCAAGACTAAAATTATTGAGAGCTCTGATTAACTCGGATACATCGTCTTGAGACTGTATTGCAGTGCAGATTTCGTCTGCATATGCTACAACTTATATAGGGGGAGCATTCGGGGAAACGGAGAAACCCAAAAATTTATCGCAAAAGCGAACTAAAAGAGGCTCAATGGCAAGATTATAAAGGAGACCAGACAAGGGACATCCCTGCCTTATACCCCTTGAAACAGAAAAAGTAGAAATCAGTTCATAATTAACTTTCACCAAACTATAAATATTATGATATAATAACTGGATGCATGATATAAAGGTGGGACCAAAACCAAAACCCTTCAGAACAGCAAATAAATATTTGTGATCTACACTATCAAAAGTGTGTTCTTGGTCTATAAAGACGAGGCCTGTGCTCTTGCGTAGGCAATCGCACACGTCAGAAATGTCACGAACAGCACCAAGATTGTCATATATCGATCGTCCAGGCACGCAACAAGTTTGATCGGGGTGGACAAGCGAGTGGACGACGGATTTTAAGCGTGAGGCAAGGACTTTGGAGAATAATTTGTAGTCTGTGCACAGTAGGGAGACTGGACGCCAATTCCGAAGTAGCTGAGTGTCCCCTTTCTTTGGTAGCAAGGACACAACTGCTCATCTGAAACTTAGGGGAAGCTCCCCAACTTGTAAACTTTCTTGGAGCACTTCCAAAAGCTCAGTTCCAATAATGTCCCAAAAAGCTTCATAGAATTCACGAGGAATGCCATCCAGTCCAGGAGATTTACCAGTTGGTACACCGAAAAGCGCGCACCTCAATTCCCCCAGGGTAATGGTGCTCTCCAGCGAGACTCGCTGCGATTCACACAACTTGGGCAATGGTTCAACAAAAGTATGTGCAACATCTAAATCGACTTCTTTAGCACACAAAAGAGAGGAAAAATAATCACTAACTAACCTTCTGATAGTTTTAGGTTCACTTACAATCCCACCATCTGGTGATTGCAATGATAGCATTTGTTGTTGTGCTTTGTTCTTATTCTCCAAGGAGAAGAAATACTTAGGAGAGTCAAGAAGTTTTAAGTTTTTCATTCTTAGCCTAACTAAAGCCCCTTGTGCCCGTTCTTTAACAAGGCAATGAAGCAGCTCCTTCTTGCTTACAAAATCTTTGCATTCTTTTGTGTTGCTACTCAACTTGGTAGGATTTGCTTGCAGTTCTAGAATCTCTTTTTCAAGTTTAGAAATCATTAAAAAAATTATCCTTCGAGTGATAGACATTATATTGTTTACAAAAAAATTTGATATGGGTTTTTGCAATATCCCACCATTGCCTTCTGCTCTGGAAAGTGTTTTTCCTAACATGGAGAGACTCCCAAAAATCTCTGAATGCATTATATTACAAAAATGCGGTTCTTCTAGCAGTTCCACATTGAGGGCCCAATAGGCACTCGTACGAGGGGCGGAGGGAAAAATCAATTTTAGAGATACGAAATGATGATCCGAAAAACCAGAGGGAAAAATCGCCGTTGACCAAATCAAATTCCGAAACCCATTATTGATATAAAATTTATCTAACCGAGCAAAGGACACTCTGTTATTTGAGGCTTGGCACCATGAAAATTGCTTAACCCCAGGGTGCTGCAATCTCCACCCATCAACCAGGTGATATTTTACTAGTAGAGCCGCCAAATGTTTTGCACTCTCAGGGTGAGGTTCTATACCATTACAGTCCAAAGATGGCTCTAAGGTACAATTGAAATCACCAGCTAGGCAGACAAGACCACCAAAATCAATTTGGGCTAAACAATTATCAAGAAGGGAAAAATCTTCTTTTCTTTGAGAAGGATCACTTGGGACATAGGCATTCAACAATGTGATCTTATGGCCTCCATAAGAAAAAACAACAAAGGCCAAATGACCTCGCCTGACTTCATGAAATGCTATTTGGCCGGATGAGATTCCTGATATAAACCAGAAAGCGACTCCAGCTCTAGGACAATCAAATGAACTGAAAAACCAAGAACCTCTTATTGTATTCTGCCATTCGGCTGAACAGGTATCCCCACAACGTACATCTTGCAGAAAGGCGATGTCTACATGCCTTTGCTCCAATAATACCCGTAAATGTGTTCCGTATAGGGGCACGGCCCCCATTTATGTTTATACTCGCAATAGATAAAACCATAACGAGTTTTAAGACTTTATCAAGTGGCAGATCGTCGAAGTTCTTTCCTTGCTACGGAAACAAATTTTTTCAGTCTGTACACCTGAGACTCATTAGCACCATAGGCTGTCGGATCGCTTATGATGCGAGATGCAGTGACTTGGAACTTGTCCAATTGTGGGAAAAATTCAACAAGTTTTATCTTTTTCCAAAAAGTATTATGAAGAAATTTAATTACTTCGGTAGGAGAGGGGGCATCTCAGTCCTCGCAGTTCTGCGAATTCCCACCTGCACCCCCTATCTCATTAGGATCCAAACTCGAACACGTGTTGTCCGAATCGCACGACTCCTGCTCAATAACGCGGTCTTTTACCTGTACTGATGCAGCGGACACTGGCATTGGCTTAACGAAAATCAATTCATCAGGTAACGGATCATTCTCCGCAACCTTGGTTACCTCTTCAGAGGTTTCTGGAGTACCAGGTACACCTATTGTTTGACTGTCATGCCTAAGCTCATCATTTACTGATGTACAGTCTGCAGAAGGTTTACCTCCACTTGGAGCATCACCTGACAAGACGTGTTGCTGCTCCATAGCCTCCTCCTCACCAGGAGGAGGAGGACAGGACTCAGCACCGAGGAGCTTCGGACTACCCTCATTCCTGTTGAGTGAGACCCTTTTCACAGCGACTGCTTCAGCATATGAAACAGGCTCGACTGTACTTGAACCTTGGTGCCTTCGTTTTCCTCGTGTAACAACACAAAAGCCGCTCGTATCCTCGGTTTGATTTTCAGCAGTTTCACCTGGCTCTGCAGGAGCCTCGTTACCTGGCACAGGTTCGCTTTCCTTTTCAGTCTCCCCCCCTTAGTTGTTCGGACACGCTACTGGGACATTCGTTTTTAACATGTCCGTGCTGACCACATTTAAAACATACCAAGGTCTGTGACGTAGCAAACACCCGGTATGTATAGTCATCGTGTTAAATTTTCAACATCACTTCCAAATTGCGAATTCCCGGCTTTAAAATAATAAATAATTGACGCCGGAAGGACAGGACGTGTTTTACCTGCTGATCCTTAAATCGAACAGGAATGAAAGTTATTTTCGACACAACGTTACCATACTGTTCCAAAGCAGTCTTAATCTGCTCGTGTCGGATGAAAGGCGGAATATTGGACACGATTACTTTCACCGAAAGTGCATCCAACGGTGAAACAAACACAAAGATATCCGGCTCGACAGTCAAACCGGTTTCGACGAGCTGCGTCACCATTTCCTCTTTCGAGACGAAGATGACGACGCGCTGATTCATCCTCGATGCGGCAATTACATTGTACATACCGATACATTTACCGACACACAAAACGATCTGCTCCACCGTCACCTCAGAAGGTGGTGTGCACGACGAACCATTTTTCCGACCCAACTTTTCAAACCGGAAAAATCCTCGATGTTCGTCATGGCCACAGGCGTGGGGAAACACTCGATACCTTGAAGCAAACAAGCAACGCGGGATCGAGTGCGCTCTCTCACTCTCAAACTCGCAAGAAATGAAACGTGTAGATAATAGAGAGTAAATAACAGAGCGGGAGAGCAGGAGAAAGGGATGAAGGGCAGCACGACCACACGACGTGCACCACGAGAAACGCTGCGCAGCAACGTTCTGTGATGAGAGAGAGAGAGAGAGAGACAGAGAGACAGAGAGAGACAGAGAGACAGAGAGAGACAGAGAGAGACACAGAGAGACACAGAGAGACACAGAGAGACACAGAGAGAGAGACAGACATTAGATTTTTTTTGAGATTTGTAAGTACAGAATAACTCAATGGTGGTTCTAGTTTACTGGAAACTCAGCATTTTTGGCCACTGATGCCAATACCCGCAACCAATATTTAGACTTTAATCAGTAGCAGAAGGACCCGTCACAGGTTGATTTAAAAACTATTTCTCACACAGACGTCGATATACTGTGTTATCACCTGAAGTTCTCCCATCTATCCAAAGAGATCAGACATTGTAAAAGAGACTGTGTACCATGCAATAAGTATACATTTGCACCCTGTTGGTGTTTTTATAGGCCACCATATAACATTCGAAAACAAATGCAGTAGAGAAGAAATATACTCTTTTCCAAAAAGAAGTCAATGATTTCTGGGTACATTGACGGAGATTGATTGGCGTTTCCTGTTAAAGGCGACACTGATTTATTGTGCAATTGATTAGCCTTTTTCACCCACAGCTCTGTCTTGGATCCTTATGCATTTAAAGGTGGAGGGGTTTATATGGCAATTGTTGCACTTATCAATGAATGCAAGTCCACGATGTTTAAAAAGCTTTGGGTTTCCATAAATAATTGTGATCTGGATGCTCAGACTCACCTGTATAATCTGGTATTGCAATAGCAGAAGCTGTCAACCTCCTGGTGGAGCATTGGTATTTAAAGAGTCTGTCTGTCATTTACATCGCTCTCTGCTCTTAAAATTGCTCTGCAACTCGTACAAGATTCGTTTTTTCTTACCGGCAATGTTAAAAGCATTTTTTTTGAGTGTGGGATCAAATCTCACCTTGTGTACGTTTACCGCATGTTTCCAAAGCACTCTCATGGTAAAGGTCACATGCTTGCTCTCACTTGCGTTTGCCAATATTGAACATTTGGTTTCGGGAACTTTATTCAATTTTGTGTCTGCTTATGACATTGTGATGATGTTAAGCTTTTTTATGCCTCTGCAGCCAAAGGCAGGATGCATTAAATGTTTTTGAGTTGTTTGTCCGGCTGTCCATCCGTCTGTGTGTCTTGTCTGTGCATGCATCCTTCTGTCCGTGTGTGCATCCGTCTGTCTGTGCGTGCATCTGTCTGTCCATGCATGCATCCGTCTGTCCATGCATGCATGCATCCGTCTGTCCATGCATGCATGCATCCATCTGTCCGTGTGTGCATCCATCTGTCCGTACATACATACATCTGTCTGTGCATGCATTCACATCCGTTATCGGTTTATTTGTTACCACGATGACTTGACAACTGCTGCAGGGATTTCAACCAAATTTAGCACAAGTATGTACTGTAATACAAAGATAAACTGCTTAGATTTTGGGTTCAAAGGGTCGAAGGTGGTGTGATGTTCAATTGAAAAATCGTTGTTGCTACACTAACTGTGAACCACTGAAGGGAATGGGAATTGCAACCAAACTTGCCACAAGTATAGACTGTAACACAAAGCTGAACTGATTCCGTTTTGAGATTCAACAGGTCAAGGGTCATGTTCCTTTTGAGAACCATTTTGCACACTATAACTCGAGTTATCAACATACTGATGTTATCTCTCTTCTATTTATCTCTCTTTTCTCCCTTGTGCTCTCTCTCATGTGACCTTTAATTTTTCATGTGACCTAAAATTGAGATCAAATGTAATAGTGGGTTGACATCTAATGCAGATGGCGTCAATTGATACATTCTAGTTTAATCCATTGACTGACTATTCGTACAGCCTTGGCTGATTGATGACCAATTTGTACTTGGATCAAGGTTTGTGCAAGAGCTGAAAATAAACTTTTAAATACCTTGCACAGTGTGATGCACATGCACACGATAGTAATCTTACTATAATTCACCAAATGTCCGTCCGTCCGTCTGTTTGTCTGTCTGTCCGTTCGAAGGTACCGTAAAAACTGCTGAACCGATCACAACGATATTTTGGGTGGGTAATCCTGGGATCTCCAGGAGTAAAATAGGCTATTTAGTTTTTCCAATTTCAGCTTTGGTCTCCAGCATTCTCAGGTTTGGACTCCCGCATAACATTCGCATTCGCAAAAACGTTCATTGTGACGATGTTTTCATTGTGACGATGTTTTCATTGTGATGATGTTTTCATTGTGACGATGTTTTCATTGTGACGATGTTTTCATTGTGACGATGTTTTCATTGTGACGATGTTGTTTTCCCGGGTGCTGCAGGAACGGCTGCATCGATCGCTGCATGGCTGCACCGATCGGACTCGGTGACCTCGGACAAAGACCTTTTATAAGGATATGGGTTGAATCCCTGCTTGAGAGAATTCCAACCCCCTCCTCGCCATCACGGCCGTCTCTCCAACTCACAATCCCACGAGATATGCGGAAAGGACGACCCAAAACCAATTATCTTCTTTTCGATTCGTATATAAACATCATTAAAAGTAAATAATGACCTCGGCCAAAGTTCAAATGATGTGAGTTTAATCTCTACATGAGATAATTCCACATAGCTATTTGGGCGGTGAATACGCTAACAGATCGCTGTCTCCATCGATCTGGCCAAGGCCGTAACGGCTATCGGCTCAAAATCCTTTTAACTGTTGATTTGGAAGTTTTTACAATGAAGGAAACACGTATCGGGAGTACATACGACATCGGGAGGACTAACTGCACGCGTCTTCAGTATCAAGCTTAAATCTCTCATGGCGGATCTGAAGAGCGGAATGCTTGGAGAAGTGGTGGGCTACTTCGGCATGAAGGAGGATCAGAAACGTGGACTCTCACACTGCCACATCCTGCTGATACTTGCTCCCGCATGACGTTATTTTCCCGGGTGCCGCACAAACGGCTGCACCGATCGAGATTTAACGGATGTTTATATATATCGTTTAAAAGAAAAAAAAAGCCTTCAATTTCTGATATTTAGCCTTTTCATTTGGTCCTCCCAGCTGAAGCCCTGCCCGTAGGGCGGGTACCGTTGCTAGTTGATTAAATACAGGAAGAAGCCTCATAACAAGCACTTGTAGTGCTTTCCCACCGACCCTCAGATTAAGGTAAGATCAGGTAAATTGAGTTTTTCACAAGATGTTCGAGTCTTTTTATGAACAATGCATTTTCCACATTGAACTCTTTGGAATATATTATGGCTCCTTAGATGAGAATTGCACTCCTGATAAAGAGCCATGAACTTTACCAAGATATTGATTTTGATGCAATGTATGAGGCTTCATCTATCTATAATCTATCTATCTATCTATCTATATATCTATAATCTTCATCTATCTATCTTCATTATTATAATAGCCGGCAGGCCAACCCCAGGAAATATGATTTAAAAAACTTTTGATGGCATTTTTTGTTCAAAGCTGACAACCGGGCTAGAAAGTATCAGTATGGTCCAGGCTTTCAGAAACACCCGGTTGCCAAAATGAGATTTGACCTTGAAGGTCAAATTTGGGGGGTCAAAGGTCAAAAGAGGTCAAATTTTCAAAATATTTTATTTTGTCTTGTCCTTTCATACAACATCGAGTCTGGTATGAACCATTGAATATTTAATGAGTTATAAGGGGTTAAACTTCTGTAACAATAGCTAAATGTGAATAGATTCATGAATGTAAATGCTTTTTACTCTTTGAATACGCATAATAAAATGCATTCAGTTTAAAGGTGAAATTTCAAAGTCGAAAGTCAAATTTTACTTTAAGAATCAATTGTTCCTGTTGGTAATATGTAAATGATGCATTAGGCAACTACATTTGAAGAAACAAGACATCATCTTCCATCGATTTGAGGTGTCGCCAAATCACTTCTCTTAAGTATCAGTTCCTGTCGTGTTCATGCATCCTTCAGCATCACAGCCACATGCAGGCATGCATGGTTGTCCAATCTTGTGGCAACGGCAAGCTTCTTTATCCCAGTGACAAATCTCAGTATGTCATTGCCTGTGCCCTGTCGGATATCTCTGACCGAAAGGATGACTGTGATGAAGATGACGCACCCACGATACAGCTGCCACCAGTCAATGAACTGCAGGAAATTGTTCACTCTGCCCTTCAACTTCGAGCAGACTTGGAACGGATGCCTGGTCACGATAAAGTGTGGAGGGGTCTAACAACAGACGCAGTGGAAGCCATTATTCCAGATAGCTTATATCTGTTTCTCTCTGTACTGTTTGGTGGGACTGATGTGTTGGATACTGATGATCACGGAGAGATAGAAAGTTCTGCAAGTTCAACGAAGCAAAGAATACTAAATATCGCTCAGGACATTGTATTTGCGCTTTCAAAGGGGAAAAAGTTGACTCCAAAGCATGTCGGCCTGGGGATGACCTTACACCAAGCCACAAGATCAGAGAAACTGGTGGATCTCTTTCATGCTGCTGGTGGTACAATAGGTGTCGACACAGTAAGACGCATGGACACAAGTATCGCGAGTGACATTCTTTGGAAATTTGAGGAAAATAACAACACGTACATCCCGGATGGCTTGGTACCCTATGAACCTGGTAGGCTAATCTTAGGATCAGCTGACAACATAGATGTCAACGAGTCGACAATAAGTGGTCAAGGTTCATACCATTGCACACAGTGGAATGCTTGGCAACGCGGACCACCTCCTCCAAGAACTCCTGTTAAGCGTGTGCACGGACGAGAGAAGGCTCTGAGAAAGGAGACTGTCGATAAGTTGCATGATGTCGATCCCCCCAAACTACCTATTGGCACAAGAGTTGAACCCAGGATTCCGAATGCTTCTAGCATTGAACCGAATGACTGGTTCAAAAGTAGTCCATGTAGGAAGGCAGCAACACGAATGACTCACGTCTGGGTAATCTCCAGGATGGACACAGGTAATGGCTGTGCTGTTCCTCCATGGGCAGCATTCAACGAGTGTGTGAGTACCGTAGATCCACCAGTGACGACGGTGGGAATGGCACCGATCCTCAATGCTACTGCGGATGAATATGGGACCATCACCACGATCATAAACCGATTTGTCCAGCTCAGCAGATACCTTGGACAGCGCCATACCATCGTTTTCTTCGATCAGCCTCTCTATGCCAAAGCAAAGGAGATTGTGTGGGCTTCTGAAGAGTACAGCGAAGTAGTTGTCCTGCTTGGTGGTCTCCATATCTCCTTCAACTTCCTTCGGGCCATTGGTCAGCAAATGGAAAGTGCAGGCCTAGATGATGTGTGGGTGGAGTCTGAAATCTTTGGACCAAATGCTGCCAAGTCAATGATGGATGGGAAACACTATTACAGGGCTATTCAGGGACATATCTGGGCCTATGAAGCCCTTAGTCGGATCAAGTTTGAAGCTTTCTTGGATTGGCTACAGCGGCAAAATCCTGAACTCCATCAGGAACTGGTTGTGCTTCGATCAGCAGTATCAGCATTGTTCAAGAAATATGGTACGAGAACCCGAGATGAATGTCTGTTGAATGCTGTGACTGAATGCAACGAGCTCCTCGACCGTACAGAATATGTAGAGAAAGCTGACGAATTCCACGCCATGCTGAAGCAGAATCCCAACAATGCCTTCTGGTTGCAGTACCTTGAGATGGTGGAAATTTTATTATCATTCGTCCGCGCTAATCGAGATGGGGATTGGTTGCTCCATCTTTATTCATTTGCCGAAATGCTACCATGGCTGACCATATATGACCATGTCAACTATGCCCGGTGGGGTCCTGTTTACCTCACTGACATGAGAGGACTCGCACAGACCGCACCAGAAGTCCACGAAGAATTCCTGGCAGGGAATTTTGTAGTGAAACGACACGCAGGCAGATTTAACCAAGTTCCAGTTGATCAAGCCACTGAATGGATTAACAAGGTATGCAAGCTCTCAAATGGTATAATTGGCATCACACGGAATGACACGGCAAGAGACAGGTTCTGCACAACTTGGTCTGAAAGGTCGCAGATATCAGAGGACACCATGCGTCTATTCGGTCTTCGCAACGACGAATCGGACGAAGATTTCTCAACTCGTAAAGATGGTCTTCCATCCAAAATGACACGGGATTTGGATGCGGTGTCCAAGCTTGAGGCTCAGTTCCGACGATTCAAGGCGTTCACAATATCCGATCAAGACGACGCAACTCCCACTATTACACAGCTGAAATCACTGACTACCAACGACATTGCAACCGAAGAGATAGCTGCAGACCTCCTCACTGCCGACGAAAGGGGGAAAGATCTCGTGTTGAAGAATGTGAAGGAGAGATTAGTGGAGAAGTCTGTACCTTTCTTCGATCGACAGAAACGCCAGAAATCGAAGACGTTCGCAACCCTCTACGAGACACCGGTGCAGGATGGGAAGCAGAAGGTCACCAAGACAATCAAAGCGGACAGGTTGGAGGTTGGCAGGCAACTGACGGACGATTAGAAGTGGTGTGGATGAGGACACCATCTGTTCCAAGTAGCTGTTTGGAACTAGTTACTTGTGGATGTAAAAGCAAGTGTCGCACACAAGCTTGCCGTTGCCACAAGATTGGACAACCATGCATGCCTGCATGTGGCTGTGATGCTGAAGGATGCATGAACACGACAGGAACTGATACTTAAGAGAAGTGATTTGGCGACACCTCAAATCGATGGAAGATGATGTCTTGTTTCTTCAAATGTAGTTGCCTAATGCATCATTTACATATTACCAACAGGAACAATTGATTCTTAAAGTAAAATTTGACTTTCGACTTTGAAATTTCACCTTTAAACTGAATGCATTTTATTATGCGTATTCAAAGAGTAAAAAGCATTTACATTCATGAATCTATTCACATTTAGCTATTGTTACAGAAGTTTAACCCCTTATAACTCATTAAATATTCAATGGTTCATACCAGACTCGATGTTGTATGAAAGGACAAGACAAAATAAATTTTTTTGAAAATTTGACCTCTTTTGACCTTTGACCCCCCAAATTTGACCTTCAAGGTCAAATCTCATTTTGGCAACCGGGTGTTTCTGAAAGCCTGGACCATACTGATACTTTCTAGCCCGGTTGTCAGCTTTGAACAAAAAATGCCATCAAAAGTTTTTTTAAGGGTCTTGGCCTGCCAACTATAAATTGCACAAAGCTTCATTAAATCGGTTTAAAAGTAACAATTTTGCCTTTCACCAAGGTGTTTGTGATGTCCTCTTATAACCTTATTTTCCTACCTGGATGCAAAAGCATCTCCAGTCTCCACATAAGTGCTAGCAGGTATGCACATGACTTGAGTTTAACCTTGCCTTTAGCAATGTTAAAAGCTTTGTGTATTTTTCCAGGTTTAGAGGAAAGGGTGTGGTTAGCTCGATGTACATGTTGCATGTTTTGATTTGAGTCAGACGAGCGAGACGACCCCGAGGTCACGTGCTCAGCCCCCAGCAACACAGCGGTGGAGAGGAACCTCACAAAGATTCGAGTCGAGGCCCGATGGCCAATTGGGGCGTCGACGAGCGAGACGACCCCGAGGTCACGTGCTCAGCCCCCAGCAACACAGCGGTGGAGAGGAACCTCACAAAGATTCGCTCCGATGTACACGTGGCGGTTCAACCCGCAAGCCTCCGTAGAATTCGCACGTGCCCCTCTCTGGCACGGCCGTTCCCGGCAATTCACCAGGGAATAATGCCCAGCCCACACGACGAAAGCCTGTTCCCTGCAGGGTGCTCGCGTTGCCAGAATGGCGGGCGGCTTTTGCTCCAAACCGGGTTCTCAAGGTCTGGATCCTCCGGAACCTCGCTGAGAATACCTGGCGACACAGGCTCCCCACACTCCGGCGATATTTCTTATCGACCGAACTCCCTTTTAAGGACGCAAGGTTCCCTCGCACTGTACGTCGAGCACTCGGCCCGGAGCCTCCACCACCACGTCTTTTTCCAATCTCCTCCCACCTCCTTTTCTTCGCTCCACCTCTTCCGGTCTCGATCCGGATTTCCTTTAAACAACAACAATCCCAATACTTGGACCCACAATAATAATAACAACACTAGGAATGAGTGCCGAACCCGTAACAGTACATTTTGCCACGCCACCTGTGATATAATCCTGTTGTTGACTTCTTGCTGCGACAGACAATCAGTGACATGGTTCTTTGAACAAATAAATCACCAAAGTGTAAAATAAACTCACCAGATTGATATACTGAGTTAAGAAAGTAAACCCAAGTCAAGAAAAAAAAAAATTCCATATTAAATGCCAAGTCTATATATATATATATATATATATATATATATATATATATATATATATATATATATATATATATACATACTGAAACGCAAAAGAAACTTACCACCTTTGAAACCTTTAAATATCAACAATAACACTGCGTGTAGTAAATGTGTGAACTTATTTGCGAACAATAGTGTCCTCACTGTCAGACAAAACGGTCACGGATGGTCACTTGAACCTTCAATGGTCACTTCATAGCACAGCTGTTGAACAGCCGTTTTGACTGTCAGTGATTAGCCAAGGGGTACGGGATGATTTTAAAGAGCTGCACGTGATGTCTTGATATTGGCTTTAAAAAGGCCAGTGCAAAATGGGCATTTTGACCGAAAAATTTGACCATTTTGACCAACTTCAAAAAGAACGAAAACGCAAAAGAAACTTACCACCTTTGAAACCTTAAAATATCAACAATAACACTGCGTGTAGTAAATGTGTGAACTTATTTGTGGACAATAGTGTCCTCACTGTCAGACAAAACGGTCACGGATGATCACTTGAACCTTCAATGGTCACTTCATAGCACAGCCGTTGAACAGCCGTTTTGACTGTCAGTGATTAGCCAAGGGGTATGGGATGATTTTATTGAGCTGCACGTGATGTCTTGATATTGGCTTTAAAAAGGCCAGTGCAAAATGGGCATTTTGACCGAAAGATTTGACCATTTTGACCAACTTCAAAAAGACCGAAAACGCAAAAGAAACTTACCACTTGTTTGAAATGTAATAAAATTGTAACAGTTCAAAATAAAACAAACCAACAATTGCTAATTGAAACATTGGCATTTTATTGATGACATGTCAAGTTTTTGACCAAGATACACCATCTCATCAGTTTGTTCTACAGTACAGAACAGCACAGGGTGCAATGTCAGTCCCCTTTCAATAGCGTGTGTGGCCACCATTGTTTTGGATACAGGCAGTGCATCATCGGCGTATACTGCCTACCAGTCTTTGGATGGATTGCTGCTGGATTCTGTCCCACTCAGTCCTCAATGTCTGAAGCAGCTCTGCCCATGTCCTGGCCCTGCCAACTACGCGTCTCCCAAGCTCATCCCACAGGTGCTCGATGGGATTCAGGTCAGGGGAGAGCGCAGGCCACTGCATGGTGTTGATGTTCTCGCCTTGGAGAAATGCAGTGGTAAAGCGAGCAGCATGGGGACGAGCGTTCTCATGCTGAAAGGTTCTCAGTTCTGGTTGGTCTAGCAGGAATGGCAGCAGATGAGGTCGCAGGATGTTATCCACATACCGCTGGGCGTTAAGATTCCCATCCACAACCACCAGTGGCGTCCTGTACCGGCCTGATATGGCGGCCCACACCATCACACTTGGGCCACCCCACCTGTTGGCTTGACGCACGCAACAATCGGCATATCGCTCGCCAGTTCTTCTCCAGACACGCTCACGCCCATCAGGACTGTCCACACAGAACCTTGACTCATCGCTGAAAGCGACCTCGTTCCACTGCGCCAAGGTCCACCGCTGATGCTGCTGGCACCATGTCTGTCGGTTGGGCCGATGGGCAGCCGTCATCACGGGGCCTCTGTATGGTCTTCTGGCAGTCAGGCCATAGTCATGCAGTCGTCTTCGTGCAGTATCATTGGAGATCCGTGGGTTTGCACGCCCCGGAGTTTCTGCCGCAGTGCGGGATGCTGGACGGAATCGATCCCGCAGGTGACTTCGGACCATCTGCCTGTCCTTCCTTGCAGTGGTGACTCTTGGCCTCTCTGATCGAGGTCTGTCATCTGCAGAGTTGTGGAGGGTGTCTCTGTCCACCAGGGCCGATATCGTCTGGTGTGAACAGCCAAGGCGACGTGCCACCTCACGGTAGCTCAGTCCACCTTGCAGCATGCCCAGGGCACGCTGCCGTTGATCCCTTGACAATCGTGGCATGTTGATTGAAATGCCCATTTTGCACTGGCCTTTTTAAAGCCAATATCAAGACATCACGTGCAGCTCATTAAAATCATCCCGTACTCCTTGGCTAATCACTGACAGTCAAAACGGCTGTTCAACAGCTGTGCTATGAAGTGACCATTGAAGGTTCAAGTGACCATCCGTGACCGTTTTGTCTGACAATGAGGACACTATTGTCCACAAATAAGTTCACACATTTACTACACGCAGTGTTATTGTTGATATTTAAAGGTTTCAAAGGTGGTAAGTTTCTTTTGCGTTTCAGTATATATATATATATATGTATGTATGTATGTATATATATATATATGTATATATATATATATATATATTGTTACGGACGCGGTTAAAGATGTTATATTTGCCGAGCGGAGGCTCCGCGACCGAACAGTTATTCCCCGACTCTAAAACCCGATTTACCCCAAACTTTGGCCGGATCACGCCACCGCTATTCAATCGGGAAAACTCTAAAGCGACCGAATGCAAAGAGGAAAAGGAATAAGACGAGAAAAGGGTTGAAAATACTACTAAATTTATTTACTATTTACAGGCTCAAAATAACCAAGGAGAAGGAAAGATAATAAAATAATATACAGAAGCTTTTTAGAGACGCAGGGAAAATACTAGCTTATCTAACAGGCTTAACTTATTCCCAGGGACAAGACAAAAGACAGACTACGAGCACACTTACACGGGGAATGATGATAGGGATGGCAGGTGGATGGCTGGCGGGATAGGGAGGTCCAACTGGTCCTGCAGCACGATCGGCTCGTTGGGCAGCCGCCGTTCCTTCGCGGCCCTGCTCCAAACCGCCGTCCAGGCCCACGCTGCTGTGGCTGCAGTTTCGGTGGCTCGAGCTGCTGTAAATGCAGTTTCGGTGGCTCGAGCTGCAGTAAATGCAGTTTCGGTGGCTCGAGCTGCAGCTCAACTCTGGACTTCTCTCGGACTCAACTCAAAGCGCCTCTCTTGGACCCAACTCAAAGCGCATCTCTTGGACCCAACTGCTTGGACTCCCTCTCGTCTGCACTTGGGAACGCCCCTGCCGTGGGTTATATAGGCCCCGCCCCTCAACCTTTGCGAACCTCCCCGATCGCTCTTCCTCCGCCCTCTCTAGCCAAACCCCTGGCTCCTGGTTGGTCGAGTGGGGCTGGCTCACTCCTCCCCTCTATGACGAGGTGGAGACACGCCTTTCTTCTCCGACCCTGCCTCGTGGTCAATGGCGGCAATTGGAGGGGAGGTAATTGGCAATCGACGAAAGGGGGAATGGAGGTTTTGGGAATGGGAATGAAGGGAATTTATCTCTTTCACTGGTGCAATGGAGTATTTCAATTAATGGGAGACACAGCCTTACCCTAAAACACATAATAAGATATAACTATCGAACAGGGGTATTCTATGATTGGCTGACGTGTATGCTTTTGGACTAATTATGGGACGCCCTTTGACCTTTACACAACTCCGGAGGCAGGAGGCGCAGAATAAACAACAATAATAATAAAGCACACAATAACAAAAAAAATACAGTCCTCATATCCGCAACAATATATATATATATCTATATATATATATATATATATATATATAATATATATATATATATATATATAATATATATATATATATATATATATATATATATATATATATATATATATATATATATATATACACAGCAATACCCTGTTTTACGCCATTTCGACCTACGTCAAATCCGACTTCACGCCACTCTTCTAGAGTAAATTTCAGTTCAGCGAACGTCATTATGTGCGACTTTACGACACTCCTACATCATTATAGGAGGACGTGAAAAAAATTAATTTTTCCTTAATTAACAATAAAAGAAGCTAAAAAAACAATTTAAAATACAATAAAAAGCACATTAAAAATATTTTTAAAATGTACGTACAGTATACTGTACGTACGCGTAGCTGCTAGTTCTCATTCAAAACAAAGGCGACGCCATATGCATTTTGTCCTGTGCTGCGGTCGCGTGCTTGCTTTGCCTTTCGCTGGTATTTTTGTGATTATTCCTTTGCTGTGCAAAACAACCAACGTAACGTGGCAACAGCGAAACATGATGACGATGCCGGCTCGGACGACCGTCCGTGGCAGACGTCACGTCATGTCACCGTGCAGAGTGTGCAATGTCCGCGACTAGGTCAGGCCCCATGGCCCATGTGAAACGAACGACCGTGTCATGCCTCAAGCCGGGGTGCATCGTCGGGCACCTCGCCGGCATCCGGCGTCGACGAACCGATCGACGTGTGCATGTGCACATGTGCATGGAATTGCAAATGCCTGCCTGTACGTCATCGTTTCTGCGTATATCGCATCGTCCAAAAAAAAGAAGCACGCAACTTCGGCCGCTCGAGGAAAGATGGGGCACGCCTACGACTCGGAGGCGGGCGTCAATCCCCGGGGCGGCCGGGTTCACGGAGTCTTGAGCTTGTTCGTTCGTCACAGACGACACGACTACCGGTGAAACTGCTCGGGCACGTTGGGTAAAGCACGCCGTGGTGAAGTGGGCCGCGGAGCCACTCGGAACACGAGCCCGCTCACGGTCGACACGTCCGTGCCGGTCACCCCGTTCGAGGAGAAGACCCGACCGATAGAAAACAACGGAGGGACTCCCGACGGGGAGCGGCAAAGATTCAGGGCAAAGCCGCAGCCTCCTCCAGTTATTTACTCTAGTTTTACGGTGTTTGTCTTCATTTTAAGGCATTTTTTAGACATTACGCCCGGTTTACGTCAAAAACCGAGTTACGTCACGGCTCATGGAACCAATTAATGACATAGGCCGGGGTATTGCTGTATATATATATATCGATATATACCAATATGTGCCAATCTCAAATCCGTAGCAATATATATATATTTTTCTTCATCTTTCCAATTTGTGAAAAATTCACCATTCTCCTTCAACCTTTCTCCTTCTTTCTCAGATCCGCTTTCACCTAAACTTCAAAAAATATATATTAAAGAAGAATATAAAAAGGAGGCCTCTCCTTCCATACCAACAAATTCCTTATGCACCTCCCGGTTCCTTCGCTCTCTGCTCCACTGGTGTATTAATTTCCTTTTCTTCTGCATTTCAGGGAATTTCCCAGACTGTTCACGGTTTTGTTTTCGAATGTTTAAACTCCCCCCGCCATGTTGTATTCATTTGTATATTCTAACTCGCTCTTCTTCTTCCTGTTCAAAAGGCTGTCTTCAATTTGCTCATGAAATCTTTCCATCAAAAAAAATAAAATTAAATCTCTTCCAGCTCTTCCTTTCTTCATTCTCTAAACTCACCTTCATTCCACCCCTCCTCAAATGTTTTCAAACTGATCTCTGACTTGAATATCTCAAGAAACCCAGTTTGGAATAAATATTCAATTTTCATTAATCATTCAAAACTTTCAAAACTTCCAACTCACACCCCTCCCCCTTAAATTTCCCCCTTCACCCCTCCCCTTAAAATCAACCCGCTTTCCCCTACTCCTCAAATCTCCCCCCCCCCTCACCCCTCCCCTTCAAATCTCTTCTCATCCCTTCCCTCCTGAACATCCCCTCTCCCCTCCCCTTCAAAACACCCCCCTCACCTCTCCCCCTCAAATCTCCCACCTCACCTCTCCCCTCCAAAACTCCCCTCCTCACCTCTTCCCTTAAAAACTCCCTCCTCACGCATTACCTTCAAAACTCCCTCCTCAACCCCTCCCTTCAAATCTCTGCCCCCACCATTTTTCTTCAATTCCCCCCTCTCACCCTTCCTCCACAAAGCTGCCTCCTCCCTGCTTCCACTCCCTTTTGACTCATACCTCCACCTCCTCCACCATTTTACTTCGCTCTGCCCCCCCCCCCCCTCATACACCTCCTCACTGTGCCTCATCCCATCACCATCAAACCTTTTGTCCTCCTCATCCTTCCCCTTCTCCATCGCTCTCCAACACACTCTCAACAGCTCTCCCCACCTCCCCTCTGCTCCCTCATCTTACCATACCCCCCCTCCCCCATCCTGTATCCGATGCTCCCACTCCCTCTTCCTCAATGGTATAGACCTCAAACATCCAGGGCCTTCGCTCTAACCTGACTGATCTTTCCATACAGGTTGCTTCAGACAAACCAGACTTGATCTGCTTAACAGAAACTTTCCTTCTTCAAGATGTCTCTGATTCCTTAATATCTCACCCGAGTTACTCCCTCCTCCGGTATGATAGACCTGATCCTCGCCCGGGTGGTGGGGTTGCTATCTTTATCAAAAACTCTTCCTCACTTTCCCTGCACTGCCCTCACTCCACCACACCCCAGGAGTACCTCTGGCAACGGCTTCCCCTCCGCTCCCACCTTTTGTTCATCTGTGTGTTGTACCGTCCTCCAAACAGTGATGACTCCATTTACATCTCGCTGTCTGACAACATGGACTAACTTCTATCCACTCATCCCATCTCTCTCTTCCTCATACGATGCAACTTCAACAGTCATTATGCCAGCTGGCTGGGCGTGGATACCTCCTGCACCAGCCATGGCACTTCAGCAAAAGACTTCTGCGACTCATTGGGACTGACACAATCTGTCAATTTCCCGACCCGGATCTCAGTCAACGGTACATCATCTCTTCTAGACTTGGTTATGACTAACTTCCCTTCTTCTGCTCCAATTGGTTCTTCTGATCATTTCCTTGTTAAAGTGGACATCTCTCTGGCCATTCTCAGAGAGCCTCCTCAGCGTCAAGTCTGGCATTTCACTCAGGCCGACTGGCCTGGTCTTCAAGCAGCCATCAAACATCTGGATGGTCTCCCATCTCCACTGCCTCTGACATAAACTCAACCTGGGATTTTTCCGAAGTAAACTGCTCTCACTCTCACTCTCACTCTCACTCTCACTCTCACTCTCACTCTCACTCTCACTCACACACACACACATCTCATCTTCAGTTGTCATACCCTTCCTCCCGTCCATGGTATACGGAATCTTATGGTGAGGTAGTTGCCCTGAAACAACTTGCCTTCACCTCCTGGAAGGCAAATCCAACTGAAGGTAATCTCAGTTCCTTTCACAAAGCTCGGAACAAGTATGTGTCTACGCTCAGGAGAGCCAGGAAACAATATCTCTCCACTCTCAAAATTGAACTGTCAAACCTGTCTCCCTCCTCAAAATCCTGGTGGCGTCTGGTCACATCTGTTTCTGGTGTTTGTTCCGCTTCCATCCCCAACCTCACCTCAAACGGCTATACAGCTGACTCCGCACATGAAAAAGCTGAATGCCTCAACTCTGTGTTTGCCTCAAAATATTGTGTCCCAAACCCATCTCTCGCTGTACCCACCTTACCCAGTCGAACGCAGATGCTCCTGGACTCTGTGTCCTTCTCTCCTGACAAGGTGGAGAAGTTTCTGTCAAACCTCAACTCTGATTCTGCAACTGGACCATATGGCATCAGCCCATGGGTCCTAAAATCCTGCTCTGCTGCTCTATCTCACCCTCTCTATATTCTCTTCGCCCTCTCTTTTGATCAAGGTCATCTTCCATCTGCTTGGAAATCAGCCAACATTACTGCTTTACACAAAAAATGTGCAAAAACAAATCCTACAACTACAGAGCAATCATCAAGCTCTCAATCATCACAAATTCATGGAATCCATCATTGCCTCGGATATCAAATCCTTCCTCTTCTCCAATGGCTTGATCTCTGATCATGCTTCTGCTGTCTCAACAATGGATGGAGATCCTCAACACCAAACAGTAAATCAGTGCCGTCTCTCTTGACATATCACGGCCCTTCGATGCGGTCTGGCACCCCGCTCTGCTCACCAAACTCCCCTCTTATGGTATCCATAAAAATCTCCACGCATAGCTTCCGGACTTTCTCTCCGGTCACGGTCAACGTGTGGCCCTGAATGGAATTCTCTCATCTCCCCTTCCTGTTCAGCCTGGAGTTCCTCAAGGCTGTGTTCTGGGCCCTGTGCTTTTTCTGGTCTTAATCGATGATCTCTCCGACTCAGGAAAATCCTCTCTATCTCTTTGCTAATGACTCCACTCTCTGCCGCTCCATATCTCAACTCTCAGATCGGCAGTCTGTAGCCTCTTCACTCTCTCCAGACCTGGACAAAATCACAAACTGGTCAAACAAGTGGAACATGTCTTTCAATCCTGACAAATTTCACACTCTCACTATGTCTCTCCGAAAAGACCGACTGGACAACCCTCCCATCCACTTTCTCAACAATACTCTTAAATAAGTTCTGTCACTCAAGCTTTTGAGTCTGCCATGATCTTTCCTGGGAAAACCACATTTCCAAGCTGGCCTCGAAAGCCAGTCGCCGACTGGGCATCCTCCTTCAAGCGAAGTCCTTCCTTGGCACCTCTGAGCTCCTCACCACATACAAAGCTTTCATCTGCAGCTTGATGGAATACTGCTCCTGCATTACACCTAGCTCGACTTCACGCTGTAGAAACTAAAGCTGTCAGAATCATTGGTATCTCCCGTGATGAAGCTGATTCTGAGGGCCTTTCACTCTCTCACCGCAGGCAGGTTGGTGGGCTTTCTGTCTTCGACCGACTTCTCTCCGGCCTTGCTCCCCCTGCTCTGTCTGTGCTCTGTCCCCAAATATTCGTTCAAGATGCACAAGATCTGCCAGCAACTCCCTTCTGGTGAAACCGCCAAAATAAAGACTCTCTGCTCACCTTCACTCTTTCATTCCTCTTTTCTCCTGCGTCTGGACCAAATTCCCACACTCTCTTCAATCCCTCTCCTCCCTCCAGGTCTTTAAAACAGCTGTTCACCACCATCTCTTACCTTCCCCCATCCAAAACCTTAATCTTTTCTACCCCTGTTAATACACCCTAAATCCACCTCTTTCAATCTCCGACTTCATTCTTGAAATTCCTACTGGTGTGCATTTGCTTTATACTGTGTACCCCTTCCTCCTCCCCCAGCCCTCTCCCTTCCACAGGTCCCCCGATATCCCTGTTCTCTACTGTTGTTGTGCTTGTGTGCTTCCCTCTCTCTCTCCCCTCTTGTCTCCCGCTCCCTTTATGATATGTTTTATGTGTTCGTTTATGTTTTTTGTGTTTAATGTGTTAGCTCTTACACGAGCCTTGACTTTGTATCCAAATTTTTTTATTTTTTTTAAACGTCAGGATCCAAGTCAAACTTGATACAAGTATTATAATGATGTAAAGATAAATGGATTACATTATGGGATCAAGAGGTCAAAGGTCAGATGTGCCATTGTGTAAAAATTCTGTTCCTGCGCTAACTTGTGAACCAGTGGTGGAATTTTGACCAACCTTGGTACAAGTATATTGTTACGTGTGTAGGGGTCGGTAATGAAATACCTTAGTCGAGATATAATTGTATAAATTAGCGTGCCCCGAATGTCACGAAGAAGAAACCTTCATGTATCTAAGTTAGGCCGACTGTCCGATAAGATCGTATATGTGTCTCCATACAAGGGGTGGAGCTATGCTAATTAGGTAGGGCTGAAGAATAATCCCCAGTGTGTAATTGCCCTATGATTTTCCCTATGTTTTATTACAATTAAAAAGCTCGCCATTACAACCACCCCAATCGCCAACAGTATGATCGGACATGCCAATCGGCAGCGGAACCCCGCCCAGCTGAACATTCCTGAAGGACGGCTAGGCCAAGCCCCAAGCTTCATCATGAGGCGTCAAGAATGGCTCAGGCCATGCCTGCAGGACGATTGGTTGGGACGATTCGATGGCGCTGGGCGATTGGTCAAAAAGATGATGTCATCGAGACGCTAGAGAGGAAAAGAAAACGGACCGCCATTTTCTCTCTCTTGGCCCTGGTTGCGTTAGCGAACAGTCGCATTCTGTCTCGCTCCTCTCTCTCCTCTCTTGGTCCCGGCAGTGTTGGCTAGCGGTCGCATTGATATATCTCTCCCTGTGCCTTCGACGGAGGTGGCTGCGCTTGGAGCGGTGCACGCTAGCAAAGTGAGTAGTGGAAGCCTGGTGGATCGTGATGATCGGATGAGGAAGGAGTTTGGCCGCCGCTCCGTGGGTCGGTGGCTGTTATGGGTGTGACTGCACGCCATCTTGTGCGGTTCCCGCGCGGTGGTTCAAAGACGGGTTGAAGACGCCAGCCTGAGTACCGGCCAACGCACCACACCACATTTTATTTTTGTTTATTTTTCCCTCGTCTGTTTTACGAGTCTGGAGGGTCCCTCATTTAGGAATTTTAGTTTACCATACCTTTTGTTGTTCCCTTGCATGATTTTAATATACCCATTATCTGTTGCATGTTACCCATGTTGCATGTAATATACCCATTATCTGTGTTCTGTCTTGTTTGTTTGTGGTGGGTTCGAGGAAGCCCAGTGAACTCCGTTCGGGTAAGGACCCCTCCTCCGCACATGCCAAAGAGCTAACACCGCCATATTTTTTGGTATACGCCTCAGAGTTAAAGCTCGTTTGGTCATCCGTCACCCTGAGGTCTTCACTACAGGGTCGATGCGACAATATATTATGATGAAAAGATGAAATGAATGGATTTTGGTGTCAGAGAGGTCATGTCAGGTAAAATCTGATACTTGAGAACAGCTTAAGAAGGGATTTTAATTTAAGCAGCTTTGTACAAGTATGTACAGCGATATAATAATGTGGGCAGAGGTATATCGGTCGATGTCACAATGTCGAAGAGTGCTGTTCTAGTTTAATTTTTAAGTGATTCTTCACCATTGGGACATCGGGCCAAAACCAATATATAATAATAATAATAATAATAATAATGCATTTATTTTATATAGCGCTTTTCAGGAAGCCCAAAGACGCTTTGACAGAGTGCAAAACATAATGCATAGCAAAACATAAAAACAATTGCAAAAAAAGAAGAATCAATAGGGAAATATTCAAAGCACAAAGGAGGGAGAAGGAGAGGAGATAGTCAGGGGTTAGATGCTGTGGGTTAAATGTTGAATGCAGTGTTGAACAGGTGGGTCTTGAGTGATGTTTTGAATGTGGTGAGTGAGGAGGAGTCTCTGATGGTGTGAGGTAGCGAGTTCCAGAGGGTGGGAGCAGCGATGGAGAAGGCCCTGTCCCCCCAGGATCTAAATTTGGTCCGGATGGTGGGGGTCAGGAGGTTGGTACCAGCAGAGCGGAGGTTGCGGGTGGGAGTGTGTCTGGAGAGGAGGTCAGCCAGGTAGGATGGGGCCAGGTTATGGAGGGCTTTGTAGGTCAAGAGGAGGATTTTGTACTGGATTCTCTGGGAGATGGGGAGCCAGTGAAGCTTGTAAAGGACGGGGGTGATGTGGTCACGGGTCCGGGAATGGGTGAGTAGACGGGCAGCGGAGTTCTGAATGTATTGGAGTTTATTGGTGATTGTTGAGGGTGAACCATAAAGGAGGCTATTGCAGTAGTCCAGACGGGAAGTGATGAAGGCGTGGATGAGGGTTTCTGCAGCCACGGAGGAGAGGGATGGACGGAGACGGGCGATGTTTTTCAGGTGAAAGAAGGCTGTCTTTGTGATCTGTTTAGTGTATTTGTCGAAGGAGGGGGTTTGGTCAAAGATGATGCCAAGATTCCGGATGTGAGGGGAGGTGGATACTGGGAAACCGTCGATGTTGAGGGCAAAGTTATGGGTGGACTTGGTGAGCGTTTTTGGGCCAATGATGATTATTTCAGATTTATCACAGTTAAGTTTGAGGAAGTTGATTTGAAGCCAGGATTTTATTTCAGTGATGCAGTTTGTCAGGATAGAGTGGGTGGCGGTGGAGATGGACTTGGTGGAGATGAAAAGCTGGATGTCATCGGCGAAGCAGTGGAATTGGAGACCATGACGGCGGATTAAGTGACCGAGGGGGGACAGGTAAAGGATGAAGAGGAGGGGGCCAAGAACTGAACCTTGGGGGACACCTTGGGGGAGGGGAGCAGTGGGGGATTTGCAGTTATTGATGGAGATGAACTGACGTCTGTCAGAGAGGTATGATTTAATCCAAGAGAGGGCAGTGCCGGTAATGTTAAAGGTGGTTTCAAGTCGGGTGAGGAGGATGGTGTGATCGATGGTGTCAAAGGCGGCGCTGAGGTCGAGGAGGATGAGAATGTTGAGGTTGCCAGCGTCAGAGGAGAGGAGAAGGTCGTTGGTGATTTTGAGGAGAGCAGTTTCAGTACTGTGGTTGGAGCGGAATCCGGATTGGAATGTTTCATACAGGTTATTGGCAGAGAGGTGATGTTTGAGTTGAGTGGCTACAGCGCGTTCCAAAACCTTTGACAGAAAGGGTAGGTTGGAGATGGGTCTGAAGTTATTTAGGGTGTCAGGGTTTAGTCCAGGTTTTTTCAGAATAGGGGTAACAGCAGCAATTTTGAGGGATGGTGGGACGATGCCTGTAGACAGGGAGGAGTTTATTGTTGCAATGATAAGTGGAGAGAGAGCAGGAAGGGAGGCCTTGACAAAGCTGGAGGGGATGGGGTCAAGAGTGCAGGTGGCAGTTTTCATTCCGATGAGTTCAGAGAGGTCAGTAGGGGAGACTGGGGAGAATTGAGACAGGGGATGGCAGGATAAGGGGGGGCAGGTGGTTTGAGGGGGAGCGGGTGCGGCGGTGGTCAGGCTGTTGTAGATGTTTTCAATTTTGCGTTGGAAGAATGAAAGGAAGGAGATGCAGTTGTCTATTGTGAATGACTGGGTGGTGGTGTTCAGGGGGCTGAGGAGTTTGTTTATTGTAGAGAAGAGTGCTTTTGGGTTTCCGGAGCCAGAGTGGATAATTTGAGAGTAGTAGGCGGAGCGGGCGAGGGAGAGGGCATCTTTATAGTGTTGTATGTGGTCCTTGTAGGCCTGGGAGTGAACTGTGAGACCTGTTTTATTGCGGAGTCTTTCAAGTTGGCGAGCACGAGTTTTCATCAGGCGGAGTTCAGGGGTAAACCAGGGAGCAGAATGGGTGAAAGAAACTGTTTTGGTTTTTATAGGCGCAAGTTGGTCAAGGCAGGAGGAGAGAGTGTGGTTGTAGTAGTCAGTGAGGTCAGAAGGGGTGTGGAGGTCAACGAAGGGAGAAGTGGACATTTTTTCAGAGAGGGTCGATGAGAATGAGGTCGGTGAAAGAGCGTTTAGCTTACGGAAGTTGATAGTGCGATAATGCCTTGGTGCTGGGGTGGGGATGTTGATGGTCAGAGTGATGGCTAGGTGGTCAGAGAGAGTGAGGTCGGAGCCAGAGAGATGGTGCAAAATTAGTCCAGTAGAGCAGACAAGGTCCAAAATGTGACCACGGTTATGGGTAGGAAAGTTGACATGTTGAGTGAGGTTAAAGCGGGTGAGTAAATCAGTGACACGCTGTACAAAGCTATATAGCACAATATCTCAAAACGTTATTGATGGGTTATAACAAAACTCGGTGGATGAGTTGGGTAGGTGACAAGAACAAGCCGATTCGATTTTGGTTCAGTTCCGAATCCAGATCCAGCCTATCAGTGGGATACAAAACAATGTTCATCTGGTGGAGGTATGCGCTCCACCAAGTGCCATTCTAGTTTGGTTTTGTGATTGCTACTATAACCCAATGGAGGCCCTTGGGATATCCCCCACCCCAGGAGGCCCTTGGAATTCCTCCTCCTCACCCCATAGGCCTTTGGGACACTCTGCTGAGGCACCACGCAGTGGCACTATGCAGTGACCTTGGGACACCCCACAACTAGTGGCCCTTGGAATACACTGCAAATAACATATTGTAATGGTGTACATTTTAAAAGTGGAATGGTGATCATTTCGAAGTGTAACCTTTTGGGTTTGTGTTTCTTTATATTTATATTAAGTTACTTGCTTTATTTATTTTATTGCAGAGGAACTAAAAAAAATTCTTTTATTTTGAGTAACCTAGCAAGCATTCGATCAACAAACAAAAAGGGAATTAAATGAAGGTGTTGTATTGTCAGCATTTGCTTTCTAAAATGCACAACATTGATCAACATCCCATAATATTTTGGCAGTTGCATTTGTTTTGAGAAATTGTGCAGTGGATTTTTGAATTGCAGAATATTTTCATTGTTCTCTTGCTGTTTCCTGTACCACAGGTGAAACCATCAACTGTGGAAATACTGGAGGGGATTGAACAGGTGAGATTGTGCACATGTGTGCGTGTCGGTCAAACTTTCCATTAAATCATCAGACTGTCATGAGACATTTGTTGACTCATGTTGGGAATGGCCGTTAGGAAATTGCCTTGCTGGAGGAAAAGCGCGAGAGAGCTGAGAGGCAGCAGCGCCTGTGGATCGGACGCCTTGTCTTTTACTCTGCTTTATTTTACTGCTGTGCGGCTGCACTCTTCTGGTTTTGGTACTTCCCTGATCTATGGCTGGATCGTCTGCTTTTCATCCTCCCATTCATCATCTTCCCCATTCTGTAAGTTTGATTTTGAAACTGCAAACGGTGGTTAACATCTATGCATAATGTACTGCCAACACCGTCAGAATCGTCTTCTCTGCGGCTTTTGTACAGCGTTACAAAGTTATTTTGGCTTTAACAATATGGACGAGGAGACCCTTTAGCTTTTCCTTCCAATGATATTGTGGGGGTTGATGCTAGACGTGCGGAGGCGTGGATGTGCGGAGTTTCGTTGAGAGAGAGGAAGACAAATGATGAATTGCGAAAGATGATGGGAATAGAGCCTGTGATTGATGCTGTGAAGAGGAACAGGTTGAGATGGTTTGGTCATGTGTTGAGGAAGGATGAAAGTGACTGGTTGAGAAGAGTGATGGAAATGAATGTAGAAGGAAGTAGAGGACGGGGAAGACCGAGAAAGACTTGGCTAAAGATGGTGGAAGAAGAAATGCGGGCAAGGGGGTTAACAAGGAGAGATGCAGAAAATAGGGCAAAATGGAGAAGATTGTCATGGGGACCGCAAGGCTAACCCCTGCTCTAGCAGGGAAAATGGCCTTAAAATGCATGTTGTTGTTGTTGTTGTTGTTTGTTGATGCTAGACGTGCCGGCAACGGCATCATGTTGAGTAACCAGTAGATTGTTGCTTTTTGTTTGCAGTGGTCTGGCCATTTTACGTGATGCTTTATGCCAACTTTCGGTGATATCTGGAGTCCTTATCCGAGTGGTTTCCATATTTGTGGATAATGGCCTTGCCTTACAAAATGTTGGTTTTGGAGATGGGAGGATGCTGGAAATTGTTAATGTTGCATGATTTTCTTCTATTGTGCTTATTGTTTTTGTATTTGCATTGTTTCCTCAAAGGATCCACATGATGAAGAACTTTTTGAGTTGGTGGTTCGTGAAAAGCACAGAGAACAGAGAAGAACGGTAAGTCTTGTCACAATTTTCTTGAGGACTCGGGTCGAGGTAGACCCATTTACAGTTTCCCAATGCTGGGTGCCATTTGTTCTTGAAGTGTATAAAACGGAATCAGAGATGTCAACAAGTCACTTGAGCCAAGTCTCAAGTCACAATAGTGTTACTTCAACTTGTGTAATGGCCCACATTTATATACTTTGGAGTGAGTACAAGCTATAAAAGTATAAAGGAATTAAGATATTGCTTCATTTATTGCAGTGTATGTTTTGAAAAGCTGTTTGACTCGAGTTTTAATTTGTCCACTTCATACAGTGGACATTTTTTGCTGTTTCCAGAAAAAAAACATTTTTATGTTGAATTTACTTCTCATATCTACAGTGCGTATCAAAAAAAAAGGTAATCCGAATTCAAGGGGTTAATATGCAAAGGTTATTCAGTTTGACAATTTACATGTGGTTTACCAATTATGAGGAGATCCTCAGCTTTCCATTGATGCCTTTCATGCATCATTGCTGTCACACATGACCGAGTACATGTTCATTGAAAATGACAAGTTCAAATCGCATTTTTACAAGTTTGGCTAATCGGTGCAAGACAGTTTTAAATGGACGCATTACTTGTCGACTGCCAAGTTGATTATGTAAAATTATTAAGCTGGTCTGATAAATCTTCGGTTGCATCATCCTTTGTTTAAGATTGGTATTTAAGATGGGCCTACAGTGTATGGGTTTAGAGACAGTCTGAGTCATTGAAAAGATAGTTCAACTTACGACTGAACAGCGGACCTTCGTGGTTACAACCTTTCACCAAACTGGAAGATTCCAGCGAACTCGTGATGCGTTCAGGGAACGTTTCCCAGAACGGGAGCCTCCAGCAGCCAAAACCATCTTGGCGAATGTTAGAAAATACCAAGAGCCTCAACCTCAACAAGGAGAATTATGGAAGCAGGCGCACTGGGCGATCGGAAATGAACATTGCAGCAATAAGGCAGCAAGTTTTGGAGCATCCTAGGGATACCAGCGCAAGACGAAATGGGACGGGATTGCCTTCGGCAACATTCAACCGAATCACAAGACTGGACCTTCACCAACATCCATATCGGATTCACATCCGGCATCAACTTACGCCAGGGGGTTTTGCCAGGAGGCTGGTGCTTGCCAGATGGTTGATAGCACGTTGTGAAGCAGATGTCAATTTCCTGCGATATCTCGTTATCGGCAACGAAGCTGCTTTCGCCATGGACGGCAAGGTCAATACCCATAATGTTCTTGAATATGCACCGACAGGACAACCCCCGGAATTTAATTTTGACACCAACATGAATTGACAAAAGTGGACTGTTTGGTTGGGACTTTGTGGAAGTGGTCAGGTGATCAGACCATTTTTCTTTCAAAGGAATGTCAATGGTAACAGTTATCTGCAGATGATCAATGATGAAGTTTTACCACAGCTGGAGGAGAACTTTGAGCGACAGGTTCGTGGTGTCTTCAGATATCTGGTGGGCCCAAGACAACGCCCCAACACACCGTCTTATCGCTGTCCGAGATCGACTGAGGGAACTTTTGGAGACCGTGTCATCGCCCTCAACCATGCAGTGGAATGGCCGCCAAGATCACCTGACCTCACACCATGTGATTATTTCCTTTGGGGACATTTAAAGAACAAGGTGTTCGTAACTCCTCCTCGTGATCTTGAAGAATTGCAGGGCCGTATTCGACATGAAGTGGATGCTTTGCGCAATGACCCGGCTATGGTGAGACGAGCAGTTCAGGGCATGCTCCGCCGCTGTGAGCTTTGTGTTGAAAGGGGAGGTAGACATGTTGAAGGTGTGGGTGCATAAATGCCAATCATTCCTGAGAAAAGTTCACATCTGATGTTCATTTTGCACCAATTATCCTGACTTGCATCGATTAGCCAAACTTGTAAAAATGCGATTTGAACTTGTCATTTTCAATGAACATGTATTCGGTCATGTGTGACAGCAATAATGCATGGAAGGTATCAATGGAAAGCTGAGGATCTCCTCTTAATTAGTAAACCACATGTAAATTGTCAAAATAAATAACCTTTGCATATTAACCCCTTGAATTCGGATTACCTCTTTTTTTTATACGCACTGTCGTGTACCTACTTGAACAAATGTACATGAGACTAGTCATTAACCTCAGCCCATGTATAAAAGGTTTAATGTGGAATGTTGGTTCCACATCTGGCGCACACACAAAGCGTTCAATGTGGAACGGGTGAGGATATTTTAATAATTTGATTGCATGTTATGTACGTTAAAAGGAAACGTGACTTATTAACTTCAATTGTTGTCTTTTAAGATACTGCACTTTTTTATGTTTTCCTTTCCTGGTTTTTATGTTTAATATGAAAAGAGAAGTCGTGATATAATTTTCCAATTATTGATGAAGTTTAAATAATCCAAGTCAAATGACATTTAAATTGTCACAAAAGATTTTTTATCGGGATGTGCATGAGGTTACCGATCAGAGACTAAGTTTCCCCCGGCGAGAATGTTAATGGTTTGAAGAAAGTTTTTTTTTTTTTTTTTTTTTTTTTCTTCTTCTTTTAGCTGCGTCACAGATGCTGCTAATAGAGTGCCCTCTGCTGTTGTTGTTGTTGTTCTTCTTGTTCTTGCAGAGAAGACAAAACCTCAAAGCTCCACCCATTCTGGGAACCATAGCTCCACCCATTGTGGGAGAGGCTTCAAATAAACAAATATCCACCATTTTATTAACTCGCATAGCTTTGAGGCCTGTTGTGTAGGCCTGTGGTGTCTTCCTCTCTCACACAGTTTTATTTCAAATCAAATTCGATATATCATTTCATTTTTCACAGTCGCCAACATAGTTTTAGACTCGCTTGAAGAAAAACGGGAAGAAAATCCGATGAAAGTTGCCCTTTATAGAACGAAATGAATTAAAGGCCTGTAACTTCAAGTCCATTGAGATTTTTTTTTTTCAATCGCGGCATGGTCAGTCATACACCGCCCGAAATAACAGACAGGAAAATGCCGAGATATATATATTTTGTTTAAATCGCGGCATGGTCAGTCATACACCGCCCGAAATAACAGACGGGAAAATGCCGAGATATATTAAAAATTCGTCCATTTGATGACAATCGTCACGATGAAATATTTAATTTATACGTCGTCACAATAATGTGGAGAGAGGAGCATAGCTTCGTTCACGTGTCGCCACACACGGGAAATTGCCGAGATTTTTTTTTTTTTAATTGCGGCATGGTCAGTCATACACCGCCTGAAATAACAGACGGGAAAATGCCGAGATATATTTTCACTTTGCACAAAAATAACATCAACTAATCGAATCAATAGGAATGTCCTGTGCCTATAACATCGACGTTATAGGCACAGCTGCATCTAGGCATTGTGTAACATCGACGCGGCTTTTGTTTTAATTAAAACTTTTTGTTCTTGTTTTTGTATACAAGATGGAGGTTCGTGAAAGAGCGAACATTAATCACACAGAAAGACAAACCGACACATAAAACATATAACATCGGGAGCGGTAGACAAGATGGGGAGAGAGGGGGAAGGACACAAACACAACATTTGAGAGCAGGGACCGAGAGACATGGAGACATTGAGAGATCTGTGGGAGGGAGAGGGCTTTGGGGGGAGGCATGGGAAGGGGGGGTGGGAGAGGTATAAAACATATGGACACTGCCAGGACTTCCAGGAAAGAAGTTGGAATTTCAAACAAGATGGATCTGGGGTGAATTAGTGGGGGTAGAAAAGATCAAGGTTTTGGATGGGGGAAGATAAGAGATGGTGGTGAACAGCTGTTTTAAAGACCTGGAGGGAGGAGTGGGATTGAAGGGAGTGAGGGAGTTTGTTCCAGAGGCGGGAGAAAAGTGGAATGAAAGAGTGAAGGTGAGCAGAGAGCCGAGATTTCGGCAGTTTAACCATCAGAGGGTTGCTGGCAGATCTTGTGCGACCTGTAGGAATATTTGCGGGACAGAGCACAGAGAGAGCTGGGGGAGCAAGGCCGGAGAGGAGTCGGTAGAAGACAGAAAGACCACCTACCTGCCTGCGGTGAGTGAGTGAAAGGCCCTCAGAGATAGCTTCATCGTGGGAGATTCCAATGATTCTGAAAGCTTTGGTTTTAACAGCGTGAAGCCGAGCTAGGTGTGAGGCAGGAGCACCGGCCCATAGTGGAGAACAGTATTCCATTGAGCTGCGGATGAAAGCCTTGTATGTGGTGAGGAGCTCAGGTGTGTCTAGGAAGGACTTCGCACGACGGAGGATGCCCAGTCGGGGACTGGCTTGGAGGCCAGCTTGGAAATTTGGTTTTCCCAAGAAAGATCATGGCAGATAGTGAGACCCAAAAGCTTGAGCGACAGAACTTCTTGGAGAGGATTGTTGAGAAAGTAGATGGGAGGGTTGTCCAGTCGATCTTTTTGGAGAGACATAGTAAGAGTGTGAGATTTGTCAGGATTGAAAGACATGTTCCACTTGTTTGACCAGTCTGTGATTTTGTCCAGGTCTTCAGAGAGTGAGGAGGTTGCAGACTGCCGATCTGAGGGAAGAGGAATGGAGCGGCAGAGAGTGGAGTCATCATCAAAGAGATAGAGAGGATTTTCCAGAGAGTCGGAGAGATCATTGATAAAGACCAGAAAAAGCACAGGGCCCAGAACACTGCCTTGGGGAACTCCAGCCTGAACAGGAAGGGGAGATGAGAGAAATCCATTCAGGGCCACACGTTTACTACGACCAGAGAGCAAATCCGCAAGCCATGCATGGAGATTTCCATGGAGGAGAGTTTGGTGAGCAGAGCTGGGTGCCAGACCGTATCGAAGGCACGTGATATGTCAAGGGAGACAGCTCTGATTTCCTGTTTGGCATTGAGGACTCCGTCCATTGTTGAGACAGCAGAAGCAGCATGTCCAGAGTAGAATGACCTGGTCTGAAACCAAATTGATGATGAGAGATCAAGCCATTGGAGAAGAGGAAAGATTTCATATCCGAAGCAATGATGGGTTCCATGACCTTGCTGATAATTGGGAGCAGGCTGATTGGTCTGTAGTTGCAAGGATCTGTTTTTGCACCTTTTTTGTGTAAAGCGGTAATGTTTGCTGATTTCCAGGATGCTGGCAGATGACCTTGAGCAAAAGATAGGGTGAAAAGAACAGAGAGAGGATGAGATAGAGCGGCAGAGCAGGATTTTAGAACCTGTGGGCTGATGCCGTCTGGTCCAGTTGCAGAGTCAGAGTCGAGGTTAGACAAAAACTCCTCCACCTTGTCAGGAGAGAAGGACACAGAGTCCAGGAGCAGTTGGGTTCGACTGGGAAAGGTGGGAACAGAGAGAGATGGGTTTGGGACACAAGATTTTCAGGCAAACACAGAGTTGAGGCCTTCAGCTTTGTCACGTGCGATGTCAACTGTGTGGCCATTTGAGGTAAGGGAGGGGATGGAGGGGGAACAAACACCAGAAACGGATTTGACCAGATGCCACCAGGATTTGGAGGAAGGAGACAGGTTTGAGAGTTCATTCTTGAGTGTGGAGAGATAGTGCTTCCTGGCACTCCTGAGGGTAGACACACACTTGTTCCGAGTTTGGTGGAAGGAACTGAGATTGCCTTCAGTTGGATTAGCCTTCCAAGAGGCAAAGGCAAGTTGTTTCAGGGCAACTGCCTCACCACAAGATTCAGTGTACCATGGACGGGAGGAAGGGTAAGACAACTGAAGACGAGATGGGATAAATCTGTGCATGAGAGAGAGCAGTTTGCTTTGGAAGAATTCCCAGGAAGATTTGATGTCAGAGGCAGTGGAGATGGGAGACCAATCCAGACGATTGATGGCTGCTTGAAGACCGTCCCAGTCAGCCTGAGTGAAATGCCAGACTCGTCGACGCTGAGGAGGCTCTCTGAGAATGGCCAGAGAGATGTCCACTTTGACAAGCACATGATCAGAAGAACCGATTGGAGCAGAAGAAGAGCAGCAGACATTAGCAGGGAAGTTTGTCATAACCGAGTCTAGAAGAGAAGATACTCCATTGGCTGAGATCCGGGTCGGGAAATTGACAGATTGTGTCAATCCCAGTGAGTCACAGAAGTCCTTTGCTGAGGTGCCATGACTGGTGAGAGAGGAACCCACACCCAACCATCTGGCATGATGACAGTTGAAGTCACCACATATGAGGAAGAGAGAGTTGGGATGAGTGGATAGAAGTTGGTCCATGTTGTCAAACAGTGAAATGTAAATGGAGTCATCACTGTTTGGAGGACGGTACAGAACACATATGAACAAAAGGTGGGAGCGGAGAGGAAGCCGTAGCCAGAGGTACTCCTGGGGATGAGGAGGAGAGAGGGCAGTGCAAGGAGAGTGAGGAAGAGAGTTTTTGATAAAGATAGCCACCCGACCACCAGGACGAGGCTCAGGTCTACCATACCGGAGGAGGGAGTAACCAGGAAGAGATATTAAGGAATCAGAGACATCTTGAAGGAGGAAAGTCTCTGTTAAGCAGATCAAGTCTGGATTGTCAGAAGCAACCTGTATGGAGAGATCAGTCAGGTTTGAGCGAAGGACCCGGATGTTTGAGGTCCATACCGTTAATGAAGAGAGAGGGGGAGCATCGGGTACAGGACAGGGGAGGGGAGGAGTCAGGTAAGATGAAGGATGAGAGGGGGAGGTAGGGAGAGCAGTTGATAGTGTCAGAGATTACAGAAGAGTTCCAAGAAAGGGAAGGATGAGGAGGATGAAAGGTTTGATGGTGAAGGGATGAGGCACAGTGAGGGGTTGTTTGAAGGGGGGGGGGGGAGAGGAAAGTAGAAGGTTGGGGGGGTGGAGGTATGAGATAGAAGGGAGACGAAGTGGGGAGGAGGCAGCTTTGAGGAGGAGGGGGAGGAGGGAGAATTGGAGAGGAATGGTATGTAGGGAGATTTGAATGGGAGGGGTTGGGGGGGAGTTTTGAATGGGAGGGGTTGGGGGGGAGTTTTGAAGGGGAGGGGTGAGGGGGGAGTTTAGGAGGGGAGGGGCAAGGGGGGAGTTTAGGAGTGGAGGGGCAAGGGGGGAGTTTAGGAGTGGAGGGGCAAGGGGGAAGTTTAGGAGTTGAGGGGCAAGGGGGGAGTTTAGGAGTGGAGGGGCAAGGGGGGGGATTTGGAGGGGAGGGGCAAGGGGGGAGTTTAGGAGGGGAAGGGCAAGGGGGGAGTTCAGGAGTGGAGAGGCAAGGGGGGAGTTTAGGAGGGGAGGGGCAAGGGGGGGATTTGGAGGGGAGGGGCAAGGGGGGAGTTTAGGAGGGGAAGGGCAAGGGGGGAGTTCAGGAGTGGAGAGGCAAGGGGGGAGTTTAGGAGGGGAGGGGCAAGGGGGGGATTTGGAGGGGAGGGGCAAGAGGGGAGTTTAGAAAGTGGATGATTCATGAAAGACGAACATTGATAACAAATTGGGTTTGTTGTGATTTTCAAGTTAGCAATCCGATTCAGAATGATGGAGGAGGGGTGGAATGAATGTGAATTTAGACCATGTAGTGAGGGAGACGTATAAGAGATTGAATTTCTTTTTTTTGACGTGGAATGAGTTGGAGAGGAAATTGAGAAAAGCCTTTTAAATAGGAAGAAAAACAGCGTGTTGTAATATACCACTGAATAAAACACTGAAGGGGAAAGTTTAAACATATTTAAATAATATTTAAACAGAACCGTGAACAATCTTATATGCACAAAAATACCAACGGGGGGAGAGCCGAGAGGGACCACCACGAGTCACGTGAACAGGGCAAAAGATGGATGGCAAGGAGATAATGGGGCCGGGGCGTACAGCACACCTGGACAGAAAGTACAGGATGAGACAACAACACATGTGGATAAAATAAAATAAATGTTTTTGGTTGTTTTTTTGTTTGTTTGTTTTTGGGGGGGGGTGTGGGGGGATTTAAAACGTTAGACAAAGAGTATTATGTTCGGGGTAGAAGGGAAAAAAACTAAGAGCCAGGCAAAACACGATGTAGGGGACTTAAGTTAACAAACACCGACGGGGGTACAAGGCCGCACACGCGGAGCAGAACACGATTAATTAATTACGAGTTACAGGAAATTCAAACCAAAACTAACTATAAACAAACAATAGCGCATGGACGATAAAAGAACGAGTTGAAATTTGACAAACACACGAATGAAAAAATAACCGCTTTGGATGCCCGGAGAGAACCAAGCCTCAAGGTCGGAAGCTTCAACAACTAGGCCGCGTGGCACGAAATACTCGACTATTTTTTACAGGTATGAAAGATTTACACCGATAATCCCCCGAAGGACACGCAAAAGGTATACACACGTAAGATAAATAGTTTCGACAAAAATACAAATGTGACAATTACTTAACTTCGAGCGTGCGTGAAGATCGTGGAACAGCTTCGAAAAACCGTGACCGCCCCGACAAGATCTCGCGAGATCTCCCAAGTTGTTTCCCCACCTTGGCAAGACTGCTGCTTGCCACTTGGATTTGGTGTGCTGTCTGAATAGTAGACACTACCTTTAACCATAGTGGCGAACGGCATGTGACCCGGTGGCCATGAGTGCTGACCCACTGCACATGTGCACGTGGATGGTACATGTCGACATTGACCGAACAGCTCACGTCCACGACTGAAAATCATTTACCATTTATTTTAAACCCCGTTTTAATTCAACGATTATTTTCCGAACATTGTCAACAAGTCATTATAAACTCAAGTCACAATTCCCCAGACACCAAGTCCCGAGTCTGAAGTCTATTTCCTTAAGTCCGAGTGAAGTTGTTATTTGCAAAATTTTGCGACTCGAATCCGAATCGCTGACTGTGCTCTGGACCCTCAAGCCCAACTTACAGGATTATTATTAATCTTTTTATTTTCTTTTTTTTTGACCAAGTAAATGTTTACCGTGAATTCCTGCAACTCATGATGTGCTCTTTGATGCCATATCGATTCTTTCAGCTGTTTGCCGTTTCCTTGCCGCTACATATATCCCATGTATTCTGTTTTCAAAAGGGAAATAATGGAGGTGTAATGCACTTGAAACGCTGTGTTTGCATAAGATAGAAAATGCGTTACAGGAGCCTTTTCCTATCGTCTGAGGATTTAACAACTGATTACTCCTTTGCTTTCAACAGCATTGGCTTTGGAGGAACAAACAGATAAAAAGAAGAGAATTGTAAGTGTTTGTTTTGATAATTTTGTGTGTTGTGAATTGATTTTTTTTTTTTATATACAAGTTTTTCTCTAACAGCTGTTTGCTAAATAAAGAGCATGTGATACACCACTTGGACTATCAGAAGGGATGTGAAACCTTTGCCCACCTGCCATCTTGGCACATCAAAAAACCATACTCATCTTTATAGATCTCAACAGCAGGAAATATTTTTGTTCATGTTGGTTATTTCGCTTGTGTAAAGCAGAATAATTTTATTTCAATTTTTGGCCTTGTCATTTGGTATAAACATTGATTTTAATTCAGGAGAAACGTGTAATTTTGCTCAAAATTGTATTTGCTATTGCTTGTTTGTCTCGAAGTAGAATTAGCTAACGTGTTTGTTTATTCTTTCTTGCTTACCTAGTTGCTTTATGTATTATGAATGAGAGTTGCCTTGGTGAAGAGAGATTCTGTCCAAATCTCAGAGGAAGGAGTGCAGGTTTGTTCAGTGTGTAAGTAGATAGGAAAGCCATGCTGAGTTTCTGAGCTAATTGAGAAGCAGCTGAATTTTTCTGGGAATTCTTGCCTTTTTGTTGTAGCTTGAGGAGGTCAAGGACAAGCAGACTTACAAAAATGCCAAGGAGATCCTGGAGAAATTTGATCCTGAACTGAAAAAGGCTAAGGTACGATACTCAGGCTTTGATCACTTTGTTGTTAATATTTTTTTCACACTGTGTCTTTACTTCACATTTAAACTACACAAGGGTGTGAACCATGTCTTCCATTTGACCCGTTTTACAGTCCAGCACTTGTTCCACAATATTCTCAGAGTTTTGCTCACCCCGTACATGGTTACACATTCCACAGCATGATGTCCTCACAGAGAGATAACTTGCATCCCCGAGGGCCTATTAATGTGAAAAATTCCAATGTCTCAGTTCGAGATGTTAGACTAAAAGACCGATTCGCTTTACCTTTCACTTTTGTACAGCTCGTGGACTCGTTTCCGGTGACTTGTACAATATTGTAATTCCAAACTATGTTTCCTCATCCAATACTGATCATGCTGTGTGTTTCCCTTCTTGCAATGTACTTGAATGTAACTTTTTTGGTGTTGTATTCTCGAACGCAATGTTTTTAAAAAATGTTTTCGGGTTGTCCGTCCATCCATCTGTCATAGGTTTTTGTTACCCCGATAAATTAAGAACGGCTGAAGGGATCTTAGTCAAACTTGGTGCAGGTATGTATAATGAGGTAAAGATGCACTGTTTAGATTTTGGGGTCACGAGGTCGAAGGCCAAAGGTCAGAGGTCATGTTAGGTAAAAATACTGTTACCGCGATAACTTGTGAACCAGTGATGGGATTCTGACCAAAGTTGGTACTCGTATGTATAATGATGTAGAGATTAATAGATTCGATTTTGGGTTCAAGTGGCCAAAGGTCAAATGTCAGACGTCCCGTCAGGTAAAAATTCTGTTACCGAGTTAACTTGTGAACCAATCATGAGATTTTCACCAAACTTGGTCTAATTATATATTATGATGCAAAGATAAACTGATTCGATTTTGGGATCAAGAGGTCAAAGATCAGAGGACATGTTAAGTTACAATTATTTCGTTACTGCATAAGAACGGCTGAAGGGATCTTAATCAAACTTAGTGCAGGTATGTATAATGAGGTAAAGATGAACTAATTAGATATTGGAGTCAATAGGTCAGAGGTCATGTTAAGGAAAAATATGTTGCCATGCCAACTCGTGAACCAGTGATAGGATTTTGAACAAACTTGGTATATGTTTATATGATGCAAAGATAAACTGAACTGATTATGGCATCACATGGTCAAAGTTGAGGTTATGTCAGGTAAAAATATGATAACTTGAGAACAGCTGAAGAGATTAAAATCAAACTGGGTACAGGTATGTGTAATGATGTAAACATGAACTGATTACATTTTTGGATTAAGAGATCAAAGGTCATGTTCGGTAAAATCCTGTTAGTTATAACTTGTGAACCAGTGATGGGATTTTGCCCAAACTTGATATAAATATATATTATGATGCAAAGATGAACTGATTATATTTTGGCATCAAAGGTGAGTAGTGAGGTGATTTTGGTGAGGTCAGCGGTCATGTCAGGTAAAAATGTGATACTTGAGAACAGCTCAATGGATTTAAATCAAACTTGGTGCAATATGTATAATGATGTAATAATGTAGGCAGAGACATATCAGTCGACGACGTGAAGTCGAAGCGTGTTGTTCTAGTTTATTATTATTATTTTGTGGTCCTGCTTGATTGTTGTTTTAAAATATTGATTTGTAGTGTACCTGATTGTGACGTGGCATGTTTTATTTTGATCATTATAGCAACAGGAGCAGCAACAATTGGCAGCTCCACAGGTGCAAACGAGCCAAGGTACATCCTAATATGTTCCAAACAATTGTTATTGATCTTATCATGGGTTTTGATTTATCATAATTTGTCACATAATTATGTCACCAAACTCCACCGACTACGATACTACGATTTACTTTAACTTTCTCCTCACGTAACCTCTTTATCTCTGTTCTCTCATAGTGATGTCCATTGAATGTTTTGAGGAAACAATAGCTTTTGTTTTCACTTTTGTATACCATGACTACTCTGTTTTCTTGAAAAGAAACTTTTGAGGATCCATTTGCTATTCTATTAATAACAGGCTACACCTTGTCATCAATTTCAAGCTTATTTATTTTGAACCTTACTATTGGTCTTTAAGTAAAAACTCTGGTTATTCTGTTTTAATTATTTTGTTTAGCATTTGCTGACATTCCTTGGTTCTGGCATGATTCTTCCTAACCTGGTTTGCCATTGCATACAGAGCTCCGGCAGCGTACTGTTGCCCAGCGTGGTTTGCCCTCATCCCCAGCGTCTCCTCCGACAGCCGAGGCCCAAGTCACCAATGCGCGGGGTGTTATCGTCTCCGCCTCCCCACCTGGCCTCATCGTTGCTCCTGGCGGGCCTCCCGAGAGACTGCTCATGACGTCCCCTCATGGCCCCATTCCCGGAAGACGCTTTGTACCAATAGACTTTGGTGCTCCCTGTGCCCCAGGTCAGTATGTCTGCAGTAAATGCAAGGTGAATCTGGTGCATGCTGAAACATAAAGTTTCAAGTTTGATTTTACGTGGAGTAAAGTAACTCTTAAACAATTGCATTAAAGGAGGAAGAGATGAGGGTACAAGCAAGAAATAAAGCTCCAAAAGTGAGAAGTAGTTGTGTTTGAATGAGTACCTGAACAAATGTATCCATTCAAATTTCTTTTTGATTTGCTTTCTGCGGACGGAAACGTTTTCCATTTAAGTGTAACGTTGCCGAGTAGCTAAAGATGTACTGTACAGGTTTTGGATTTTCTGTGCTCTCAAACTGCTGCTTCATTGGACTATATTGAGTGCCTTGTAAGTGCAGTATCCGATCCCATCTTGGATCATGAAAAGCAATTAAAGGACAAATGTGTCAGAGTTACACCGCACCGCACGTGACAAAGCCGAATGCCTCAACTCTGTGTTTGCCTCAAAATCTTGTGTCCCAAACCCATCTCTCTCTGTTCCCACATTTCCCAGTCGAACCCAACTGCTCCTGGACTCTGTGTCCTTCTCTCCTGACAAGGTGGAGAAGTTTTTGTCAAACCTCGACTCTGATTCTGCAACTGGACCAGATGGCATCAGCCCACGGGTCCTAAAATCCTGCTCTGCCGCTCTATCTCACCCTCTCTCTGTTCTTTTCACCCTCTCTTTTGCTCAAGGTCATCTGCCAGCATCTTGGAAATCAGCAAACATTACTGCTTTACACAAAAAATGTACAAAAACAGATCCTTGCAACTACAGACCAATCAGCCTGCTCCCAATTATCAGCAAAATCATGGAATCCATCATTGCTTTGGATATCAAATCCTTCCTCTTCTCCAATGGCTTGATCTCTGATCATCAATTTGGATTCAGACCAGGCCATTCTACTCTGGACATGCTGCTTCTGCTGTCTCAACAATGGATGGAGGTCCTCAATGCCAAACAGGAAATCAGAGCTGTCTCCCTTGACATATCACGTGCCTTCGATGCGGTCTGGCACCCAGCTCTGCTCACCAAACTCTCCTCCTATGGTATCCATGGAAATCTCCACTCATGGCTTGCAGACTTCCTCTCTGGTCGTAGGCAACGTGTTGCCCTGAATGGATTTCTCTCATCTCCCCTTCCTGTTCTGGCTGGAGTTCCCCAAGGTAGTGTTCTGGGCCCTGTGCTATTTCTGGTCTTCATCAATGATCTCTCCGACTCTCTGGAAAATCCTCTCTATCTCTTTGCTGATGACTCCACTATCTGCCGCTCCATTCCTCATCCCTCAGATCGGCAGCCTGCAGCCTCCTCACTCTCTGCAGACCTGGACAAAATCACAGACTGGTCAAACAAGTGGAACATGTCTTTCAATCCTGACAAATCCCACACTCTTACTATGTCTCTCCGAAAAGACCGACTGGAAAACCCTCCCATCTACTTTCTCAACAATCCTCTCCAAGAAGTTCTGTCGCTCAAGCTTTTGGGTCTCACTATCTGCCATGATCTTTCTTGGGATAACCACATTTCCAAGCTGGCCTCCAAAGCCAGTCACTGACTGGGCATCCTCCGTCGTGCGAAGTCCTTCCTTGGCACACCTGAGCTCCTCACCACATACAAGGCTTTCATCTGCAGCTCAATGGAATACTGTTCCCCCCTCTGGGTGCTCCTGCCTCACACCTAGCTCGGCTTCACCCTGTTGAAACCAAAGTTTTCAGAATCATTGGAATCTCCTGCGATGAAGCTATCTCTGAGGGCCTTTCACTCACTCACCGCAGGCAGGTTGGTGGTCTTTCTGTCTTCTACCGACTCCTCTCCGGCCTTGCTCCCCCAGCTCTCTCTGTCCTCTGTCCCCCTAATATTCCTACAGGTCACACAAGATCTGCCAGCAACCCTCTTATGGTTAAACTGCCAAAATCTAGGCTCTCTGCTCACCTTCACTCTTTCATTCCCCTTTTCTCCCACCTTTGGAACAAACTCCCCCATTCCCTTCAATCCCACTCCTCCCTCCAGGTCTTTTAAGCAGCTGTTCACCACAATCTCTTATCTTCCCCCATCCAAAACCTTGATCTTTTCTACCCCCGCAAATTCACCCCAGATACTCTTTTTTTGAAATACCAACTTCTTTCCTGGAAGTCCTTGCAGTGTTGATGTGTTTTATACCTCTGCCACCTCCCCCCAAGCCCTCCCCCTCCCACATTTCTCTCGATGTCCTTGCTCTCAAATGTTGTGTTTGTGTCCTTCCCCCTCTCTCCCCATCTTGTGTTCCGCTCCCCTTATTTTGTGTTTTATGTGTCGGTTGCCTTTTTGTGTGATTAATGTTAGCTTTCACGAGCCTCGATCTTGTATACAAAAAAAAAAAAAAATTGCTGTTGATTAGCCCTGGTCAGTTCTGCTCGAACAGTTGTGCAGCATGGAGATAGCTGATTCATCCCCTAGGAGCGATCCAGAGATCCCTCACTTCTCAAACGTTGTACTCTTGCCGTCCTCGTGCCTGGACTGTGCATAATGTGTTTCATTGTGTTTGGGGTGACCTGGCAGAGGTTTTAGGTGCCATCAATGATGTCGTCAAATCTATGTTTGTACTGTAAAAGCTGCACGGGTTGGTGTGCACATTGGAGGGAAACACGATAAATAGGGAAGGAATTTCTCTGCGTTGTCGATGGGTGGGGGTTTAGTGCCCAGGATACTGTTTGGGCCCAGGTTATTTAATGCGTTTATGATGATGTCGGTATGGATGTGTTTTTGTTGTTGTTGATTGTTTGGGAGAGGGGGTTGAAGGATGTCTTTGTGTTGTAATGTTAATGTGCGTAGGGGTTTCTGGGTGGTTGGACTTAATGTGTCTAGCACTGACACATCAAGTGTGGCATGGGTGATTAGTCTTACCACTTGCATGTCCATGTGGTCTTGAATTTTTAACATTTTTGCCTCTGTGTAGGTGCTTGACGGGTGTTGTTAATGTGCAACGTGTGTGTGTATGTGTGTGTGTGTTGTGTTGTGTTTTGTTGTGTTGTGTTGTTAAGTATGGATAACGAATTTAGTTGTTTGGTTATGGTTTTACCAGGCCGTGTCTTTGCCGTTGAAGTCCCCTCCGATTATGGTGTTTGGGAGGGAAGAGGTTCTGTAGTTGTGAGTATTTTGGTTGGTACAGTAGGGGGTGTGTCCGTGCTATGTAAATGTTTATGATGTTTGTGTGTTCTTTGTTACCCGGTTTAATTTTGAAAACTTGAAGTTTGAGTGTGTCGTCTTGGTGGTGGAAGTCATTTTGTATCTTGCTTGATATCTGTGTATCTAATTGACTTGTGTATGTACAGTCGTGGCCAAAAATATTGGCACCCGTACAGTTTTTTCAAATAATTCACCATTTCTTCCAGAAAATTGTTGAAATTAAAAAGTATTTTGGTATCCACATATGTATTTCTTTGCTTTGCAGTGGAACAAAACAAAAAAAGCTGAAAAAATTACTAAATCTTAGCTTATTCCACACAGAAATCCTAAAATGACCCGGGAAAATATTATTGGCACCTTTCAGAAGTTGTTAGAAATAATTAGATTTCAAGCAGGTGATTCTCCTTTACTTTGGAATTGAACTCATCTGTGGTGAGTTGAAGGTGCCTGCAATATAAAAATCACTCGTTCAACCAGTTTGAATGGAGAAAAGGAGTCATTCTGTTGTTTGGTGTCACTGTGTGTCACGCAATGAGCATGGAGAAATGAAAGAAAACCAGAGAATTGTCTGAGGAGGTCAGACAATTTTGTAGCCAAGCATGGACAATCTCAAGGCTACAAGTCCTTCTCCAGAGACCTTGATGTTCCTGTGTCCACTGTATGCAATGTTATAAGGAAGTTTAAGGCCCATGGCACTGTAGCCAACCTCCCTGGACGAGGCCGCAAGAGAAAACTTGATCGAAATTGCAGCGAAGGATTGTCCGAATGGTGGAGAAAGCACCTCGATCAACTGCCAAACAGATTCAAGCTGACCTTCAGACACAAGGTATGACAGTTTCAACTTGCACCGTCCGTCACCAACTCAATGAAAGGGGGTTCTATGGTAGGAGACCCAGGAGGGCGCCACTGCTGAGAGAGAGACATAAGAAAGCCCGACTGGACTTTTCCAAAACACACCTGAACAAGCCAAAATCATTCTGGGAGAATGTGCTGTGGACAGATGAGACCAAATTAGAGCATTTTTGGTGAAGCACATCATCTCTATGTTTACAGAAACAAAATGAAGCCTTCAAAGAAAAGAACCCCTTCCCTACCATTAAACATGGAGGTGGTTCAGTGATGTTTTGGGGTTGCTGTGCTGCCTCTAGAACTGGGTGCCTTGAATGTGTGCATGGCATCATGAAATCATGAGATTACCAAGGCATTTTGGAGCGCAATGTTCAACCCAGTGTCAGAAAGCTGGGTCTCCGTCAAAGGTTGTGGGTCTTCCAGCAGGACAATGACCCCAAACACACCTCAAAAAGCACCCAGGACTGGTTCAAGACAAAACGCTGGACTGTTCTGAAGTGGCCAGCAATGAGTCCAGATCTACATTCCATTGAACACCTGTGGGGAGATCTGACCACAGCAGTTGGGAGAATAAGGCACCCTACACATCTGGGAGAACTGGAGCAGTTTTCACAAGAAGAGTGGGCCAAACTGTGTAGGAAGCTCATTCATGGCTGTACAAAGCCCTTGACTGCAGTTATTTTGTCCAAAGGCTGTGTGTGCTACCAAATATTAAGTCTTGGGTGTCAATAATTTTGTCAATGCCATTTCTTTTTATTTTCTGTTTTTAAAGGGTATATTAAGTCTGAATCAAAAATAAAGGTTCTGTAATATTAACAGTGAAATAAAGAATTGTGGAGACCAAATACTTTTGTCAATTTCAACTTATTTTTAGAGAAAATTGTGAATTATTTGAAAAAAGTGCAAGGGTGCCAATATTTTTGGCCACGACTATATGTGATTGTGAAAGGCAACAGGAACCTCATTGCCCGCTCTGACTGAGAATGCCCTGTCACTGTAAATCCAAACTTCATATATTCGGGATCGTGTTTTCTGAACTGCATGTGATGAAACCTCTACCTCTGGCATCCGGTCTGTCTGTGTGTATCGATGTACAAGTCGGAATGGTCAGTGTTTTGTTTTTCCTGGTCAGTGTTTTGTTTTTCCTGGTCAGTGTTTTGTTTTTCTGGTGTAATTTAGTTGTTTTTTTGTACTATAGCTATGTGAGTGTTGTTTGTAAAAGTGAAGTGTTTATGTTGCATGACCTTGCTGATGAGGCCGTCTGTGTTGTATTGGAGAATATTAAAGGAATCTGAGCATGCCAGAGTTGCGTAAATTGCTGCATGCCTACATTCATTTGCCAAAACATTGCTCAATTTGATGTGTCGAACAGTAGTCTTTTCACAAATTATTCATTTTTCGTTACATTTGCATTAGCTGATATATTACAAAAGCAAGCGGAGCTGTTTTTGGGTTGTTTTGCTTTTTAAGGGTTGATGTTCAATAAAAAATTCAATTTATTTATTTGTTACATTTTACAGTTTTTTTTTGTCCTTTTTTTTCTCCAAGTGCACATCTCAAATTTCACCAATTTTATATTGTGGTTATCAATTTTATATTGTGGTGCAGCCACCGCACAGCTTCCAGTACATGTCATGCATTCCTTTTTTTGTACAATTGACAAACATATTTTTTATGGGATTTGAACTTGGGTTTCCAGAATCATGACCCAGAGACTTATATGGGAACACTAACAGGTAATTCCGAATAAAGACTGGAAAAAATAGCATAATGGTTTACACGACATTGCACAGTCGGCTATGTTGTGAATGTGTACAGTGGCTGCTGTATTTGTCCTCTTGGTTCTGTTACAGCAATGCGGTTCGATCTTGCTCTCATTTTAAAACATTATTACTTCCGCCACTAAAGGTGGACAGAGGTTATGTTTTCACCCCTGTCTGTCTGTCTTGCTGTTTGTCTATCTACCTGTCTGTGAGCAGGATATCTCAAAACGTTATGGGTGGATTAGGACAAAACTTGGGAAGGGTGTGTGACAATAAATAATTGAATCGATTTTGGTGAACATCCAGATCCAGATCCGATAATTATAAGTAATTCTTCAACATTGAGAGATAAGGCCAAACGATAACATAGCATGACATTTAAAAATGTTGTGACGAGTTGTGACAAACAAAAAGTGGACGAGTTGTGACAAAACTTGGCAGATGGGTTGAGTAGGTGATGAGAACAAGCCGATTAGATTTTGATTCTAGGTTGGAAGGGTTTATAGGGCATAATGTTTGCAGCCTAAACTATGCTTTGTGTAGGGATGCACCCACCTGGTCCACCGCTGCCTCGGCCTATTCTGCCACGTCAGCGAGGCATGGCGGACCGAATAATCGAGTATTTGGTTGGTGATGGGCCACAGAACAGGTACGTTCCTCACCGCAACACATTTCCGAACGTCGAGTGGTGGGTTGGGCTCAGAGCTTGTTTTAAGGTTCGTCTCTTGCATGAAATCTGAACGCTTATACATATTTGACACTTTTCAAAACCTAATGATTGCCATATTTATTTATTTTACTTCTTGCGTTGATTGCCCCCCCCCCCTCCCCCCCGTATTCGTTTTATTTATTTATTTGTTTGTATTGCATGCTTGTGCAGGCTGGTAGGTAAAATGGTTAACTTGTCACCAACTTGTTTGTTATAAATATGCAAGTTGTACTGTCATATTTCCTGGTAGTTTTGCAATTCTTCTTTCTTTATTCCTTTATTCTCAACATTTTTTTCTCGTAAAAGCATCTTGAAGTTAACACCATGTTATATGGGAAAACGTGCGTCTGATGACTAGTGACCTCTGAACACGGTTTTGTTTGTGTGACGTTTCTGTTTTTGTAGGTATGCACTGATCTGCCACCAATGCTGTTCCCATAATGGGATGGCCCTGCGGGAAGAATTTGAGTATATTGGTACGGTTTGGTCAACTTGCTTAATTCATGTCTACGCTAATGTAAATGTGGCCTTTGTACATAATCTCGCACTTGTTCTACATCCCATGACTTGCATCATCTGAATGCACTCTCCATGAAAGAGCCAAAGCGAACTCTTTTATAAAGCTCTGTACCAGCTTACTCTTGCCTGCTCACTGGCAACGATTTGAGCTCTTAGTGAGGATTAACAGGTGTTTGGTTTTTATGGCGAGTCAGTGGGAGGTGAACGAGTTAAGTGCTCTATGGGAAGAGCCTAAGAGGTGCAGAATGTGGCCAGGGCAGTTGGTTATCATTTTGAGCGCCCCTGAACAATAAGGTTCTTCATTGATTGTTTTACTTGAGGGGAAAGTTGCGGGCTCTCTTTCAGGAAGAAGTCCAACTCTCTAAATTTATGGCACATGTACTTGTTGTGGAAGGATTAGTGCTTTGATTGTCAAATAAAATTGATCTTTGGGTTATATCAGTTCCATCTTGATGCTTGAACCCATATGTGAAAAGTAGGATGGATGGGTTTGGTCAATTTATTGCAGGAGTATCATTTCATTTTCAATTGTCTCGTCTTCCACTCTTCCCCATTTAAATCCTCAACTTTGTACACAGCTTTTCGCTGTGCCTACTGCTTTTCCATGAACCCCGCTCGCAAGGCTAAGCCTCAGCCCCCTCGCCTAACCGAGCTTGCTGGCCCCCGAAACCTCCCTGCGAACTTAGCATCGCTCCTTCCTGGTTCCTCTTTGGCTGCTCCCATCTCTGTTGATGAGGCTACAGTTGATGAAGGTGAGTGCTTAATGTTGATGGTGGGAAAGAAAGTTTGGTGGTGGTGGTAGTAAGAGATGGGTAGTTTTGATTAAGTGCCATTTTCTGTAAGTAAATCAGGTTGACGTGCGTGCGTGTATCGGGCTGACATGTATTGTCAGCTTCTTCCTTGCTATGGCAGATACCATACCTCAATCAACATTCTGTGGATTTCATCAATTGGTCTACATGCCTGGTGACACTATAGCCGTACCCTGCAAGACTAATTCTTCTTTCCACTGTTTTATTTATAGCAATGGCAGGCGTTTATATTCATAGCAACTGAGCCTGGCGTTGGCTTAGCGGTTAGGGTGCCGGCTTGGGATCCTAGGATCCTGGGTTCGAATCCCGGTCGATCGCTGAATTAACGCCAGGGGGGTTGACTCAGCCTGTCATCCTTCCGAGGTTGGCAAATTTGAGTACCAGCTTGCTGGGATGAATGATCACGGTGTGTACCCCGATTCAGAATAGGCACACTGTATCCCTGCGCATCCTAAGAGCGTGACCAAGGGTTGGCGTCAGGAAGGGCATCCGGCCATAAAAACATTGCCTCAAACAGGGAACCATGATTGTCATGGGGCCCGCAAGGCTAACCCCTGCTCTAGCGTGGGGAAATGGCCTTAAAAACGATCATTCATTCATTGGCAGGAAAGCTTGACTGAAGTTATGTTGGCCAGTTTGTACACTGGCCTGTCAATGTGCTGTTTTATTGGTCTATGAAGCCTTTAACCTTGAATGCTGCATATTTCGTGTTAAGCATACTGTGTCCTACGCCCTTTATGTCATGTGTTGTCCTTTTATTTAATTTTGATCGTCCTTGCACCTCTTAGATGCTGATGTTGTTCCGGTGGATGCATCTCCTGCTGGACTGGCTTCAAAGACGTCTCCTACAGAATCGAGCAACCTTGAACTGTCTCGTCCCACTCGTGAAGAGGAGCAAGAGGAAAGTCATGAAGATGCAGATGAGGGGTTAAAAGAGGTCTTTGAGGCCGTCCTAGAATCAAATGAGCCTCAGGAAAGCAAAATGGCTGCTGATGCCGAGTTTGCAAATGCTGTCGAAGCAATGGAGACCGAGTGTTAGGGTGCGGACACGACGTAAGTAATATCTGAAAGTTCCTGGCTGAGTAAGCTTTGCACGGTCGTCAGGAATCGGCAAGGTATTGCAGGTTTAGGCATTTCACGAACCCATGCAATGCTGGCCCATGCAGCATATTTATCAGGCCCCTCATCAGTATGAAAGCAGCACATTTATCCCCTTTATACATATCGGTATGAAGTTGGCCTTGTTAGCACATGCAGCCTCCCTCCCCCATGTCATTCCCTTCTCTCCAGTTAACATCGTTTAAACTGCCTTTTCCCATTGGTGCTGCTTTGGTAAATGTTTAGTCATTTTACCCTATGTTGTTGGTCATTGATTTTGAAATTTCATGAAGCTGTTTAGTGTTTATGTTATCCACAATATTTTCTCCCACTTCCCTGTTCACCTTTTGTTGTTATTGTTACTGATGAGGAGGTGCCCTGCTTTGTTTGTTTGGAAAAAGACTACATGTGCTTTTTGTCCTCGTCCTGTTGAGATGGGATGTTAAATGCTGGAGTTGGTGCTCCAGCCAGTAGTGGAGGCATCTTTTGCAATTAATAGACTTTTCAGGTTTTCAAACTCTTTCACAAGTACTCATTATGCAATGTTACCTTTGGTTTGTCTCAAACTCTGCATGGGTGGAATTTGTATTCCCAATGATGATGCTTTGCTAAAGCAGTGCCATGCTTATGATATATTTAATTTTACTTGATGGTGTGTTTCCGGTACATTTTGAGTACATCACTTGGGGAACCTGGCTTTTATGTTGAATCTTTGACATCAACTGAACCGGTTTGTTCATCTTTTGGCCGAATGTGTATAATTCCAGTTTTGTTTGTTTTGAGATTTACGTTTGTACTTTAACCTGTTAAAATAGGTGCCACGTAAAGTTGACACAAGACAATGAGCAGGTTGTTGTTCTTTGGGAGGTGGAGGGTGGGTGGGGGGTTAGAGTGCAGTGTATGAAGTGTTTCTTAAACTTCAATGTCATATTGAGTGGCCGTTACAATTTGATTACCTGTGAAGGTATAGAACGAAGTTGATCCAAACTTCGGTATGCATTGAGCAAAGTCTCAAAATAAGTGTTTACGTCAGTTACTGTGAACGTTTTTGTTTCCATTGCTGTATTTTGTTCTTCTGATAGCTTTACTTTCACATGTTATATTTTTGTTTGTTTGCCATCAATAAAGCATTGCCTGTTTCGTATGAAGTGTCCGTGAATAAGTGAAATAGCTTGATGGTCAGTGGAACCAAAATGCAGTCACTGACGCTGTTGAGGTTGGATTATGCCGTCGTCCAATGAGCAGTAGCTTTGCTATATATGCTCAGCCTTGAGAGGTATTTAATGATTGTGAGGCATAGAAGTTCAAGCAACTAAACTTCTTCTGATGGCTGACTGTAAAAATATATTTGGTGTGTTCGTCTGACAATCCTTCTGCAGACAGGATGTGACATTTGCTAGAATTGAAAGACGTGCTCCATTTGTCAGACCAGAATCTAATCAATTTGGACCAGGAGACAGTGACAGCTGTAGTCTGTATGTTGGTGCGATTGGGTGCTCTATGACATAATGTGGACTCTTTTGCCAAAAGAAAGAAAATGTTTTTGAGAGCATCAGGGAGGTTTATTTATATGAGGAACAAGACTGGGTCGCAGACCTGCCTGGGAGCACTCTAGCTTCCACTGGGAGATGGTTCAAATGACAATGACATTAGAACAAAAAAAAAGGGGACCAAAAAACAACAACAACCACGGTCCCCGAAAAAGGCCAACCCCCGCTTGCGGGGAAAAATGGCCTCTAAAGGTGGTTTTTATTTTTTATTTTTTAGGGAGGTTTATTTATATGAGGAACAAGACTGGGTCGCAGACCTGCCTGGGAGCACTCCAGCTTCCACTGGGAGATGGTTCAAATGACAATGACATTAGAACAAATGCATTGACTGTGAGTGGAGGAAGTCAGAAAGCAAGGTACGAAGGTGGCCTTGTTAGCACAGGCAGCGAGCTTGGCAAGCAGAGCAGGATGCCAGACGGTTGCACGCCTGATTTATGTCCAGGGAGAATTTCTTTGGAGCAAAATAGTAATTTTTGGGGGGGAGGGAAAATCACGGGTACGTTGGTGAAGTAACAGTTCAGTCGATATTTAACTTTCCCAAGTGATCAGATGGTGATGCTGGACAGTCTTTAGTTTGTTGTTTTCATCCGCGAGGGTTGTTACAAGCTAGGGAGGTGTACCATTTTGGAGTGTCATATTTTATACTCTTACTTTTAGAAGAATGTGCAGTAACGTACACATGGGGAATGGAAAAGCACAGGCCGACTTTTTTCTGGATCTGCAATAACTGAGAAAATTATTCACAAACTGTATAACATTTATCAAACAAAAAACATATCTTTGTAAAGTATGTCCATGTTCCACAAATGACATGAGACACATTCAGAGGTTTTTGTTTATTTTTTTCATCACAAAATGAGGATGTCTGTAATGGCACTGTTTTACACCAAAAACATGACTACAGAATGTGACTGCTGGCAACAACGTATGATGTAAGGCTCAAGACGAGTCAATAAATAGTTACGAGAGGGTTCATCAAACACCTTACCCCATGCAGTTTTGAGAAAAAGGACATGGGATGGGAATTTTAAACCCTTGCTTTGCGTTTCTGAGCACGATCTACATTTCTTACGATCCACCGCGATTTTGTCCGATTCTCGATATTCCCCGAAGCTGAGAGCAGAAAATTTGATTGGTCGAGGTGGTGCAAAATGGAATTTTTGGTCCAAATACTGCGAAACTGGTTTTTGGAAGTGTCAACCAAGCGATTTGTGTTCTACAATGTTCAAGTATATAATTTAATTGAAATAAAATAAAGGTTTCAATGGCTGCAGAAAAAGTTTTTTTCGGAAGTTTAACGCCATTGATGCACCGTCGTTTACACAACATTATTTATTACGTTGATTTAATTATTCATGCTTGTTGTTTGTGTCTTTTATGACATTCCTAAAAACTAAGTTTCCTGCTTGGAATGATTTTCAATTTTTTGACTGCCAGACACACAGACTAAAAGGATTACCTTACTCCTCTGCACATGTGCAATCAGGACAAGATCTCATACAATTTGCCAAATGCAGAGTTAAACTAGATGGTATTCATAGAATACTTACCCTGTGCAGTCAAATTGCTGTGAGCTAACTCTTCTGATTTTGAAGGTTTTTTTTTTCTTTCTTTAATCCAATATGGCTGCCAGACCATGTGAGCGATGACGTCATAAATTTATATCTTCTAATATCATCGTTGTGTAGACAACAACAACAACAGGCATTTTAAGGCCATTTTCCCTGCTAGAGTGGGGGTTAGCCTTGCAGTCCCCATGACAATCTTCTCCATTTACCATATTTTCTGCATCTACCCTTGTTAACCTTGCCTTGTTAACCTTGTTAACCTTTCCCAATATCCCTGGTGTTGGGCTAGCGGCTAGGGTGCCGGCTTAGGATCCTAGGATCCTGGGTTCGAATCTCGGTCGATCGCCGAATTAACGCCAGGGGGGTTGACTCAGCCTGTCATCCTTCCGAGGTCGGCTAATTGAGTACCAGTTCACTGGTAATTCCCTGTTTGTCGTTGAAGGCGGCAAAAAGGGTTGGCGTCAGGAAGGGCATCCGGCCGTAAAACATTGCTTCAAAAAGGGGACCAAAAAACAACTACCACGGTCCCCGAAAAAGGCCAACCCCCGCTTTGCGGGGAAAAATGGCCTCTAAACGGTGGGTTTTTTTTTACCCTTGTTAACCCCCTTGCCCACATTTCTTCTTCGACCATCTTTAGCCAAGTCTTTCTCGGTCTTCCCCATCCTCCACTTCCTTCTACATTCATTTCCATCACTCTTCTCAACCAGTCACTTTCATCCTTCCTCAACGCATGACCAAACCATCTCAAACTGTTTCTCTTCACAGCATCCATCACAGGCTCTATTCCCATCATCTTTCACAATTCATCATTTGTCTTCCTCTCTCTCAACAATACTCCACACATCCACCGAACCATTCGCATTTCCACCCTTTCCAGCTTTCGTTGCTGCTCTACATTCATTACCCATGTCTCACTCCCATAAATCATAACACTTCTCACACATGCAGCATACACCTTTCCCTTCATCTTCAACGACACTCCCATCTTCATAAGCACGCCACTCAGTTCCCGAAACTTCTTCCATGCACATCTCACTCCAGCAACCGTTGCCGAGTCTGATCCACCTTTTCCATTCAGCATGTCTCCTAGGTAACAAAATGTTTTCACATCTCCCAGCTTCATGCCGCCTCCAAGATCCAACTCAACATTTCCTCCATCTGCAGCTCCTTCTGTGCACACCTTACACTTGAATGTAGCTGCCGCACTGGTTAATGACCCTCTCAAACCACTACATTTTTGATGAACCCACTCAGCGCACATTGTACATTGAATGGAATTCACTCCGACACCCTTCCTGTACACAGCACACGGCCACTTCCCAGTTCTTTCCACCTCACCACATGCCTTACCACTTACCATCACCTTAGTTTATCCGATATTCACCTTCAGATCTTTTGTCTCCATTCATTCCTTCCACTTGTTCATCTTCTCCTTCAATCCATCCATACCTTCTGCAATCAACACCAGATCATCTGCATACAACAACTCCCACGGTAAACCCTCCTTTACGTTCCGAGCCAGCACCTCCATCACAGCTACAAATAGTAGTGGACTTAGTACCGACCCCTGATGCACTCCCACCTTCACCTCAAACTCGCCACTGTTCCCGTCCTTCGTCCTTACAGCTGTGCACGCTCTTTTGTACATTGCCATCACTACTCTGATCAACCATTCCTCAACTCCTAACTTCCTCAATGCCCATGTCACTACTTCACGTGGAACCCTATCGAATGCTTTTTCCAGATAAACAAACCCAAGAAACAACTTCTTCCTCTTCTCCATGTACTTCTCCTGCAACTGCTTCACAATAAAAAGCGCGTCTGTCGTTCCTCTTCCTGGCATAAATCCAAACTGCATTTCGTCAATCTTCACTTTCTTCCTTGTCCTCCTCTCCAACACCCTTTCCAATACCTTCATTCCATGCTCCAATAACTCTGTCACTCGATACGAGCCACAGTCCAGAGGGTCACCTTTCCCCTTGTATGGAGGGACGAGGGTACTCAGTTGTGTAGATCACGCTCAATAAATTTCAAACTGATCAGACTAAGCGTTGTCCCTGTTGAATTATGACGTCATAATTAAGGCACCAATGAAATTAACAACACTTGTTCCCCATGCGGAGTTCTTTACAATGAGCCACGTTTCAATTTTTCCCATGGAGCAATTTTGGAGATATAGAAGGGCAGAGTTTTCCAAGATTGTGCCCGTACCACGTGACCTATGTTGGCCTGAAGCACACCATGCCAAGCATTCAATCACACCGGCTTTATTTATAGGTTATCACACTCAAAATCTATTTCTACACATAAAGAAAAAGGAAACAAAGGAGGGAGAAGAGGGAAAAACCGGATTAGGCCAGCACGAGAGGGAAGGAGTAGGCAACCAGGGCTTAAAAGTGCTGTTTGTGTCGTCAGTCCCAAGGGAGGACCCACAGTTCGGTGGTCCTGAAGATGGCCGAAGAGGAGAGACCCAGATGATGCGGATGTGAGCGGTACTGTATCCTCCAGTATCAACTCAAGGCCAGGTTGGGGGATCCGAACTGGAGGAGCTGCAGCGAGAGTTCGAAATAAGTACTGCATTCAAGGCAGGCCCCACAATAGGGCCCCAAGGCCAGCCCAGCAGTAGGCTGCAATGCAGGCCCCAACAGTAGGAAGAGTTTAATCAAAGTCAACCTTCAGGTACAGAGGTGGTCGCAGGGGTTGATCCGGCACAACCTTCAGGTCGAGAGATTGCAGCTGGAAACTCTACAAACACACGAAAAGGCATTCCGCCATGAGCCCACCTCCAAAATGGGCACACTCTCTCCTCTGAATCACCTTCCTGGTCTCTCCCCTGCCCCACAGCCAATCATAGGCTTTATACCTATGGGCCAAACCACTTGGTCTAACTCAAAAGGGAGGGGAGGGAGAAGAAAAGAAAGGCCACAGACCGTAACACCTATGACATCATAATTATCACAAATTCTACAGGCGGATGCGCTCCTATGGTGAACATTTCGTGTCAATTGGACCAACAGTTGCAGAGAAAAAAAATTCATACTGATCGGATCAAGTGTTGTACTTATCGAATTATGACGTCATAATGCAGGCGTCATATCATATTCTGACGTATATACTGACGTCATATTAACATATGATGATGTCATCGGCCGCCAACTGGGCATCCTCTGTCGTACAAAGTCCTTTTTTGGCACATGTGAACTACCCACCTACAAGGCCTTCATCCCCAGCTTGATGGAGTGCTTCTCCGCAATCTGTGCTGGCTCCCCACTTCTTGCTCAGCTTGACGCTGTGGAAATCAAGGCCTTCAAGATTATTGGAATCTTCCGTGAGGAAGCTGTTGTTACGTGCTCCTCCCCAAACCCCGGTCACGGTGTACCTCCGAGCCCCGAATGGAGTCACGGCAGAAAGATGTGCTATTATGTGTGCCAATGACCAATGGTGAAACCACACCAATCAGTTGTTACAAAAAAACAAGTATTGTATTAATAACGCACAATAATAACAACTTGCACAAGTACAATATAACTTCAATTGCACAACAAAATACCATATAATTCCTATGATGGTACCACCAGTTCCTTAACTCAATCACTCACGATACTCCACGTGAGCGAAATGTAACACCCTCAAAGTCACTGTCACGACACCAGGCCAAAGTCGATCCACGCTCCGGTGATCACAATAAAAAGGTCGTATTGAGACCTGAACCCAGGACGGCTGACAGTCGACGCTGCCGAAGAGCCGCTGGGTGGGGTCGGGCCGACGTCAGTCAGGCAAAAGTGCACCCAAATGGCGACTGGGAATTCACACCTTCGGTTCACCAGACAATGACGCTGATGTGAACAAGCAGCGGCTCCCCAAGTGGAAAACCACGAATTCCCGAACGAAATCCATGACACACGCGAACCAGGCTAACGGCTGGTGCACGGTGAAATGGCTGGTGCGCAGTGAAATGGCTGGCGCGAGGTGAAATGGCGGACAGGCCCGTAATGGAGGCGTACCGGCTCTCCCACAATGATTCACTTTCGGAACCAACCGCAAAACCCGTCACTCAGGTTTATCTGCCACAGCGATAACGACTCTATCACAGGAATCCCTTTCCCAAGGAAACCAATATTCGCTCTTGACCAACGTTCGCCAGCATCCGCTCAACACCTCAAAGCAGATCGGCCTTTCTTTCCCGATCTCCCTTGAACCGCTTCTTCTTCCTCCTCTTCCGGTTTCTCCCGATCCATTTCGTTTTTCTTTTAAAACACGAATTTTTCCTTTGAAGACAGTTATCTCCATTTCACACCGAAACTGTAACAATAATAGTACATGAAACTAAAAATGCTTCAAGTGGATGACAACCACAAAGACGGAAGTGACGAATCCGTAACACTGTCTATGGCCCTATCACTTCGCCACCGCAGATATGTCGGTAGTATCTTCTACTGACTCCTTAACGTTCTTGCACCCTCTGCTCTTTCCATGCTTTATCCCCCCTTTCCCCCCTCCCCCCTTCCCCAGATTTCTGCAGGGCACACATGATCCATCATCAACCCCCTTCTGGGAAAACTACCTAATCAAGGATCACTGCTCAGCTCCACTCATTTGTTTCTCTTTTTTTTCTGCTGTAGCACCAACTTCCACATTTTCTTCAATCCCATTCTTCCCTCCAGGTCTTAAAGACAGCTGTTCTTTACCATCTCAGATCGTCCCCAATCCAAATCCAAAACGTCCCCACAAAATTCTCAATTTTCTACCCCCTTTAAGTGAACTTTGTTGTTACTGGATGCTTCTGATGGTCCAAGCTTTAAAGAGGCAGCGAGGAAAACTAAGGGATGAAGCTCCAGGGCCAGATAAAATGCATCCAAGAGTATTGAAGGAGGTGGCAAGCAGATAGGCGTGGTGTTAGCAGATGTCTTTAACAGTTCGTTTTTGAGTTAGGAGGGGTACCAGAGGATTGGAGAGTATGATATGCAACACTGGTATTTAAGAATGGATCCAGAGAAGAATTGGGGAACTATAGGCTAGACTGCAAGGGTTCTCAACCTATTGCACCTCGAGGCCCACTTGAGTATACGTCAAAAAGGTCAGGAATAACAAGCATTCTGAGTATTGCGCTGCAATACATGTCCCCAACCGGCAGTCTGTCGTCCGGAAAACTGTTGGTGCAGCCTGCACGTATTGCACTGTGTGAATTATATAATATTACCAACTCACGGTCTGAGGTAACTCGGCTAAAAATTATCCGATTTTGCACCAAATAAAGTTCATAAATGGTTGCACAGACCCCTACTTCTCACTAAAAGGGGAAAAATAATGTAAATCGGAGTTAAAATAAGCCCGCAAGGTCGCTCCGTGGAGCAGCCTGCACATATTGCACTATGTGTGAATTATATAATTACCAACTCACGGTCTGAGGTAACTCGGCTAAAAATTATCCAATTTGCACCAAGTAAAGTTTATGAATGGTTGAACAGACCCCTACTTCTCACTAAAAGTGGAAACAGAATGTAAATTGGAGTTAAAACAAGGAATATTAACAGCTTTAACTTACCGCACTCCAAAGTATAGTCCGGAAAACTGTTGGGGAAATTACCAAAGTTCAAAGTGCCATAACTTTGTCAAAAATGATCGAAACGTCGTGAAGTTCGAACTTGATCTGTAACTTATCATGAGGAAACCATGTACCAAGTTTGAAATCATTAGCATTAAGAGTTTAGAAAAAAAGTCCAGAAAACTGTTCTTTGCGTGACGGACAGACAGACTGATAGACTGACAGACGGAAGGACGGAGTGCAAACCTATAGTCCCCTCCGGTGTACACCGGTAGGGGACTAATAAGCCCGCAAGGTCGCTCCGTGGAGCAGCCTGCACGTATTGCACTGTGTGAATTATATAATTACCAACTCACGGTCTGAGGTAACTCGGCTAAAAATTATCCGATTTGCACCAAATAAAGTTCATGAATGGTTGCACAGACCCCTACGTCTCACTAAAAGGGGGGAAAGAATGTAAATTGGAGTTAAAATAAGCCTGCAAGGTCGCTCCGTGGAGCAGCCTGCACGTATTGCACTATGTGTGAATTATATAATTACCAACTCACGGTCTGAGGTAACTCGGCTAAAGATTATCCAATTTGCACCAAATAAAGTTTATGAATGGTTGCACAGACCCCTACGTCTCACTAAAAGTGGAAACAGAATGTAATTTGGAGTTAAAACAAGGAATATTAACAGCTTTGACTTACCGCACTCCAAATTATAGTCCGGAAAACTGTTGGGGAAATTACCAAACTTTAAAGTCCCATAACTTTGTCAAAAATGATCGAAACGTCGTGAAGTTCGAACTTGATCTGTAACTTATCATGAGGAAACCATGTACCAAGTTTGAAAGCATTAGCATTAAGAGTTTAGAATAAAAGTCTGAAAAACTGTTCTTTGCGTGACGAACTGACAGACTGGCAGACTGACAGATGGACAGATGGACAGACTGACAGATGGAGGGACGGAGTGCAAACCTATAGTCCGCTCCAGTGTACACCGGTAGGGGACTAATAATAATAACTTTAGTCGGTTCCTCATTTAACACGTTCAAGACTTAAATATAGAGTGCTGCTTATGTCAGTCAGATACTTGGGCTTGCTTCTGAGAACAAGTCAGATCAAGCTGACTTGGGATGGGTGAGAGGCTCACTCGCAGAGAAGCATTCAAAGTTGCTTTTAGTTTATTCCTGTTCTTTGATTTTGTGCCAGTCACATGTAAAGATCCTGACACACAGGTACAGTTGTGACCAAAAATATTGGCACCCTTGCACTTTTTTCAAATAATGCACCATTTCTTCCAGAAAATTGTTGAAATTAAAAAATATTTTGGTATCCACAGATGTATTTCTTTGGTTTGTAGTGGAACAAAACAAAAAAAGCTGAAAAAATTACTAAATCTTCGCTTATTCCACACAGAAATCCTAAAATGGCCCGGACAATATTATTGGCACCGTTTATAAGGTGTTAGAAATAATTAGATTTCAAGCAAGTGATTCTCCTTCACCTTGTAATTGAACTCACCTGTGGTGAGTTGCAGGTTCCTGCAATATAAAAATCACTCATTCAACCAGTTTGGAGAAAAGGAATCATTCTGCTGTTTGGTGCCACTGTGTGTACCACAATGAGCATGGAGAAAAGAAAGAAAACCATAGAGTTGTCTGAGGAGGTCAGACACAAGATTGTAGCCAAGCATGGACAATCTCAAGATCACAAATCCATCTCCAGAGACCTTGATGTTCCTGTGTTCACCGTACCCAATGTTATCAGGAATTTTAATGCCCATGGCACTGCAGCCAACCTCCCTAGACATGGCCGCAAGAGAAAACTTGATTGAAGATTGCAGAGAAGGATTGATCAAATGTTGTAGAAAGCACCTCGATGAACTGCCAAACAGATTTAAGCTGACCTTCAGACACAAGGTACCACAGTTTCAACTTGCTTCATCCGTCGCCAACTCAATGAAAGGGGGTTCTATGGTAGGAGACCCAGGAGGACCCCATTGCTGAGAAAGCCAGACTGGAGTTTTCCAAAACACACCTGAATAAGCCAAAATCCTTCTGGGAGAATGTCCTGTGGACAGATGAGACCAAATTGGGGTTTTTGGTGAGGCACATCATCTCTATGTTTACAGAAAACAAAATGAAGCCTACAAAGAAAAGAACACCTTCCCTACAGTTAAACATGGAGGAGGTTCAGTGGTGGTTTGGAGTTGCTTTGCTGCCTCTGGCACTGGGTGCCTTGATTGTGTGCATGACATCATGAAATCAGGAGATTACCAAGGCATTTTGGAGCACAATGTTCAACCCAGTGTCAGAAATCTGAGTCTCTGTTGAAGGTCATGGGTTTTGCAGCAGGACAATGACCCCAAACACACTTCAAAAATCACCCAGGAATGGTTCAAGACAAAACGCTAGACTGTTCTGAAGTGGCCAGCAATGAGTCCAGATCTAAATCCCATTGAACACCTGTGGGGGTAGATCTCTAAACAGCAGTTGCAGAAGGCACCCTTCAAATCTGGGAGAACTGGAGCAGTTTTCACAAGTAGAGTGGGCCAAACTGCCAGTAGAGAGGTGGAGGAATATCATTCGTGGCTATAGGAAGCGCTTGACTGCAGTTATTTGGTCCAAAGGCTGTGCTACCAAATATTAAGTTGAGGGTGTCAATAATTTTGTCAATGCCATTTCGTTTTATGACACTTTTATTTAACTTCATCTGAACTTTGTTTGTTTGTCCCATTTCAAATATTTGAGTCGTTAGTTTTCTATGTTCCATACACCCCCCTAAAGAGCTAAAATTTGGCCCATGGTCCTCTTTTCTGGTGCATTTTTATCTGTAAAAATGTAATTTAAAAAAACAAACAATTTGGGTTTAAAACTTGAAAAAGAAAAGAAACGTGTGTAGTCCTAAAACATGTTTTTCGTTTACCCTGTTTACCCCCCCCCCCCCTTCCCACGCCTCCTCCCCCCCAAGCCCTCTCCCTTCCACACATCTCCCTGCTCTCAAATGTTGTGTTTGTGTGCTTCCCCTTCTCTCCCCATCTTGTTTTCCGCTCCCTCTTTTTATATATTTTGTTTGTCTGGTTGATTTGTTTGTGAAGTAAATGTTAGCTCTTTCACGAGCCTCGATTCAGTATACAAACCAAAAAAAAAAAAGGATATATTAATTTCTGAATCAAAAACAAAGGTTCTGTAATATTAACAGTGAAATAAAAAATTGTGGAGACCAAATACTTTTGTTAATTTCAACTTGTGATTAGAGAAAATTGTGAGTTATTTGAAAAAAGTGAAATGGTGCCACGACTGTATGTGATGGTGAAAGGCAACGGGAACCTCTGGCCGCTCTGACTGAGAATGCCCCGTCACTGTAAATCCAAACTTCATGTATTCGGGATCGTGTTTTCTGACCATGCGATTCACTGCCTTTTGAGCAACTCCTGAAGTCTCGCCACCATCATCGGTTTCCTTTTCAGGAAACGGTCCATGTGTGCCAAAATAATATACAGTGAATGTAAAAATACAACAAGTATAATTTTCGCGTGAAGACGAGAAGACGTTCTCCAGACCGGTCTTCGATTAAGCAAATACGGTCAATGACGAAACTGCAAATACCGAATCCGCGAATGTCACGGATGGAAACCCTCAAGTCATTTCATAAATTCTCCTTTAAACTCAATGACTCTCGATTTTCATTCCAAACAGCATCATTTCAATTACAAATTAACACAATAGAATTAACATAACATTTTTTCGTGAGGTAAATTTTACGAACACTCGTGAAGTACCGTAAACGAATAACCTGATCAAATGGGTCATGGGCGCCATTTTGTTTACATCAAATGATTAATCATCTATCTATAATTCCAGTAATCTCTGTGTGTTTGTTTGTACGTTTGTACGTTTGTTTGTCTGTGACCGCTGTTTCTCGACAACCACGGGTCCGATATACTTTAAACTTGCCAGGTATATTGCTGGGGACCCGAGGATGTGCCTTTTCAAGGTTTCATATTAATCGGACAATTACTTACCGAGCTATGTCCAAAAAACGATTCAACCAATCAGAGAGCAGCGAGCTATCGCGTGTGCCGAACGTGGCGGACACACTCTGCCTCGGATGGCACATTTGAGAGCGTATTCATTTATTTCACGTTTGCAAACTATGTTGGCGCTATGTTGGCGTTAAACTATGTTTTAAAACTAATAAAAACCATTTCATCTAAATAGAGGGGGGGGGGGGGGGATTGTCACTGTACTCGCAAGCCGTTCGCCGTTCGCTTTGGCGTTGCGAATGGACCAACACATTTCATGGACCAAACCATTTCATGTAAAGCGTTCGCCGTTCGCTTTGGCGTTGCGAATGGACCAAAACATTTCATGGACCAAACCATTTCATGTAAATAGAGGGGGGGATATAATTTTAGATATAGATATAGTACGGGCATGCCCTAGTTCATTCAATGAGAACATGAGAACCGAACCGAATTACTCGTCATTCTTTTTATAAATGACAGGAAGCTGTGACATTCGATACACCAATCGAGAATAGTTTCAAATTGTATAAACTCCCTGCAGATGCCGGAAGGAGAAAATTTGGGAAAAGAAAGTTATTCGCCTGCGATACTACAACTCGGGGTGGTTCCTGTCCCAACTGCCAGGTAAGTTGTAGGTCCATGTGTGTACGTTTATGTGTGGTACTGCAATCGTATTGTAGTTGGCAGTTGGCTATAACTCATAGCAGACATAAATCATCATCGAAGCCTGTATAGATAATAATTATTTATGACTTATCACTTAAACATCCAGGCAAAGTTGCTTATTAGTAAACATGTCCCTTTTGTGTCTGTAACGTTTTTATCCATGCAAATTTGTCTAAGTGTTGTAGTTACCTTCATGACATTGTGACATTGTAATGCTACGTGACATTGTTAATTCCAAAATAATTCAGGATCTATTTGCCTTCGGCCTCAACTTGTAGCTAAACAGTAGGCCTATATTGTATTGAAAAAAGTATAACAATCAGAAGAGTGGGAGAAAAAGGGGGGAAATGGGAAGAGAGTAAATAGAGCGTATTAACAAACTGTGGGAAAACAAAAACGATGGAAGATGAGAGATTTAATGGGAGTGTAAAAGAATGAAGGATTACATGCACATGCTTGTTTTCTGCACATGTAAAGGATTACATGCAGGTTTTGATCAGCACATGTAAAGGATTACATGCACATGCTTGTTTTCTGCACATGTAAAGGATTACATGCAGGTTTTGATCAGCACATGTAAAGGATTACATGCACATGCTTGTTTTCTGCACATGTAAAGGATTACATGCAGGTTTTGATCAGCACATGTAAAGGATTACATGCACATGCTTGTTTTCTGCACATGTAAAGGATTACATGCAGGTTTTGATCAGCACATGTAAAGGATTACATGCACATGCTTGTTTTCTGCACATGTAAAGGATTACATGCAGGTTTTGATCAGCACATGTAAAGGATTACATGCACATGCTTGTTTTCTGCACATGTAAAGGATTACATGCAGGTTTTGATCACCACATGTAAAGGATTACATGCACATGCTTGTTTTCTGCACATGTAAAGGATTACATGCAGGTTTTGATCAGCACATGTAAAGGATTACATGCACATGCTTGTTTTCTGCACATGTAAAGGATTACATGCAGGTTTTGATCAGCACATGTAAAGGATTACATGCACATGCTTGTTTTCTGCACATGTAAAGGATTACATGCAGGTTTTGATCACCACATGTAAAGGATTACATGCACATGCTTGTTTTCTGCACATGTAAAGGATTACATGCAGGTTTTGATCAGCACATGTAAAGGATTACATGCACATGCTTGTTTTCTGCACATGTAAAGGATTACATGCAGGTTTTCATCACCACATGTAAAGGATTACATGCACATGCTTGTTTTCTGCACATGTAAAGGATTACATGCAGGTTTTGATCAGCACATGTAAAGGATTACATGCACATGCTTGTTTTCTGCACATGTAAAGGATTACATGCAGGTTTTGATCAGCACATGTAAAGGATTACATGCACTTTTTTAGCACATGTAAAGGATTACATGCACATGCATGTTTTCAGCACATGTGAAGGATTACATACATGTTTTTATCACGTGAAGGATTACATGCACATGCATGGTTCAGCACGTGTGAAGGATTACATGCATGTTTTCAGCACATGTGAAGGATGACATACACGTTTTTATCACGTGAAGGATTACATGCACATGCATGGTTTCAGCACGTGTGAAGGATTACATGCACGTTTTCAGCACGTGTGAAGGATGACATGCATGTTTTCAGCACATGTGAAAGATTGCATGCATGTTTTCCGCACATGTGAAGGATTAAAACGTGCACATGCATGTTTTCAATGACACAATACTTGTGTTAAAATAAATGAAGAGTTAGGAAAAAATAACCCTTTCACTTGTGGCTCATCTTCATTTAATGCAGCCCTTGTTTATTCATTCTTTGGTCTTTCAAAATTTCTTCTTTCTAGTTCTGTTCGAATGCAAAGAAAAACTTTTCCTAACATATCTTCTTAAGGGGTTGGTAAGATGGCCTTGGGATACACACACTAGTTTCTTAGTTGTTTAACCTAAGTTCAAATCCCGACCTAGCTACAAACTGATATTCTGGTGTTTCATGCAGACAGGATGATCCATCAAGGTTTGCGAGTCCCCCGAATGGATGTTAAGCCAGGTGTCCCATCTACTATCATTAGTTGGTGGAAGTTAAAGATTCCATGATGCATTCCGCTAAGAGTAGGCAAGCTATCATTGCGGTATCCTGTTGAAATTATCAATTCCTTCCTTGACTAACTCCTGGGAAGTCAATGGCAAACCACCTCGTATCACCCTTGCCAAGCAGCCAAGGATCTGCCTTCAGGCAGAGCACACAATCAAACAATCTTCTCAAGCTCTTTCTCTTTTTTAAATTCACAATTGTTTTATTTTATTTTATTCTCTGCTGTCCTGATGGTGTGCACATCGGGCATGAATGGTGTGCCCCCATTTCTCTCCGTCACTTTCCTTCTTGCACTTTTTTCAAATTTCTTCAGTCTCTCACTACCTGTGTGATTCTTCTACTCTCTCGCTCTGTACATCTCAAATTAGGCACTCATTTTGATCACCTTTACTCTCACATTCCCCTTCATTTTGCTGTGGTTTCTGCAACATGTTTAAATGTCAAATCAATCCTGTCTGATTGTATGCTTATTCCGACACGATGAAAGAACGAAAAAAAAAACATGAAGTAATATAATCTCCCTTTTGTGTGTAGAGAAAGACAACTTGATCAGAAAACGGACACACTACGCTTCACGCACTATGGACACAACCACAGGTTTGGTGCGCTGCACTCGATGGAAACAAAATGGCTACAAATTGCAAGTTGTCGCTACTCCTTGTACATAGAGACCCTGTCACTACTATAGACCAGTTGGTTTCACTCCATCGACCGTTAATTAAGGAATGGATAGGGAACCCTTTGCATAATTTCAAATTAATTATAGATAGTCAGCACATGTTTAACAAATTTATTGGAGTTATATGAGGCAGCTCCTGATTGTGTGGATGAGGGAAGTGAAGTGGATGTGGTTTATCTAGACCTTCAAAAGGCTTTTGATAATGTACCACATAGAATGCTGTGGGCTAAGGTGAAGGTTTATGCATTGGCCTTTAGAGTAACTAATTGGATTGGAAACTGCCTTTGTCTTTCTCTTTCTGTGTTCTTTCCATCTCTCTCGTTCTCTCTCTCTCTAATCGATCTCTTTCTCTCTCTCTCTCTAAATCTACTTAACTGCAACAAAAGACCGGTGCCTTCTATCGAACATGTGCACCCACTCCTTCAACTCGCCGCCACATGTTGCACCACCATTTCACAGTGGGTTCATCCCACATTCGGTTCACACTTTCTGGTGAGGTTGGTCATGTAATCTGGCTCGATTTTGCTGATAATTTTGATGATAAAATTTGCTGATAATACGAGTAATACGGTCTGGCACCCCGCCCTGCTCTCCAAACTTTCCTCCTATGGTATCCATGGAAATCTCCATGCATGGCTCGCGGACTTGCTCTTCTGACGTAGTCAATGTGTGGCTGTAAATGGAATTCTTTAGATTTTGTACTTTAGATTCATAACATTTGTAATGTTTTTTTTAGCTGTGACGAACAGCTCTATGAGAGGACCGCATTGTTGTTCTTGTTGTTGGGGTGCCTTTTTGAATAGCGCATGCGCATACACTCGGACGTGCGTTGGTATGAGGTAAGAACATCGTGGACTAAAATCGCGATTTGTTTGAAGAAACCAGAATAAATTTAGCAACAAAGACAACATGAATGTTTTCATATCAATCTCGTTTCACAGAACTTTTTTTACTTTCAAATCACTTTCACCACACCACACCAAACAGAACCACAGAACCACGCCCACTTTCAAATCCCCTACCGACCAAACCCGTTTCAAATGATCCCTCTGCCACCCAGAATTAACATTAATAAATAACATTAATGAATTAACATTAACATTAACAGAAATAACATTCATGTCCATACATTATATGTAATCAGTTGATGAAGCATGTTGCGTCGCAAAACAAAGGACAAGACCAGAACTGCAAGACAAAAAGACGCAAGTGCATGCGTATAATTTAATTTCTGGTCGAATTTGGTAGCGCATATTGCAACGGATATCCTCATGATTCTACACGTCGCAGCTGGTGACCACACTGTGGTCATTTTTCACTTGTTTGATAAAAATAGCCCCGGTACGGGATTAATTTGGCATTTTGGTACGGGAATGCAACCACGTACTGACGATCTATTTGTAGGTATCGTCGATGACGTGTAGTAACGTCATCCGTACACAAAACTTTTTCGCGGGTTGCGGCACTGGGCGTCATCCGTACTCAAAGGGTTAAATACATTATACTGGCAGGATTGGACAGGCTTGATGGGCTGAGTGGCCTATCCTTCATTGAAGTTCCTTGTAATTCTTTGTTTTGTCGTAAGACCCCTGTGAAGTGCCATCCTCGATCATTTACCAGAAGCATATCCATGTTGAATGGCAATATGAAATCCGAACTTCTAAGACATCGTTTTGGAGGTTTGAGAAAGGAATGGTTGCCTTTTTCAATTACATCACCCTGATTTCATAATGGAATGAAGATTGTTGTTGAAGGATCATTTTTGCAGAAATTAATTTGTAAGAAATTAATAATGGGCATTTTGTCCTGGTTTCCCCACTGGACACCCTAGCCGTGAAAGTCTTGATATCAAATTGCCCCCCATTCCTGAAAAATGATTTAATTTTAAAAGAGCTTTCTCGGTGTGGTACAGTGGTGTCACAGATCACGATGTTATATCTGGGGTGTCGCAACGAGCAGGCTAAACACATCATGTCCTTCTGGTGGCAGGCGTACATTGTGTTTCCTGCATCCAATGTGGACAAGGTGCTCAACGCGGTATTTACGTTTCGTGTGGATAATCACGAATACCATGTATATGCGTCCACGGAAACGTTAAAATGTTTCGACTGTGGGAACTTTGGGCATCTAAAACGGTTTTGTCCACAAATTGCCCCCGCAGTGGCCGAGCAGACAACATCCCCTGATACTGTGACAGAAAACGTACCATCGACATCGAAAACCTCCGAAAAAGAAAACGTCTGGGATGGTTTTACACTCGTCTCCTCCTTGTGAAAGAGGAAAACACCTCGGAATGTCCCTTCCATCCCGTAAGGAAAAGAAGGTGGTGTTAGACTCCGATGCATTGGACTCAGTACCACCTGATAAAACATCGATGAGTAATCGATATGAAGTATTGGTAAATGTGAATGCAGATCCTCTGCCTGCTGCCGATATGGACCCTCAGCCTAATGTGGAGGAGTTGCATGCGCTACCTCCAGGTGAGGTTGGAGTGCAAACTACATTAAATCCTTGTGCGGATTATGACAAGTCGGGTCGAGAATGGGGGGCAAAAATAGCAAAATTCGACCCCTCAGTGTTCCAATGCACCTGATGGCGATCTTTCAAATCAAATAGTCGTTGTACCGGCCAATTTAGAAAATGTACCTGAACACAATGATTGTCCCGAGGAAGAACCTCAAATTGTGCAACAGGTTGCAGAATCGCCCCTCCCCCCCACATTACCCGGGGTTCTGGTGGAACCTCTCCCTCAACCTGTTCCTACAGAAACAGGGCAGGATGACACCTGCACACCACGGAGTATTCTGGTGTCTCAAGAGCCAGGGGTCCCAGATAGTGCTTCTGACATGTCTGAGGAGGAATCCTATTACATTGAGGAATTCCCCACATACAGTGATTCCAACGTCTTACCATCGCAAATACTCAAGTTTCTGAACCAGACTTTTAGAAAAAGATATATTGAAATAAAAGATCATTTTTCTGATCTACATGGGTTTATTGAAACGGCAAGGTGTATTATTTGCCGACCCAGTGACCAAAATTTCACAGAACCCCAATGCAGTGGGCTTAAGAAATACATTGTTAAGGCAAAAAACGAACTAAAAGGATGATATGCATATTTCCCTTTCCTTAACTCTTTTACATCTCTATGACGATCTTTGGTAGCCTCAATTTAAATGGTGGCGTGAGCCAGTCTAGGATGCTCCAAGTGGTCAACCTTGTAAGGCAACGGAAACTAGATGTGGCTTTCTTACAAGAAACCCACTCTACTCCATCGTCTCACGCTATATGGAATCGAATGATGAAAAAGACCGGCTACTTTAGCGATTCAACCTCTCGTACAGCAGGAGTTGCTTTTCTAATTAATCCCCATTTTTTCCCGCTCCAACTCTCATTTCAGGAAATAATCCCAGGTCACTTAGCTTCACTGGATTTTACTTTAATAAATGTCTACGCCCCTTCAAAGGGCACAGACCGACGAACCTTCTATGACAGGTTACGACTCCACATGATGCAGTTAGACCTGCAGAAGTGCATTATAATGGGGGGTGATTTTAATTGCACCCTGCAACCTGAGCGCGATCGGAATGGTGCAGAACCTCACGCCGGACCAGCCAGACTGTCATCTAAAATAATGAGATTTTGGTTTTCAAGATATCTGGCGGATACAAAATCCAGGCACCCATCAATTTACCTGGTGTAAGGTTGCCAATAATCAGATGGCCCTCGCAAGTCTTGATAGATTTTATATAAATTTGCCATTTGCCAACCTCTCCCCACCACGGAAATTTCCCCGTCTGGTTTCTCCGACCATCACCTCATTACCATGAGTTACCGTGTAGGGTTATCTCCAAATCGCCACTCTTTTTGGAAACTGAACATTTCCATATTAGATAACCCCTCCTTTAGGAATGCCTTTCAGAGGGTGTGGTCCAATCTGAGAGGCTCCAAATCCAGTTTTAAGGACCAGTGATTGTGGTGGGACAACACAAAGGTCCAAATTAGAAGTTTCTGTCAGAAGTTTTGTTTTCTAAACACAGGTAGAACGCAGAATGAAAGTGGAGCTGGAGAAGTAGATTCTCCAGATTCAAACAAATTAAAAAACCCATCCTACCCCCAAAAAGAAACTAAGACTATGTGACAAGAAGTCTCTTCTTAATAATATAATTATTTCTAATCAAACCCAAGGAGCGCTAACGAGACTACGCTTTCAGCACTTTTACCTTCTAGATTCTCCGACCCGGTTTTTCATCGATGAGTTTCAAAACTCATCGATGAAACTCATTGATTTTGAAACAAAATTTCCTCATTCCCAAATTACTGCTTTGAAACGTCCTGATAAGTCAATCACGACCAACCATGTAGAAATTAAGAAGGATGCAAGCCTCTCTCTCCCTCTCCCCCTCTCTCCCTCTCCCTCTCCCTCTCTCTCTCTCTCTCTCTCTCTCTCTCTCTCTCTCTCTCTCTCTCTCCCTCTCTCCCTCTCTGGCTCCTGCTCAGGTTATTCGGAACAACTAATGGGGTCAGACGGGAAACGTTTTTGGCCCAAGTCTTTCACGAACTGGCTGGCCAGGCCTGATTTTGATTTTTTATTTCGTCGACTGAGACGATTTTGGCAGGAATTCGGAATTTGTTTAGGCTGCAGGAGATAACTCACCTATTCTTCGTGAAAGCCAACATTGGATATTTAACGTCCACCAATGACCAGTGCTGTCATGACAGGCGGCACACACATTGATACCTCGCCCTCCCTGTATGTGATACACCAGGGTGAAAGTTATAGGTCGATCGAGATCCAAACCCAGGTTAGACAACTCAAAAGCAAGTCCACATACTTTTAGGCTATCCTGCCGGCCCAGCAAATATGATGGCTCTAAACCTTTAAAAAGACAACTCTATTCACTTCCCAAACCACTGTTGAAAAGAGAAAATTGGGTAAATGTATATGAGGAACCAAGATTTGAGTTTTTCGTTTATTTATTAGCCCCCGCTGGACTTAGTCCAAAATGGGGGCTTATAGATTGGTTCTTGTCCGTCCATCTGTGCATGTGTGCATGCATTCACAACCATATATCGGGGATGTATCGACCGATTTTCTTCATTCTTGACACAAAGACAATACATGATGGTTTACATATGCACATCATTTTGTTTAATTATGCGATCAAAGATAGCTGATTAGCGGGCATTTTAGTTGTAAAAAAAACAGATATTGAACACGTCCTCAACCATGTATCGGACATGCATTTACCGATCTCCTTCAAACTTTGCAAACAGATGATGAATGATGGGTTACATATGCACATCATTTTCTTTAGAGATCAGATCCAATATGTCTGATTGACGGCTATTTTCTTACTTAAACGTCTCCCCGACCATTTCTCGACATGCATAGACCGGATTTGTTCAAACTTGGCACAAAGACAACACATGAGAGTATACATATGCAGAAGATTTTGTTTTGTAATCCGACCAAAGATGGCCGACTGATGGCCTTTAACTCAGAACAGCAAAATTACTAAAACCATAGGGGCTGCGGCACTTTATGTCCTTTTCTTGTTGTTCTGTGTAATACTGGAATTGCTGTGTCAGTAACGTAAATTAACACAAAGTAAAAATTAAACAACTTTGAATGGCATTTTTTCCACCTGTAACAGACATCTTCCGCTCCTTTGTCTCTCCATGCTTGTCTAAATTCTTTGAAATGATCAACTTCCCTTCCTCTCACAACTATTTCTGGCAAACTGTTCTACATGGCAATGCTTGCCTCTGTTAAACTGAAACACATTTCTTACTTTCTGTTCTTACTCAATATTAACTTTCAACCCTCTGCGATCTCAAAAATTCTACATAAATGGACTCTTTCAGTCTTCTTGCATACTTCGAAAATGTCTCCTAGTATATCTTTCTGTAATGTAAATAACATTTTATATTTTAAATCCTTCCTCATAACAAGCAGCTATCAGCTCGAAATGAATTTTTTCTAATATAGTCACAAATAGAGAATTTCTGTTATTTTATTTTGATATTTTCCTTTAATTGAGTAGAATGGTTGATGTAATTTCTGAAGGTGGACTGAGGTTATGTATTGGCTCCTGTTCTTTGTTTGTCTGTCTGTTTGTGAGAAGGATATCTCAAATGGTTATTGGCGGATCTGGATGAAATTTGGTGGACAGGTTGGACGTGTGACATGGAGGAAGTGATTCGACTTTGGTGAAGATCTTAATCCGGGTACTATAACTTTTCTAGGTAATTCTTCACCATCGAGAGATAGGGCCCAAAGTTTTGAACGGATTATAACAAAATGTGGTGGATGAGATGGGTCAGTGACAAGAACAAGCTGATTAGATTTTGTTTGAGGTCTGGATGCAGATCTGACCTATCAGTGAGGTACAACACGTAAACTCTTGAACCTAGTGGAGGAATGCGCTCCACAGATAGTTGTTCTAGTTTGGTAGCGTACTCAACTTTCGGCTGTCTGGTACTGGGTTTGTCAGATTCCGATTAAAATTTCCATTCTGATTGAGCACTAACAAAGGCACTGCACATTGGTGCAATGTGCATGCCACCCTCTATTTTAGGGTATGGTAGACCTCTTTTACCTTTGTTTGTTCAATTTTTATAAGAAAAAAAGGAAATGGACTAATCTGATGTTTCTGATACTGATGGAATTTCTAATATCCTTGTCGGCTTGGATAGCATTCCTCGCGTCACCATGATCTGCCATTACTTTCTTCTACCGCTGAGCCTACTACCGGATCACATTCTACAATTGTTTTTTGTTGTTGTTGCTGGACCTTGCTAATCACAACCACTCTGTTGCTCGATGGTGCCCTCAGGATTTGACCGAAGCTGCCACCAAGTCTGCATTCAGCACATCCACTTTCTGAAACTGAACCCAAAGAAGACGGAAGTAAATCTTGATATTCTTGGTACATATTACAGTTGGAGATATGATTTGCCATTCTGAATGTTTTTCCTTTTTTTTTTTCAATGTCTTTGTTTTCCAAAAGTGTGCTTTCCACTGCTAATTAATAATGATGTCAACCAGCCAGGTGACTACACAGGTTTCTTTGTGCACTGGAGTGGATAATGGATTGCAGTAAATAACCAGAACTGAATGCAAATAATATCCCAAAAACTATATCCTATGTTTCTGCTGAACAGAGATAAAAATGTGTTTTGAAAATTTTATTCTTCTTTTGAAAAGTTATTTTAAGGTATCTGACGAATATCGTGTGTTTGCCCGACACCTTTTTAAGGAGTGAAGGAGTCAGTAGCGTTGTGATTAAAGTTGAAAGCTCTATTGTTTAAAAGCAAGATAAAGGGGAGGGAGCGGAAGGCGGCAAAACGACAGTCCAAACGACAAGAAGCGTCTGGTGTTACCCTCCTGTACTCGTGTGCCCAGAGACCTGGACATTCACAGGTACCCCACAGTCTTCAACACCGGCAAAAAACAGGCGGATAACGATCTCTTTTCCAATTCTCTGCCTTCTTTCCTGACATCTCCACCTGCAGCCGTAGATTATGGCGTTATCGGGCCCACCTCCCCTCCCGTCAAGCCCGCCGTAACCTTTGATGTCCCTCCCAAAAAGACAAATGGAATGGCAAGGCTCTGCGCAAAACAGGAAAGGAGGTGCGCCCTGCCTGCCACCTATCGCCGGTACCTGTGCACGGCTGTGCGTTTTAAACCGAAAGCTTCGGGACGTGCACGTCCAAACTCGTATGAAGATTTCTGATCATTTTAGAAACTTTCACTTTGCTTCTTTATAATAAAAAGTGCACACCATTCTGCAGCAAACGGTACTTATTGAATTTATTGATTAGTTGCAAAATGCATGTGACGTTACGCAGCCATTCGGTGATCCGAGACTAGAAGCATGGCAGCCTCCATGCAATTAAAATGAAAAAAAAAGAAATGCACGAATTTATATTTGCCCCGAAATGGTGCATTTTTCACTCATAAATCTCTTTTTATAAATCAAAAAACATCTTGTCTGTGCATGGCATGTGTGATGCACTAAGAGTATTTAAGGATTATTGACTGTCTTGTCTGTTACAGAACCATTGAAAACATTTCCCCAGAATAATTAGTTCCACCTCGTCATCCACAAGGAGCAAACGACAGGCTTTATGGGTTTGCGCAGAGTCATCCCAATGGTTCCTTTGTTCCAGTAGTAGGGATGACGTGGGGTGAGCGGGCGAAGACGTTGGGGTGGAAGGGGCCGTTCCATCACAACTTCCCTCGAACTACAGTGCAACTACAGTGGCTTGATAAATAAGTTCGTAGCCTGTCGATAATTACTAAAAACAGGCAAAATGGTTGTTGCTTGAACGGTTTAAAGTGTTGTAAATGGTGAATGTCTTGAGAAATTCAGTTGAAATTGTTTTGAGAAAATAAAACCAAGAAACACCAGCCACAAACTTACTGATAATACGTTTGTTTATATATACACACATATATATATATACTAGCTTGGCTCGGCTCGCGTCGATACTGAGGAACGGGCTTATTTTAGTTGAGGCTAATGATTGTACCTGACTTGCTGTGTTGTCATGATTTTCACCAATCATCATACAAACAATTATTTTGCACAAATGTATTTGTTGTGTTTGTGATATTACATTTTTATAGGCAATTTAGGTTGAAGATTTAGGTTAAATGTTTTTTTTTCAAGAAAGAACCCCTCAGCACATACATAGGGGAGGGGCAGGTGCAGACTGGAAGTTTGGGACGATTACACCTCACCACCACGTAATTCAAAACACCTCACCACCACGTAATTCAAAAGACCTCACCACCACGTAATTCAAAACACCTCACCACCAAGTAATTTAAAACACCTCACAGCCATAAAACACATAATAAAAACACCTCACCACCACGAAATTAAAAACACCTCACAACCTTAAAACACGTAATAAAAACACCTCACAGCCATAAAACACATAATAAAAACACCTCACAGCCATAAAACAAGTAATAAAAACACCTCACCACCACAAAAATAAAAACACCTCACAGCCATAAAACACGTAATAAAAACACCTCACCACCACAAAATTAAAAACACCTCAGCCTTAAAACACGTAATAAAAACACCTCACAGCCATAAAACACGTAATAAAAACACCTCACCACCACGAAAGTAAAAACACCTCACAGCCATAAAACACGTAATAAAAACACCTCACAGCCATAAAACACGTAATAAAAACACCTCACCACCACGAAAGTAAAAACACCTCACAGCCATAAAACACGTAATAAAAACACCTCACAGCCATAAAACACGTAATAAAAACACCTCACAGCCACGAAATTAAAAACACCTCACCACCACGTCATTTAAAAACACCTCACCACCAAGTAATTCAAAACACCTCACCACCACATAATTAAAAACACCTCACCACCAAGTAATTATAAATACCTCACCAGCAATTAATTCAAAACACCTCACCACCATGTGATTTAAAAACACCTCACCACCATGTGATTTAAAAAGACCTCACCACCACATCATTTAAAAACACCTCACCACCACATAATTCAAAATACCTCACCACCACGTGATTCAAAACCACCACGTGATTCAAAACCACCACAACGTTATTAAAAACACTTCACAACCACAGAAACAAAAGTTTGAGGGAGTCGTTAAGTGAGAACACAGACACTGCCCAGATGTGTAGATATATAGATAAATGACTGTACCCGAGTTGCCGTTTTGTCATGGTTTAAACCAATCATAATTCAAACAATTATTTTGCACAAATGTATTTGTAATATACGTGATATCACATTTTATATACAATTGAAGTTGAAAAAAACAAAATGTTCCCAAAAAAATTCCAAAAGAAATTAATAATAATTGGAAAAATTTTCAAAAAAAATACACTTAGGACATACCGACGGGAGAGATATGTGCATTCCAGAAGTTTGGTACGATTTCACAAAGGTTTGAGAAAGTAGTTCAGTGACAACACAGGACAACACAGGACAAAACACAGGATATATATATATATATATATATATATATATATATATATATATATATATCAGATCTCTAAACGTCGGCCTTCCCCTTACCAAGGGGGGGTTAATCCCCTTGTCTTTTTACTAGCCAACGCGATCCGGGGCTATCACTTTCCTTCCGGTCAGCGCTGAATAAGGTGGTAGGTCGAATTAGTCCTATTACCTAATTACCAGCGCCTCCTGCGAAGCAAGGAAATAACCCCACCCAAACCACTGTTTTAGTGGACACGCCGAGCGAGAGCGAGCCGCGATTCGGGCCGTTAACAGGAACTAACCCGATTGGAGCGGTTGTGATCGTGCCACGCTTACCCAATGGAGAAATCATGAAGACGGTCGAATTAAGAGGAAACAGGAAGAACAAGTAATTTATTACACACTTTGTACAATGAAGAAGAAGAAGAAGAAGCAATGTACAGTGAAGAAAAAGAAGCAGATACACATGGCAGCCTTTCACAGTCTTAACTTATCCCTGGACACGGGCCCGTTCCACTCAGACTCAGACTCACACAGGGGTTGTAGATGGTCGGGTTGAGGGTCCACAGATGACGTCCACAGCTCGCTCCGGTCCCCGACTCGTACCACGAAGAAGATGGTAGACGGCAGGCAAGCTCTCCGCGTGTCGTTGGCGCGGATCGTACAATTATATCGGGAAAGGTGAGCTAGGCTATTACACTGGCGTGGCCGCGTACGTAATAGATATACCGGTGCTTTATACGCGTGCCCAGGATAGTTCAATACAATGCGCCGCTTTCACAAGTCCTCTGCAATGCGCCGCTCCAGCAATGCTTTCACAATGACAAGTCTTTTACCACAGGGTGCTCTCCCAACGAGTCCTCGCAGTTCTCTCAATGCTCATCGGTCTCCTGGTACCAGACCTTTGACGCAGTCCAACAAGAGTCCTTCTACAATTCGCAACGCCAGCCAGTCCTTCCAACAAAGCGCCTCTCCCAATAGTCCTTCACCGTCCTTATCATGCGAGTCCTCTCATGCGCATCAGCCCTCTCAATACAAGCTCGCTCAGTCCTCTCGAAGGGCTTTGCGTGCGTGATTATATAGCACCGCCCAGCGAACCCTCTCGAACATCTAGCCACACCCTGTCAGGCGATGTCGCCTCAGCCCTGATTGGCTGGTGGCCCTTACCGTCCCCCTGCTGCCAATCCAGATCTCAGCCTCGCTGCCGCTCCACCCCCTTTTTGGGCCTACCTCGTGTCACTGGGCTAGTTCCAGCAAACCAAGAGCAGCAAACACTGCTGGTAGCCAAAGCGTAACAAACTGCGAGCATCCCAAGTGTAACAAACTGCGAGTTGTCAAATGGGGTGCGGGATGGATTCTGCCCAACGAGGTGGAATTTGGAGGGTGGAGGCACAATGGAAGGAGCCTATTCTTATTTGTTTTACACAACGCAGATGATAACTATTGGAAATGGCCTTATCTCACATATACTAAGAAATAACTAACGTTCTAAGGTGACCTACGTGTTGCATGTGGACTAACTATGGGGGCAAAACCTTTAACCTTTATTAATCAAATATGTACACTTTCTCAGAACCGCAACAATATATATATATATACAAATATATATACACACATATACACACACACATATATATATATATATATATATATATATATATATATATATATATATATATATATATATATACATACATATATACAGTGCATTCAGAAAGTATTCAGACCCCTTCACTTTTTCCACATTTTGTTATGTTGCAGCCTTAAGCTGAAATCGTTTAAATTCATTTTTTCTCATCAATCTACACTCAATATCCCATAATGACAAAGAGAAAACAGGATTTTAGAAAGTTTTGCAAATTTATTAAAAAGAAAAAACTGAAATATCACATTGACATAAGTATTCATACCCTTTGCTATGACACTTGAAATTTAGCTCAGGTGCCTCCCATTTCTCTTGATCATCTTTGAGCTGTTTCTACACCTTCATTGGAGTCCACCTGTGGTAAATTCAATTGATTGGACATGATTTGGAAAGGCACACATCTGTCTATATAAGGTCTCACAGCTGACAATGCATATCAGAGCAAAAACCAAGCCATGAGGTCGAAGGAACTGCCTGCAGAGCTCAGAGACAGGATTGTGTCGAGGAACAGATCTGGGAAAGCCTACAAAAAGGTTTCTGCTGCATTGAAGGTTCACAAGAGCACAGTGGCCTCCATAATTCTTAAATGGAAGAAGTTTGGAACAACCAGGACTCTTCCGAGAGCGTGCGTACGTGCGTGCATAAGCGAAGGACGGAATTCTAATTTGGTGTGTGGGTGCAACCCACGTCAAAATCCAAGATGGCCACCGCCATGTATGTCTGAACATTGTGAGCGGAATATCTTGAAAAATAAGCGAAGTACCAACTTCTAACCTGGTGTGTGGGTGTATCTAGGCATAAGGAAGAAAACTATTGAAAATTGGGTCGCCACGTCAAAATCCAAGATGGCCACTGCCATGTATGTCTGAACCTTGTGAGCGGAATATCTTGAAAAATAAGCGAAGTTCCAACTTCGAATCTGGTGTGTGGGTGTATCTAGGCATAAGGAAGAAAACTATTGAAAATTGGGTTGCCACGTCAAAATCCAAGATGGCCGCCACCGTATATGTGTCTGAACCTTGTGAGCGAAATATCTTGAAAAATAAACGAACTACTAACTTCTAATCTGGTGTGTGGGTGTATCTACGCATAAGGGAGAACGGTATTGAAAATTGGGTCGCCACGTCAAAATCCAAGATGGCCGCCGCCATGTATGTCTGAACCTTGTGAGCGAAATATCTTGAAAAATAAACGAACTACTAACTTCTAATCTGGTGTGTGGGTGTATCTACGCATAAGAAAGAACGCTATTGAAAATTGGGTCGCCACGTCAAAATCCAAGATGGCCGCCTTGTGTCTTCCTCTTTGTCAACTCACATCACTTCACCGACAGAGGACCTAGGCATAACACTTGTTCACATCACTTTCTCCTTCTTGGAAATAAACCAAATAACCATTTTCCTTTATTTCATGATTTTGGGTTTTTCTTGGTTAAGAGCAGGCTTCCTAGTATTCCATTAGACGTTACCCCTTTTCGTGTTGGCAGGATGCCGCCGTCCCGAACAACCAAGTAAGCTTCGCCGTCGTATAGTAATATTTTAACCAAATACCATAATGTAAGTAGGTCATTGAAAAAACACAAATTGCACGAACATAATATTTATTGTAAAAATGTAAATAAATAATTTCACGAGGTAATACATTCAAAAAATGGCAAAGTAACAGAAGTAGAACTTTGGAAAAACTCAAATAATACGAATATCGATGCTCATACACTGATACGTCCTTCACATCTTCATCAATGCTGATTTATTCGGAGCTGGTTGTCGCTTTCTGTGCTCGGTGACAACTTGGACGAGGAACTGGAACTGTTCCTCTTTCAATGTCAACCTTCCATTCAGCTCCTGTACTAGAGCCACAGCCCGTTCGGCTCTGTCGTTCACCACCGCAAGTTTGGAGACCAGAGCCCGAGATTGCACGTAGTCAGGGTTTGACGTCCACGAACTGGGATGGTAGAGTAGGAAGTCTTTTGACAATTGAAGTTTTGAGAAGAATCCACGGGTGTTTTTTGTGACCAATTGTACTAGTCCATTGCTATCGTTGAGGAATATAGCTTCCAAAATACGAGGATGTCTTGGTGGCCTGTCAGGGGCTTCCTCGTCCAACACTTTGCCCATGTTGCACTTCATTTCCATCGAAATCCTCTCATCAAAAAATGCTAGACCCACTGCCTCTTCTGAAAGGTACCATAGGTGCGCAGCTAGCTTCTTCGTAGTAGCATCAGAGATCTTATTGTCCGAATATCGAATGAGCGTCCTCATCAATTCTCAATCGTTCAGCGTGCTTCGATGGATTGGGAAGCTGTTGTCCACACCTTCATGTACACAAGAATGGAAAAGAGAGTGAGATCTCGAATTCCGCATATCTCAGTGTTTGTCATTTGGAACTAGTTACGGAAGAGCCAGATCTTGATGGCGCAGAGCACCTTAGCCATCCATCGAGCCCGGTGCATGGCACCAGGGGCACAGAACTTGATGCCCTTGTGTGGAATTCCACCGAGGAAGATGACGGAAAGATTCAGTAATTCCTGATAGTCATCACGCACTTGATGAGCCTGTGACTTAGCAAACTCAATGAGTTCCGTTCTGAATTCAGAAATTGCGGCTTTGGTGACCACATCTGTGTCCGCCATTTGGAATTGTCGCTGGTCAATGAAGAGCCATTGACTACAGAAGCGCTTGAAGAGTAGAATCTCAGGACCAGTTGATGCTGTCCCCATGGTTGCTTCAAACGCTGCTCCGAGCACCAATTCTAGGACGTGGTGTCTGCACGCAAAGTACATGAGGTCTCCTCTAAGTTTTTCCTCTAGAAGAACAAGAGTTCCCCCACGTTGACCTGTGTTTGTCGCAGTGGTGTCGAAACACATGGCTTTGACACGATCAGTCACTCTCCATTCATTTAGGCATTCTGTGATGGCATTTGCTTGTGCCTGCGCAGTACCTGACGAAAGCTTTGGCACCCCGAGGAGCTGTTCTGTTCCGGAGCCAGATATAAGAATAGGAAGCCGGTCAACATGTTCCCGTGACGTCAGACCTTGCATGAGTTTCCCGTCCCAGTGAACAGTTAACAGACCATCCACTTTTAACTCCGTCTTCAACTGCTGAGCCATCTGGATGCGGAAGTTTTCACGCTGACAATGAATGGACCCACGATTGATGTTGTACTCGCTGGCGTCATGACCAAAGCTGGTAGCTGCCTTGGCCAGCAGATACCGAGAGATGTGTACGATCAAGCGCTGCCACCCATTCTGGTGTCATGATGTTCTTCGTCATTTTTCGTTTTGGCATGAACGATCCACCACATGCTCCTTGTTCTTCTTGGATGTCATCTGCGCTTGAAGAGGATGACTCTAAAACCGCTACCTCAGATACTGCCTTCATTTCATCTGCTGATCGCTTTCTTCGTTTCTCCTCTTCCTCCCGCTGCCGATTACGATATTCAGCTTGGCATTGATGGGTCTTGTTCAGACCTGTCATTGAGCCGGGACGTCCTCTATGACGCTGCTGCTGGAGGAACTCCCAATCCTCTCGGCACTTGTTCAGTTTCTCAGCGTCAGCGTGGGCGATGTCAAAGAGATTATCTAAACGTTCAACGAATTATTTTTTCCTTCGTCTTGTGTGAATCACTTGTCCTTGAAGCGTGTTTCTTGAGGCCTTTCCACTCCTCGAAAACTTTTTCTAGTTTGCTCATGCAATGTTGCTCGAGCCTGGTTGGAATATGAGCTTTATCCCAGAAAGCCATCACTGCTCGACAAGACTCCCTTAATGCGTCCTGGACTGTCCGTTTTTTTTTGTTTTTTTTGGTATACTGAATCGAGGCTCGTGAAAGAGCTGACATTTACTTCACAAACTAATCAACCAGACAAACAAAATATATAAAAAGAGGGAGCTGAAGACAAGAGAAGGGGAAGCACACAAACACTTGAGAGCACACAACATTTAAGAGCAGGGAGATGTGTGGGAGGGAGAGGGCTTGGGGGGAAGGGGGTGGCAAAAGTATCAAACACAAGGACACCAAGGACTTCCAGGACAGAAGTTGGTATTTCAAAAAAGTGGAATTGGGGTGAAATTAGCGGGGATAGAAAAGATCAAGGTTTTGGATGGGGGAAGATAAGAGATGGTGGTGAACAGCTGTTTTAAAGACCTGGAGGGTGGAGTGGGATTGAAGAGAGTGAGGGAGTTTGTTCCAGAGGCGGGAAAAAAGAGGAATGAAGGCGTGAAGGTGAGCAGAGGGTCTTGATTTTGGCAGTTTAACCATAAGAGGGTTGCAGGCAGATCTTGTGCGACCTGCAGGAATATTTGCGGTACAGAGCCCAGAGAGAGCTGGGGGGGGGCAAGGCCAGAGAGGAGTCGATAGAAGACGGAAAGACCACCAACCTGCCTACGGTGAGTGAGTGAGAGGCCCTTGGAGTTAGCTTCATCGCGGGAGATTCCAATGATTCTGAATGCTTTGGTTTCAACAGCGTGAAGACGAGCTAGGTGTGAGGCAGGATCACCAGCCCAGAGGGGAGAGCAGTATTCCATTGAGCTGCGGATGAAAGCCTTGTATGTGGTGAGGAGCTCAGGTGTGCCAAGGAAGGACTTCGCACGACGGAGGATGCCCAGTCGGCGACTGGCTTTGGAGGCCAGATTTGAAATGTGGTTTTCCCAGGAAAGATCATGGCAGATAGTGAGACCCAAAAGCTTGAGTGACAGAACTTCTTGGAGAGGATTATTCAGAAAGTGGATGGGAGGGTTGTCCAGTCGGTCTTTTCAGAGAGACATCGTAAGAGTGTGAGATTTGTCAGGATTGAAAGACATGTTCCACTTGTTTGCCTAGTCTGTGATTTTGTCCAGATCTGCAGAGAGTGAGGAGGCTGCAGACTGCCGATCTGAGGGATGAAGAATGGAGCGACAGAGAGTAGAGTCATCAGCAAAGAGATAGAGAGGATTTTCAAGATCCATTCAAGATCATTCAAGATCCATTCATTCAAAATCATCCAAGATCAAGATCATTCAAGATCATTCAAGATCCATTCAAGATCATCCAAGATCCAAGATCATTCATCCATTCAAGATCCATTTTCAAGATCCAAGATCCATTTTTCAAGATCCATCAGAGAGGATTTCCATTTTCATGGTGAAGGTCGAAGAAATGCCCGAATGCTTGCCTATTTGAGGGAAGCTTGCATCCCTTCACCTCATCCACCATTGTTGGTAGCAAGTATACTTGTTTGCGGGTATCCATCTGTAGAAAGATTAAGTAGAATATGATTTCTATGTAAGACCAATCACTGCGAAATCTGGGAGATGACTGACGTGTTGCAATTATTTTTTTTATTTTTTTTTTGTGCGTAGAAATATCATTTTTTTTGGAAGCAGGAATGATATTAAAAGAACCGCGTTTTGATGTGGTTTAGGGAGTTGAAAGGAGAACAATTGAGAGAAGAGGAACGGAGGCTGGATAATGAAAAATGATAAGGCGAAGGGAAATGGATGGCTGGAAAAACTGAAGAAGAAGCCCGCAGAGACGTCGATAATTTTATACGTGTAGAATGTAGAATTGTAGAATCTATGTTCTATATATGTGGAATTGTAGAACATATTATGTTCATCGGTCATTCATTCGTATTTCTAAAAAAATATGAACAAATAATAGTTTTATTTAAATTTTAAAAATCTGATTGGAATACAAAAATCTGATTTTTAAATAAAATAAAATAAAAACTTTGGAATCCGGGGGTAACCTTTTAAAGTTATTCAATCCAAATGATTTTTCAGTCACAAAGTTTTTACTACTAATCGAATAGATTCCCGGGGTGAGAGTATGAAAAATCCAAACTTTACATTTTAGTGACACCCTCATATACAGACTTGGCATTTAATATGGAATATTTTTTTTTTATTGACTTGGGTTTACTTTCTTAACTCAGTATATCAATCTAGTGAGTTTCTTTTACACTTTGGTGATTTATTTGTTAAAAGACTTGAATCCCGACTTGAATCCACCTTTAACGTTACCGGCACTGCCCTCTCTTGGATTAAATAATACCTCTCTGACAGACGCCAGTTCATCTCCATCAATAACTGCAAATCCCCCACTGCTCCCCTCCCCCAAGGTTCAGTTCTTGGCCCACTCCTCTTCATCCTTTACCTGTCCCCCCTCGGTCACTTAATCCGCCGTCATGGTCTCCAATTCCACTGCTTCGCCGATGACATCCAGCTTTTCATCTCCACCAAGTCCATCTCCACCGACACCCACTCTATCCTGACAAACTGCATCACTGAAATAAAATCCTGGCTTCAAATCAACTTCCTCAAGCTTAACTGTGATAAATCTGAAATAATCATCATTGGCCCAAAAACGCTCACAAAATCCACCCATAACTTTGCCCTCAACATCGACGGTATCCCAGTATCCACCTCCCCTCACATTCGGAATCTTGGCGTCATCTTTGACCAAACCCTTTCCTTCGACAAATACACTAAACAGATCACAAAGTCAGCCTTCTTTCACCTGAAAAACATTGCCCGTCTCCGCTCATCCCTCTCCTCCACGGCTGCAGAAACCCTCATCCACGCCTTCATCACCTCCCGTCTGGACTACTGCAATAGTGCAGCGGCATAGCAAACCAATTGTGCATTTTGTGATGGAAGCACCAAATTTGGCAGAATGATAGAATATTATATGGAGAACATTTTCAGATATGGAACCACTTTGGAATTCACCCCAATGTGGCCGCCATATTGGATTTCAAAATGGCGGCTTAAAAATCTTTAATTACAAATATTTCTGGTTCTATACCAGCTACAGCCTTGATTTTAGTGTCTGGATGTACAAACTTGAGGTCAAGGAATTGAATGGTTCTACTTAGAAGTTGATTTACTGACGCCATATTGGATTCCAAGATGGCGGCTTCCGAAAATCTGCTGACCGATATCTCTGGTTCTATGCCAGCTAGATACTTGATTCTGGTGTCTAGATGTACATTTCTGAGGTCAATGAATTGAATGGTTGTATTGAAATATGTTTTAATGCACATAAGCAACTGATAATCCCATATTACGTACATTGTATACACACGTTCAGCAAGAGAACTAGCGAGCGTATTGCATCAAGTCATGCCAAGTGTCACAGTTCCAACTCAATGTGAGCAGTCACCATCACAGGCACACAGTGCTGTGCATTTCAGAGCCGCTTTCTTGCACTTGCATCTCCCACTGCAACCGTTTTCGCACCCACAACAGATGAGTTCATAGCAGGATTTGGCAGCTTCTGGTAGTGTTGTCCACAGAGGATCGAACTGTCCATCATTGTCCACCCACCCCCAGTCGCATGGTGATGGGAGATAGCAGTGTGGGACAAGAGACTGTCCCCAACAATGTCCACCCTGGTAAGTTGCTCTCTTCACGTGTTGTACTAGGGCGGCCTGTGTTGGAGGTATTGCTTCAATGGATCGAGATTTCTTTGCAAAGAGTTTCTTTCTTGCCAGATTCACCTCAGAACATGTGCATGTGCGGTCGTACAGAAGCACTACGTATCTCTCCAGGGTTGCCAGTGTATCCTCAGAGATCTCACTTGGTGCAGATGCCAGGTCTAGGAATGCATTGGTCACTTCTGGAAAAGTTTCCCATACTGCCCATGCTGTTTTCTTGCCACGACCTGCAAAGCTCGAGACGGTATCACACCCTGTGATTGCATGGAAGATTGGCAGTGCCTTGGCTTTGTCTGGTCCCAGGGTAGCAGACAGCTCGTGTGCTGCTATGTAGCGGAAGTTCTTTCCGGTTCCAAGCGCTAACCAGAGTTCGTCCACTACCTCATTAAGCTCCTGGGCCATCCACACAGCGAGAACCACCACATCTGTGTCCACGGTGCGGATGAGTACTCTGCGGTGTCCAGATTTCATAGCAGCTGCTGCGTGGAGCATCATGCGCGTGTCTGCTTCCTCGTGATTGCACGGGGCCAAAGCGGCTGTGTCTGCACATGGTGGTACAGCAATGACCTGTTGGTGTAAGCATGAACAATACCGTGATGTAAATTAAATGTGAATTCCTTTGGTGTAGGTGGTCACGAATAAAACCTGACATGAATCTGCATAACATTTCTTAATTTATTTCAGTACATTATTTCAAGTACATAAATACAGGGCAATTATTATTATTATTATTATTATTGTTATTTACTTGGCATCAAACACATGAAATCATACAATATGACATTGCACATATAACAGTAGCCTGTTCATGTACACTCCCCCAAGATGCCAGGAAAGAAAAAAGCAATTCAAGAACACTATGGCCAATAGGCCTTTCTTAACAATTTGAGGGAGTGTACCGTGGACAGCTAAAGATTATATATACAATACAAAATATTATTCCGAATAGATAATACAAATCGGGATTATATAATCAAAATTAAATTATATGAAAAGAATACACATATGTGGGTAAGAATTTACTCTACAACAGCATAAATCAATAATACATTGTATAATATGTACTGAAACCACAGAAGATTGTACACACACTCTCAAACACACAAGCAGGCACGCACCCACTCTCACCACCCAGACACATACACACACTTTCACTAACACACACTAACATACATCATGCACATTACCTGTTCACCGTCAGTAGCAATCAGCTGTTTGTCTGGCACATCGATGGACTCCGTGACCTGCTTAGACAGAAAGCTGAAGAGTTCCTCCTTGTTCTCGTCGACACGGAGGAAACTGTGCCTGTTGCCTGGTAGGAGGGCAGAGCCAGTGACACGTCTGCGTATTCCCTTGCCTCTGTTGGTCCTTGCAGTTGCCTTCAGGCTGCCTGACTTTGCATAGCGGTCCCACACTAGATCGAGACGAGATCGATGTTGAAGCTGTGACATAATGTATGGAACGAATACTTTTGTGGCATAGTCAAGAAATGTTTTGGTCTGGCCTGGGCTCAGCATTTGAACTATTACAGCTCCATCGAGGATCACAGAAGATACTTGTGGTGGGTCCGACTTTGTTTCGACAAGCTGTTCTAAGGGCTGCAACAAGTCAGCTTTGGAACCAAAGCGGAGCTGTCCATTTTGCGAGAGTGCTGGCGGATGTGCGCTGTTCTCATGTTTGAAGAACTGCTCGAGACCCCCATCTCTGGTTTGGCATGCGATGTATAGTCTGGAGAAGAGCTCTGAATCACTCTTTGCAGAGGCTACTTGTTGTTTGCTCTTCTGGGCAGCTTTGACCTTGATGGATGAAAACAACGGGAGTTTGTTGCGTTTGATGACATCATTGAGTGGCTTGGATCTGTCTGCCAGACGTTCCTTCTCAAATGAATGGAACTGATCTCTCCCAATCTGTACAGCTGTACGCACAGTATCTACAACAGCTGGGCCCAAGATCTCCAGTGTGCCCAGGACCAGCAAATCTGTGCTTTCTTCTTCAAAGGGGCTGCCCATCTCTTCGATGACTGTTGTCAGTGCACGGACATCTTGGACGAACTTCTTCTGCACACTGTCGGTTTGCTCATGGTGGTGGGTGTGCTCTCCCCTTTGGCGCAGTTGCTGTGAGGTCTCAAATTCTGTGATGACCCGAGCAACTTCGGGGCCAGCCACCATCCACCGTCGAAGGGCACTTGGATTTTCAGTTAGGCCCACTGCCCCGCCATCGCCTTTGACCGTGGCATTGTTTTGTTCATGAGCCTGGTCTAGGGAGATGGCGGAGAAAGCATGCCTAGTCTTCTTGGATGTGAAGTGCCCCGCATGGAACTTGGCAGCAACATCTGGGTGTTTCTCTGCAATGCCAACCATGTCCCTGATGTGGACTGGTAACCAGCGAGCATAGTGGATATGGTCCAATGCAGCGAACCATGCAGCTAGCTCTGGTAGGGTGTCCATGTACAGCGTGAAGTTGGACTCTCTCAGTGAACGTATGTAAAGGAGTATACAGAGCTCCAGGTTAAGTACAGTGGCCCAGTACTGAAACTGTGGACATGCCGCTGCTCTCTGGTCACACCATGCCTCGAACTCCAATGGTTCCTCATCTCTTGCAGTTGCTCTTTCGTTGTATATGTCATATGCACGATGCTGCAGTATGTGTAGGGCAGCAACAGTTACTTGGTGGGCGCGTCTTGTACGGCTGACGTGAGCTGCACGCAAGAAGGAGTCTGCTGTGCCAGCTGTTGCTATCTCTGCCTGAACCAATGCCTGTGTCCAACCGCTGTCTTGCAGCCAGTCTCCTGCTGTCTTCAAAGCTGCCATCTCTGTGTGTAGACCACCCAGCATGACCACAAAGAGATCTTCACCATGTGTGTCTGGCCAGTTCCATTGCACCTGCTTGGCGATCGCATAAAGTGGTTGGTCCAGTGTGATGACGGGTATCTGTCCAGGGTTTAGCTCATTGATCGCTGCTTTCACGACATCCATGGCATGGCGGATCATTGGCACTGAGTGGGCTTGGTCATGGAAGAGGGGAAGCAAGGCAGTGGGTGTGACTGTGATACTAGTATCCTTGGCCGATTGGTTCTCTGCGTGATGTGCAGCCCAAGAAATGTTTCCTGGATTCTGTGTGTCACCACTGTCACATGCATCCTTCACAGTCTGGAGCCACCTCTTCTCTTTATCCAGTTCAGCTTGTGCAGGATTCCTCTGCAGCGACGCCTGGGTTCCAGCTGGTACAGGGTGGCTTTTGGCAAGTGAACTAACTGGTTGTACATCTGTGTAATACCGTGGAAGGTCCTCCACAGTCTTGACATTTGAGACACCCCCGATGATGACAATACCTCGGTCTGTGCCTTGATTGTCATAGTCTGGATGTTGTATCAATGAAATACCAGTTCCGTGGAAGGAGTCGTGTGCTGTCGTGGAACTGGGATTGTGGTCTATATTATCCACAGCTGATGTGGTGAACACTCCACCGCGGAGCTTTGGGGGACAGACCACCTTCTCCGCCCGAAAGCGCTGACAGACCCCGTTCCCCAGCTCTGCAGAGATCCGTAGCACTCTATCATAGGCAATGCTGATCCCTAGTCCAGATAATGTGTCAACCAGTTCCCTCTTTCTCGTATGGGCTTGAAGCATCAAGCCAAGATATATTGGCAAAGGAGTCTCTTGACTAATGCTGTGTCGTATGTCTGTGCCTGCACCTCTCCTCTCATGCTTCACACTGTTGTATTTGAGAAGTTGAGCTATTGTCACAGACGCCGATGCCGATGACTGACATGCCTGATCTTTGATGCCTGCGCCCTCTAAAATCATGGAGACCATTGTCAGCAGCAGTTGTGGCACAGACTCTTCTTGACATTTGTTTGAGAAGGACCCATTGAAAGGCTGAGATGACTGGAACATATCCTTCCTTATAATCCCTGCAGCTCGTGCCAGGTGCACAACATCACTGTCAATATCATGTTGACATGCCTTGGCTAATGCACTGCCAATGTCTTCCTGAAACACCAGCAGGACATCTCTTCCCTGCCTGTGCTCCTGCAGATCAGGGAAGTGTGCCAGGATACGCTCCTTGAGTCTGGTTGTATGGACTCGTGTTTACAGCACAACTCCGAACTGTTCCATTCTCATTGTGTAGAGCTTGGTGAGGTCTGCCATCTTGAATACAGGAGCAGTGTCTTCTTCTTTAGCAGTTTCCTCTATGTACATTACCAGTTCAGCAAGGACTATTGCTGAAATGACATCTACCGTGCTCTGGCTTTGCTCAGCAAGCTTTTTTGCTGCCCTCACGCGGTTGTATAGGGATGTCAAACATTTCTTATGGTACTTGGCCTCTCTTGCGACCATGTCCCCAGCACTCAGTTGGGCTAACAAAGTGGTATCCTGAAGAAACTCTGCAGCCTTGCGAACGTGTTTATCTAGTTCCAATGTCGCTGCTTGATGAAACTCCAAACCAAGCTCTTGCTGGCAGAAGAAGCACAAATTGTCGCATATGCTATCAACACAAGCTGCCTGAGACCTGAGAAATTTGACACCAAATGACCTCTTTTAGGGGTATTTTTGGCCGAAATTTTCAAATTTTTCACTCCCCAGACCCCTAGATGTTCCCTTGAGCTCAGAATCGCCGCTGTAATGTGTCTACTGATGTTAGAAAAGATATAGGGTGAATGGGGCAATAATTGTGCCTGTAGGATTTGTTTCCGCCACCCCCCCTAAGGGTTACAGATTTTTAAAGCCGCCATTTTGAAATCCAATATGGCGGCGACGTTGGGTGAATTTCAAAGTGGTTCCATATCTGAAAATGTTCTAAATATAACATTCTATCATTGTGCCAAATTTGGTGCTTCCATCACAAAATGCACAATTCTTCTTAAATTTTTGCTATGCCGCTGCACTACAATAGTCTCCTCTATGGTTCACCCTAAAAAATCACCAATAAACTCCAATACATTCAGAACTCCACTGCCCGTCTACTCACCCATTCCCGGACCCGTGACCACATCACCCCCGTCCTTTACAAGCTTCACTGGCTCCCCATCCCCCAGAGAATCCAGTACAAAATCCTCCTCTTGACATACAAAGCCCTCCATAACCTGGCCCCATCCTACCTGGCTGACCTCCTCTCCAGACACACTCCCACCCGCAACCTCCGCTCTGCTGGTACCAACCTCCTGACCCCCTCCATCCGGACCAAATTCAGATCCTGGGGGGACAGGGCCTTCTCCATCGCTGCTCCCACCCTCTGGAACTCACTACCTCACACCATCAGAGACTCCTCCTCACTCACCACATTCAAAACATCACTAAAGACCCACCTGTTCAACACTGCATTCAACATTCAACCCACAGCATTTAACCCCTGACTATCTCTTCTCCTTCTCCCTCCTTTTGCTTTAAATATTTCCTGATTGATTCTTGTCTTTTTGCAATTGTTGTTTTCATGTATTGTTATGCATTATGTTTTCCACTCTGTCAAAGCGCCTTTGGGCTTCTGGAAAAGCGCTATACAAAATAAATGAATTATTATTATTATTATTATTAAAAGAACCATGTCACTGATTGTCTGTCGCAGCAAGAAGTCAACAACAGGATTATATCACAGGTGGCGTGGCAAAATGTACGGACAGGTGCATTTGATGATTGGCTTCACAGTCAGGTATACAAGGGTTGTTGCGTTCTGTATTAGTGGAAAACAACTGCTGCACGTCTCCAAAAGTTATTGCCGCTTCCTCTGGAGATGGTCCGTCAACTCGACAATGCTGTTTGTCATGGAGTGGTGGCTTTACGAAATTACGGCATGAAACAGCGTGCTATTGTTCGGCAGTATGGCATCACTCAAGGTCAGGTGTCAAAGATCCTGAAACGAAATGCTCAGAGGGGTGTCCCTACTCCAATACCGAGGTCAGGGCGTCCCCACAGAACCACAAGGAGGGATGATCGCCAGCTGCACTGGTTAGTCCGCAATGGCTGTACCAAGTCAGCTAATCGGCTTAGGGCTGAGTGGCAGCAACTGACAAATGTTCCTGTATCCAGAAGGCTAGTCAACCAACGACTTGTTCAAGCAGGCTATCGTGCCAGGCGTCCCCTGAGAAAGCCACGTCTGACCAGACAACACCGCTAGCACCGATTGCAGTGGGCCAGAGAGCACCGTCAATGGCAGCCAGGACCATGGAATCATGTGATCTTCAGTGACAAGTCTAGATTTCTGGTCTATCGTCAATATGGCCGCGTCCGAGTGCGCAGACAAGTGCATGAAGCCTACAACGAAGATTGTATAGTGCCAAGAGTCCAAGCTGGAGGTGGTGGGGTGACCGTTTGGGCTGCTTTTCATGCAGGGGGCAAAACTCACCTGGTTGTTCTGAATGGAAACCTGAACCAGTTCAAGCACAGGGCCATTCTGGAAGAAACATTGCTTCCATTTGTTCGTGCAGCCTTTCGAGGAAACTTTGTCTTCCAAGATGACAATGCACGGCCTCATCATGCTCGCATGATCCAACACTTTCTTGCTGCCCGTGGTGTAGAGGATATGGAGTGGCCTGCCATGTCCCCGGATATGAATCCGATAGAGAACTTGTGGGTAGAATTAACGCGTCAAATCGACAACTTGGACCAGCAGCCTGCATCTGTGCTAGAATTGCAGCAGGCTATTGACACTGCATGGCAAGCGATTCCTGTCCAAGCCTTGGCAAATCTCGTGAACAGCATGCCGCAACGTGTACGTGCTCTCCTGAATGCTCGTGGTGGTTTCTCGAAGTACTGAACTGTAATTTTACTGTCCGTAATCCCAGTCGTAATTTAACTTTTGTTTTTGTTAAAAAAAAATTTGGGCTAATGTGCAAAATAAAGAGATACTTCTGGAAAACGTACAGAAGTTTAACACAGTACTGTCCATGAATTGAGTTCGATATCAGTTTACATCACCTTCAAGGATCAATTTATTTGTTTCGAAATGTCAAATGTGGTTTTTGTTTCTTTTAAAGGTCACATTAACAAAATTTAGAATAATTTCAACATAATTCCAATGAACTTTTGGTTCTAAGACATCTTGAAAAGTAAGTTCAACCCCACAAAAAAAATATTCCATATTAAATGCCAAGTCTGTATATACAGACTTGGCATTTAATATGGAATTTTTTTTTTTCTTGACTTATGTTTACTTTCTGAACTCAGTATATCAATCTGGTGAGTTTCTTTTACCCTTCGGTGATGTCTTTGTTGAAGGAACCATGTCACTGATTGTCTTTCACAGCAAGAAGTCAATAACAGGATTATATCACAGGTGGCATGACAAAATGTAAGGACAGGCACATTTGACGATTGGCTTCACAATCGGGTATATAAGGGTTGTTGCGTTCTGTATTAGTGGAAAACAACTGCTGCACGTCGACAAAAGTTATTGCCGCTTCCTCTGGAGATGGTCCGTCAACTTGACAATGCTGTTTGTCATGGAGTGGTGGCTTTACGAAATTTTGGCATGAAACAGCGTGCTATTGCTCGGCAGTATGGCATCACTCAAGGTCAGGTGTCAAAGATCCTGATACGAAATGCTCAGAGGGGTGTCCCTACTCCAATACCGAGGCCAGGACGTCCACGAAGAACCACAACGAGGGATGATCGCCAGCTGCACTGGTTAGTCTGCAATGGCCGTACCAAGTCAGCTAATCGGCTTCGGGCTGAGTGGCAGCAACTGACAAATGTGCCTGTATCCAGAAGGCTAGTCAACCAACGACTGGTTCAAGCAGGCTATCATGCCAGGCGTCCCCTGAGAAAGCCACGCCTGACCAGACAACACAGCCAGCGCCGATTGCAGTGGGCCAGAGAACACCGTCAATGGCAGCCAGGACACTGGAATCACGTGACCTTCAGTGACGAGTCTAGATTTCTGGTCTATCGTCAAGATGGCCGCGTCCGAGTGCGCAGACAAGTGCATGAAGCCCACAACGAAGATTGTATAGTGCCAAGAGTCCAAGCTGGAGGTGGTGGGGTGACCGTTTGGGCTGCTTTTCATGCAGGGGGCAAAACTGACCTGGTTGTTCTGAATGGAAACCTGAACCAGTTGAAGTACAGGGTCATTCTGGAAGAAACATTGCTTCCATTTGCTCGTGCAGCCTTTCGAGGAAACATTGTCTTCCAAGATGACAATGCACGGCCTCATCCTGCTCGCATGATCCAACACTTTCTTGCTGACCGTGGTGTAGAGCATATGGAGTGGCCTGCCATGTCCCCGGATATGAATCCGATAGAGAACTTGTGGGCAGAATTAATGCGTCAAATCGACAACTTGGACCAGCAGCCCACCTCTGTGCGTGAATTGCAGCAGACTATTGTCACTGCATTGCAAGCTATTCCTGTCCAAACCTTGGCAAATCTCGTGAACAACATGCCGCGACGTGTACGTGCTCTCCTGAATGCTCGTGGGGGTTACACGAAGTACTGAACTGTAATTTTACTGTCCGTAATCCCAGTCATAATTTAGCTTTTGTTTTGTTGAAAATGTTTTTGGCTAATGTGCAAAATAAAGAGATACTTCTGGAAAACGTACAGAGGTTTAACACAGTACTGTCCATGAATTGAGTTCGATATCAGTTTACATCACTTTCAAGGATCAATTTATTTGCTTCGAAATGTCAAATGTGGTTTTTGTTTCTTTTAAAGGTCACATTAACAAAATCTAAAATAATTTCAACATAATTCCAATGAACTTTTGGTTCTAAGTCATCTTGAAAAGTAAGTTCACCCCCACAAAAAAAATATTCCATATTAAATGCCAAGTCTGTATATACAGTCACGTGAAAAAGTAAGTACACCCCATGTAAAGTTTTGACTTTTTCAACATATTTCAATGTACAGCTATTTGATCTTCATTTCAACAATATTGATAGATAAAGGTGATGTAATATAACAAATATCATGAAACATTTACATTTTGTAGTCCATTGTATAATTTAAATAAACATAAATGCAAATTTCGCATGTGGAAAAAGTAAGTACACCCCTACATTTATGACTACTTCAAATACCTTAAATTATGTCAGGTGCACCAGCTCAGGGGCAAATGATTAGAACATCGTTAGAGAGGATCTTGGAGGAACCTGTCTTATTTAAACCTCAGACATTTCGTTTGGTTTGCTCTTTGTTGTTGAAGTGTGCGGCGTCACCATGCCTAGATCAAAAGAGCTCTCTGAGGACTTCACAAAGAAGGTTATAGATGCCTACGAGTCTGGGAAGGGATTTAAAAAGATCTCCAAACAATTTGAAATCAATCATTCGACTGTCTGGAAGATCATCGGCAAGTGGAGAAGATTCCAAACAATTGCGAACTTGTTCAGGCCAGGCGGCCCCAGCAAGTTCAGCCCGAGAGCAGACAGCAAGATGCTGAAAGAAGTCTCTAAGAACTCCAGAATGTCATCACGGGACCTACAGGTAGCTCTTTGCACGAGTCTACCATGAGAAAGAGGCTGCACAAATTTGATCTACATGGGAGGTGTGCCAGGAGGAAACCTTTGCTGTCCAGAAAGAACATCAGGGCAAGACTAAAGTTTGCCAATGAACACCGAGGCAAATACCAGCACTTCTGGAACAATGTGCTCTGGACAGATGAGTCAAAGGTAGAACTCTTTGGCCACAGTACCAAAAGACATGTTTGGCGAAAACTAAAGACAGCATTTAACCACAAGAACCTGATACCAACTGTAATGCATGGTGGTGGAAATATTATGGTTTGGGGCAGCTTTGCTGCATCAGGGCCTGGGCAGCTCACCATCATAGAATCCACTATGAATTCTTCATTGTACCAAAGGGTGCTTGAGGATAATGTGAGGCCATCTGTCGGAAAGTTGAAGCTCAACCGAAGGTGGACCTTGCAACATGACAATGACCCTATACATACCAGTAAATCCACCAAGGAATGGCTGAAAAGAAAGAAATGCTGGGTTCTGGAATGGCCAAGTCAAAGCCTGGATCAAAATCCCATCGAGATGTTGTGGGGGGATTTGAAACGAGCTGTGCATGTAAGAAACCCCTCAAACATCTTAATTTGTTGTTGAATAAATTATTGCAAAGTCAATTTTTCATTGTTTTTTGTTCAATTAGATCACCTTTATCTATAGATACTGTTTAAATGAAGATCAAATATTGATATGTCCACACATACTAAAAAGATTTTTAAAACATTTCATGGGGTGTATTTACTTTTTCCACATGCGAAATTTGCATTTATGTTTATTTAAATTATACAATGGACGACAAAATGTAAATGTTTCATGATATTTGTTATATTATATCACCTTTATCTATCAATATTGTTGAAATGAAGATCAAATAGCTGTATGTTGAAATATGTTGAAAAAGTCAAAACTTTACATGGGGCGTACTTACTTTTTCACGTGACAGTATATATATATGTAAATATGTATATATTATATATATATATATATATACAATATATATATATATATATATATATATATATATATATAATTATATAATTATATAATTACAGTGAAACCTTGACTTACGAGTGCACCAACTTACGAGTCTTCCGAGATACGAGCCGTCGCTCGGGCGGTTTTTTGCTTTGAGATGCGAGACGAGATCTGAGTTACGAGCTTACGCCACCCGCCACTAGGTGGCCCAACGATCATTCCGGTCACGTGGTTATCTTGCCGTGCAAGCATCTCTGCCGTATATCGCTGCTGCTTTCTTTTCGCATGTTGGTTATTTTGGAAAATTTCTTAGTTTTAACCATGGGTCCTAAGAAATTGAGTGCCAAGGGCAGTACTGAGAAGAAGAAGAGGATGATGTGCTTGGATATAAAACACGCAATCGTCGAAAAACATGAGCGAGGTGTGCGTGTTGTTGACTTGGCGAGGCAGTACGATCGTAGCAGTACGATCGAAACATTTTGAAAGGGAGGAAGAAACAAACCTCGTTGGACAGGTTTTTATTGAAACGCCCTGCAACTGAAAGCGAGGAATGGCAAAAGTCATCTCCTCCACCTCCGCCAGCATCTTCGTCTGATCTTCAAGGTAAATACACTTAATAAAACCAGTTTATTTCTTTACATTGTGGCGGACACGGAAGCTCACTGGCGTGGTGACATCATTCCGCGCACCAAGTGGGCGGGGGCCACGCCGAGGGGTAGGCGTGGCCTCAGGATATACACCGGGCGCGCAGCCCGGAGCGCGCCAGTGTTACAGTGAGCTCTTGAATAAAGACTCTTACAAATTACCGCGTTGTCCGCTTCCTCCTTGTTTACAAGCAGCGCGCGTAACGCCACTTATTATGTACAGTATATACGAGGTCGTGCTTGTTTATACATTATTTGTTATTTATAAAGTACATTTTTCTTATTTAAAAACACAACAAAAAAAATTGGTGTGGTTTTTTGGGGGCTGGAACGAATTAATAGCATTTCAATGCCTTTTAATGGGGAAATTTAATTTGAGAAACGAGCAAATTGAGTTACGAGCTCGGTCACAGAACGAATTAAACTCGTAAGTCAAGGTTTCACTGTATATATATATATATATATATATCGTCACCTTCGTGCCATTCTTGCTCAAGTCGAAATAAGCGTTTACGACATAATCACAAAAAACGTTTTTTTTTTTTAGCCATCTGGATCAGTACTGAATTTAAATTCTGTTAAGTGAAGAAAACCTAGATTATCATTGCATGCAATTGTAGAGAAACATGCAACTAAGCTAAATTTATCAATAACAGAGATTATAAATCACCGTGAGCAATTTTGGCTTGGGCAATTATGGCACGAAGAAGTGCTAGAGACAATATTGCTCACGGTTCTACCTAAATGCTGACGACCCTTTGGAAAGAATAATCAAGAAATTAATTTTTATGATACATTGACTTTTTCAATTTTCAAATTTCAAGGAGACGACTTCCGGTCCCTCGAGCAACGGGGCTTGCTTCGATCTCTCCACGGCATCAAAGTTTGAGTGTTTTCCCGTTCGTTTCTTTGTCAAATTTCCGCTGCGTATTTTGTTGTGTATGTGTTATTGTGTGTTTCTATTTGGTTTTGGTTTTGTAGTTGTTGCAAATTTGTGTGTAATTAGTCGTTTCTTTGTTCGCACCTCGTGCGCCTCATGCGGCCTGGTGTCTCGTGCGGTCTCCTCGTCTCGACTTGTGCCCCGCCCCCTATATCTCGTTTTTCTTTCACCTCTGCTCCTGCTTTCTCAAATCCACGTTCTCACTTAGAGACTTTTCCCAGATTGTTTTTCATGGTTTTGGTTTTGTTTAAATATTTATTTAAATATGTTTAAACCGCAGCCGTGATGCTGACGCCGCCCCCCCCCCACCCCCCAGAATTTCCATGTTTTAAACGTTTCCCAGTGTGTACCCTGGATTAGAATAGGTACGCCGTATCCCTGCGTGTCGTAAGAGGCGACTAAGAGGGTTGGCATCAGGAAGGGCATCCGGCCATAAAACATTGCCTCAAAAAGAGAACCATGACAATTACAAATACATGTGGGCAGGGTACAGCCCGCAGTGGAGATCGGTTTCTGAGGTTTGGGACATGGAATGTAGGGACAATGACAGGGAGATCAGAAGAAGTGGTGGAAGTAATGGTCAGAAGAAGAGTGGACATATGTTGTGTGCAAGAGACGAGATGGAAGGGAAGTGGTGTGAGAATGGTGAAGGGTAGGCAGGGACAGAAATACAAGTTTGTGTGGCAAGGGTGCCCGGAGGGCGTGAATGGTGTTGGTGTCCTGTTTTCTGAGGAGTTTGTAGACAGTGTGGTGAGTGTGACTAGAGTGAGTGATAGGTTGATGATGGTGAAAATGATGATTGGAAAGCTCTTGGTGAACGTCATCTCGGGATATGCTCCGCAGGTTGGTCGAAGCGATGAAGAGAAGGACAAGTTCTGGTGTGCGATAGAGAAGCTGATGGAAAACGTGAAAGATGAGGAAGTTGTTGTGGTAGGAGGAGACCTAAATGGACATGTGGGAAGGAGTATGGATGGTTTTGACGGAGTTCATGGGGGTTACGGATATGGTGTGAGAAATGGAGAAGGTGAAAGGATTTTGGAGTTTGCTGATGGAGCTGATTTGTTGATTTGTAATACTCAGTTCCAGAAAGAGGATAATAAGCTTGTTACATACACGTCAGGTGGGTCGACGACAACCGTTGACTACCTGATGGTTCGTAGGCGAGATAGGGGGCACCTCCGGGACACAAAGGTGATCCCGGGGGAGGAGGCTGTTTCACAGCACCACTTGGTTGTCTGCGACGTAAGGGTGAATGGTGCGAGGAGAGCTCGGCGGGTGAAGTACCAACCGAGAATGAAGGTGTGGAGGTTGAAAGAGGTGACAGTAAGGGAGGCATTAAAAGAGAGGCTGAGTAGGGTCGAGGATGATGTGGTTGAGCTTGAAAGTGGTTGGATGTCAATGAAAGCTAGTCTGTTGGGAGCCGTTGGTGAGGTATGTGGATGGACAAAAGGACCCCCGAGGCACTCGGAAACATGGTGGTGGGATGATGAAGTTGGAAAGAGGATTGACGAGAAGATGAAGAAGTTCAAGGAGTGGCAGAAGGCGAAGGGTACGGGAGCAGAAACAGCAGAGCATGAAAGTTATAAGGCAGCCAGGAAGGCTGCAAAGAAAGAGGTAGTAAAGGCGCAGGAGGCATGTAGGAAAATGTTCGGAGAACGCTTGGATTCGGAAGAGGGTCAGAAAGCAGTATTCAGGATTGCAAAGCAGATAGCGAAAGAGAGGTGTGATGTGATGGGGGTGAGTTGCTTGAAGGATGAAGTGGGACAAATCGTTGTCGACCCAGATGGAATTAAAGGAAGATGGAAAAGATATATGGAAATGCTGTGGAATACAGAGAATGAATGGGATGGCAACATAGAGAGTAACCCAGTTTTAGGACCGGCAGAGAAGATAACTGGGAAGGAAGTTGAGGAAGCGATAAAAGCAATGAAGGGTAGAAAAGCAGGAGGGCCGACGGGAGTTGTGGGAGATATGTTTAAGGCAGCAGGAAGTTGGGGTGTGAAGAGAATGACAGAGATCTGTAATCTGGTGGTGAAAGAAGGCCGCATTCCAGCGGATTGGGAACTGAGTACCCTCGTCCCTCTATACAAGGGGAAAGGTGACCCTCTGGAGTGTGGCTCGTACTGAGCGATAAAGTTATTGGAGCATGGAATGAAGGTATTGGAAAGGGTGTTGGAGAGGAGGATAAGGAACAAAGTGAAGATCGACGAAATGCAGTTTGGATTCATGCCAGGAAGAGGAACGACAGACGTGCTTTTCATTGTGAGGCAGTTGCAGGAGAAGTACATGGAGAAGAGGAAGAAGTTGTTTCTTGGGTTTGTTGATCTGGAGAAAGCATTCGATCGGGTTCCACGCAAAGTATTGACATGGGCATTGAGGAAGTTAGGAGTGGAGGAATGGTTGATCAGAGTAGTGATGGCAATGTACAAAAGAGCGCGCACAGCTGTAAGGACGAAGGACGGGAACAGTGGTGAGTTTGAGGTGAAGGTGGGAGTGGATCAGGGGTCGGTACTAAGTCCACTACTATTTGTAGCTGTGATGGAGGTGCTGGCTCAGAACGTAAAGGAGGGTTTACCATGGGAGTTGTTGTATGCAGATGATCTGGTGTTGATTGCAGAAAGTATGGATGGACTGAAGGAAAAGATGAACACGTGGAAGGAATGTATGGAGACAAAAGGTCTGAAGGTGAATATCGGAAAGACGAAGGTGATGGCAAGTGGTAAAGCATGTGGCGAGGTGGAAAGAACTGGGAAGTGGCCCTGTGCTGTGTGTCGGAAGGGTGTCGGAGTGAACTCCATTCAGTGTACAATGTGCGCTGAGTGGGTTCATCAAAAATGTAGTGGGCTGAGAGGGTCATTAACCAGTGTGGCAGCTACATTCAAATGTAAGGTGTGCACAGAGGGAGCTGCAGATGGAGGAAATGTTGAGTTGGATCTTGGAGATGGCGTGAAGCTGGAAGGTGTGAAAACATTTTGCTACCTCTGAGACATGCTGAATGGAGAAGGTGGATCAGACTCGGCAACGGTTGCTCGAGTGAGATGTGCATGGAAGAAGTTTCGGGAATTGAGTGGCGTGCTGATGCTGAGGGGAGTGTCGTTGAAGCTGAAGGGAAAGGTGTATGCTGCATGTGTGAGAAGTGTTATGATTTATGGGAGCGAGACATGGGTAATGAACGTAGAGCAGCAACGAAGGTTGGAAAGGGTGGAAATGCGAATGGTTCGACGGATGTGCGGAGTATCGTTGAGAGAGAGGAAGACAAATGATGAATTGCGAAAGATGATGGGAATAGAGCCTGTGATTGATGCTGTGAAGAGTAACAGGTTGAGATGGTTTGGTCGTGTGTTGAGGAAGGATGAAAGTGACTGGTTGAGAAGAGTGATGGAAATGAATGTAGAAGAAGTAGAAGACGGGGAAGACCGAGAAAGACTTGGCTAAAGATGGTGGAAGAAGAAATGCGGGCAAGGGGGTTAACAAGGAGAGATGCAGAAAATAGGGCAAAATGGAGAAGATTTTCATGGGGACCGCAAGGCTAACCCCCGCTCTAGCATGGAAATGGCCTTTAAAATGCATGTTGTTATGTTGTTGTATTGACTTTGTTTTCATTTATACACCAGTTTTTTAGGTCATCTCTAACAAGGGTTATCGAGATGGGTTAGGGTTCGTTGAATTTAATGGGAGGAGTCATTATTTCGGTGATATACAATGAGCGGAAATGGCATGAACACTCGATAAGCAGAAATGGCACGGAGTTGAACAAACACATTTTTTTCGGCGAAAAAAACGTGTATGGACATTCTATTATGAATTGACAGTAACGAGACACAATAACCAATCACCGGATAACAAAATGTCATTTTCGATAAAATTCGACTTGAGCAAGAATGGCATGAAGGTGACGATATACTCAACCAGTCAAACGTTTTAGAACCCCTCAATTTTTCTAGTTTTTTATTGAAATTTAAGCAATTCAAGTCCAGTGAATAACCTGAAATGGTACAAAGGTAAGCAGTAAACTGCTCAGGTTTAAAAAAATGTTTAGGTTGGCAAAAACGGGAAAATAATGTAAATTGCACAGTTATATTGTAAAAAAAAAAAGGCATTCTTCACGGAACAAGTAATGGGTTAACAACTTACAGCTGTTCTGCAGCAATGTAAGTAAATTAAGACTTGAAAGTTGATGCAAACAATTCCTACAGGTGTGCCAACCTCTGCTGATTTCTTGATTACAAACCCCCTGTGTATATAAAAGCAGTATTGGAACAGACTGTTATTATACCCTCTGAAGCATTATTTGTGGCTCACAGGCGGCTCACATGAATGTAGGCGGCTCACAGGCCAAAAGCTTCAAGCACAGCTTAACACTGGTTGAAGTAAGCAACTGGTTGAAGTAAGCAATTCCAGAAAACCTCCATTTCTTTCTTTTCAGCCATTCCTTGGTGGATTCACTGGTATGTTTAGCGTCATTGTCATGTTGCAAGGTCCACCTTCGGTTGAGCTTCAACTTTCCGACAGATGGCCTCGCATTATCCTCAAGCACCCTCTGGTACAATGAAGAATTCATCGTGGATTCTATGATGGTGAGCTGCCCGGGCCCTGATGCAGCAAAGCTGCCCCAAACCATAATATTTCCACCACCCTGCTTTACAGTTGGTATCAGGTTCTTGTGGTCAAATGCTGTGTTTGGTTTTCGCCAAACATGTCTTCTGGTACTGTGGCCAAAAAGCTCTACCTTTGACTCATCTGTCGAGAGCACATTGTTCCAGAAGTGCTGGTCTTTGTCTCGGTGTTCATTGGCAAACTTTAGTCTTGCCCTGATGTTCTTTCTGGAGAGCAAAGGTTTCCACCTGGCACACCTCCCATGTAGATCAAATTTGTGCAGCCTCTTTCTAATGGTAGACTCGTGCACTTTAACATCAACAGTGGCAAGAGCTACCTGTAGGTCCCGTGATGACATTCTGGAGTTCTTTGAGGCTTCTTTCAGCATCTTGCGGTCTGCTCTAGGGCTGAATTTGATGGGGCGGCCTGGCCTGAACAAGTTGGCAGTTGTTTGGAATCTTCTCCACTTGTAGATGATCTTCCGGACAGTCGAATGATTGATTTCAAATTGTTTGGATATCTTTTTAAATCCCTTCCCAGACTCGTAGGCATCTATAACCTTCTTTCGGAAGGCCTCAGAGAGCTCTTTTGATCTCGGCATGGTGACGCCGCACGCACACTTCAACAACAAAGAGCAAACCAAACTAAATGTCTGAGGTTTAAATAAAACAGGTTCCTCCAAGATCCTCTCTAACAATGTTCTAATCATTTGCACCTGAGCTGGTGCACCTGATTCTAATTTTAGGTATTTGAAGTAGTGATAAATGTAGGGGTGTACTTACTTTTTTCACATGCGAAATTTCCATTTATGTTTATTTAAATTATACAATGGACTACAAAATGTAAATGTTTCATGATATTTGTTATATTATATCACCTTTATCTATCAATATTGTTGAAATGAAGATCAAATAGCTCTATGTTGAAAAAGTCAAAAGTTTACATGGGGTGTACTTACTTTTTCACGTGACTGTATATCCATGGGTGGGCGCTCCTATGTTGGAAGTTTCATGTCGATCTCAAGCGGTTGTGGAAAAATCGAATTTAAATGCGAATAAAGGTGAAAAAGTGAGGATGGAAGAAAAAAAAATTAGGACCTCGGCTGACATTGAAACTTGGAAAAAATTAAACATGGCTCATTGTGAAGTACTCTCCATGGGGAACAACATATATTCATGATGATGTCATTGGTGCCTTCTTCATGACGTCATAATTAGACAAGTAGAACACGTGATCTGATCAATTTGAAATTTCTTGAGCATGATCTACACAAAAATTGTTTGGGAGAATTTAATTGATGGAATCATGGGTCACGTGGTTCGTCAGCCATATTGGATTTAAAATAAACTACGTCATCAATATACCCCAGAAACACAGCAGCTAATAAACTCTTTACAAAATACACCACACAAACACATCCTCTTTCTTGGTAATATTATTTTTACATTAATCTAAGGCTCATGAAGGAGTTTGTTTTTCTGTCACGTGCACAGGCACACATACAGAATATAGGATTTGTACCTGGTTTCCTCACATTTACCGAAGCTAGAGGTTCCGTAGAAACACCAACAAACCAACACAGTTGCTCCTAACATTAAATGGAACCTCTTTCTACATCTATATACAGTTTACTGTGTTTCCTTCTCTCTCTTCTCCTCCTGTTCCTTCATACCCTTGTCCTTGTTGCCTCCACCAGTTGCCCCCACTGTCCCACTGCCAGAACGTGGCCTTCCTCCCTGTCACCTCACTCGTCCATGACCTGACTACATCTTGTATTCAAAACGTGATACCAAATGTAACAAAATAATTATTTTTACCTCCACCACCGAAGGTTATGTTTTCACCCCTGTCTGTTTGCTTGTTTGACTGTGATCTGGATATTTCAAAAAGTTATGGATGGATTATGACAAACCTTGGTGGATGAGTTGGTTAGGTGACAAGAACAAGCCGATTCGATTTTGATTCAGATCCGGATCCAGATCCAACCTATCATTTGGATACAAAACGTAAACCGTTCAACCTTGCGGAGGTACGTGCCGTTCCTGTTGTTTCATGTGACAAGCAACGGTACCCGCCCTATGGGCGGAGCTTCAATTGGGAAGCCCAAATGAAAAGGAAAAATATCAGAAATTGAAGGTTTTAAAAAATTTTTAAACGATTCATATAAACATCCGTTGAATCATATCACACGCAAATCATTAAAATCTAAACAGTACATGGCGCCCATTTTGAAAAAAGATTGAATTCTTCAAAACGGAAGCGGCCGCTACACGTCTTTCTCAGTCGCACGTTTATGTGTGAAGAGTGCGCGCCGAATCTGTAACACGGAAGTGGCCGCTACACCTGTTTCTCAGTCGCTTTGCACACGCTGCCCTGTTACTTCGGAGCCGCACGTTTATATAGGAAGAGTTCGTCAGGAGTCGATCTACTCTCTCCTGTTAGGCCTACGTAGAATTTCAACAAAAGCCACATCACTGTTCATATCGGTAAATATTATTCCATCGTGTTTGGAAAAACTGGAAAATTGGAAACTTGGAAAAACAATAAAGCCTATTTTACTCCAGGGGGTCCTAGGATTACCCACCCAAAATATCGTTGCGATCGGTTCAGCCGTTTTTGCGGTACCTGGGAACGGACACACAGACGGACGGACATTTGGTGAATTATAGTAAGATGATTTCTTGATGAATGGTCAATATTTTAAAACTGATCGACTCATTACATACGTAAGTGTCATGGATTTTGAGGTCGCGAATCTTTGTAACTTTGTTGAAGGTATCTCGACAGGTGATCATTTAATGCACAAAAAATATCGATTAATTTACACGTCTCAAACAAACTCACCAAGTCGCTCTCCCACGGTGTTCGTTCGCTTCAACAAACGAAACAGCAGATGCGAGTCTGTTTCTGGGCGACTCTTCATTTGTTTGATCGTGATCCATATTGGTCAAAGGTCGTTCGAAAGTTCCAAAATAAATGTCGCCGAAAGTTCGAGGGAATATAGGATGGGAGGGATTATTTTATTGTGGTTATTTCCCTCTCCTCTCTCCCTCTCTTCTCCCTCTCCCTCCTCTCTCCCTCTGTCCCCCCTCTCCCCTCTCCCTCGTGTGTCGCATTCCTTTAATGGTTTATTGCACAAGGACAGGTTGAAAGAAACTCAATTTTCCGGCCCGACCGTAAAAAGCGCTCGTATGCGCGATTTCGCTCGTAAAGGCGTCACAAAGTGCGATAACGATCGAAAGGAAGAGCGCGCTTCGCTTTGAGGTGCAGGATCAATTCAAACGGGGAAGTTTTTGCTCATAAGCAGAGATGTTTTATTTGCTCGTTTTGTTATCGGTCCTGCGCTCGACATCCTTTGATATCTCAGCCTTGTCCTAAACTTTCTGCTGGTGTCGCCGACGTCTCCATTTGTCCCGCTTTTCCCTCTTTTCCAGACACCGACCCTCGTGATGGGTTCGAATCCACCAAGGGTCTTGGGGCGGCTGACGAATTAGTGCACAGATTTGAGTGGTGTTCTCTGGTGGTCTCTTTTCATCAGGTTTTGCCCTCGAAAATGAACAACTACATCGTACTTATAAAGATATCTGTGCACCTGTTTTACTTTAATTAATGAGGTTAAACTTTTTTTCCCTGGGGAGGTAAAAACAAAGAGGTGCTAAAGAACTACGAGGGGCAACTTTCAAAACTTTCTCCGGCAGAGAAAATTTAACATTTCACGAAGTTTGGAACAACCTCCAATGATTGTATTCTCAAGGATTTCCCCCAAGCAAAAGTGTAACAAAGACCATTTGGCACGTTCAGGTTTTCCATTCAATTTATTATTCCTTTTGCGGTTGGGGGAATGGGGGAGAGAGAGCCGGGGTATAGGGGGGATTCGTTGTGAGGAATAATCGATTGATTTCCTGATATCCTTTTCCCAAAAATGAACAGCGAAACTCTTTTCCAGGCAGTTTCCAGGACTACGCCATTACCTTGCCGAGGTTTCATCGATTTTGGGATTGATCCTGATGGCGTCAATCAAACTCCATTTGCGTCGAGCTAAAACAAATGAGTCTGTTTTTTCTTGAGTTTGTCGCAGACGGAAAGATGGGTCAAGTTTAATTAGGAAATCGAGGAGCCCTGCGTGGGCAGATAGGGCGGGAATGAGGCCGTGAGGTGCTAGGTAGGGAGGGCTTGCCCACCAGGTGATCGGGGCTCAAGCCGAGAGGGCATTTTCTCCCGTCTAGACAGCGGTCTATGTTTACGAGAGGCTGTTTACTGCCCGTGATGGTGTCTGCTCGCTTTGTCTGTCTGAGAGCGCCATATCGTTTGGGTGGTCTCCCGTATGGTGCTTTATGTGCTTTGTGAGAGTCCTGGAGCCTGCAGACCTTTGTGTCCGCGGTTTGTGAGCACATCCAGGTGGTGCGAGGAGTCTGCCTTGTGCGCACGAACCGTCCAGCGGTCGCGCCGGGTTGGAATCCTTCAAAACGCCCCCAACTTGTTTCCCGCCTGAAGTTCAGCAATGCGTTCATGAATAATACGTCATGATTCTATGGGCGAGTTCGGTGCCAGCAGGCGGTGATGCATTGTGGATTACCCTGGCCCTCCGAACTATAATCACGAGACTATTAAAGGTTCCGTGCAGGGTCTCTTTCGTTGGAATGGACCTATGGACAAATAAATTCCAATGGGATACAATTGCACACTCACTGATGAGCTGTCTGGTCTCGGTTCGAATCCCGACTCGGCTAGAAACTCAAACATGCAGGACGATCAAGGCATCGACGTGTGTGACGTCCCTCGGACGGACATTAAACCGGGTACTAACTAGTATTAGTGGACGTTACAGATCCCACGGTGTTCGCGGAGAGGAGGCGAGTTATCGCCGGCATTCTGAGCAAATTACAAATTCCTGCCCTAACTACTGCTGGGAAAGCAATGGCAAACCACCCAGTATAACCCATGACAATAACCTGCGTAGGCAGCGCTGACACAGATACAGACGATGGTGTAGCGGAGCTCATAATGTACATGTAACAGGTGGGTTCAGTAAAGGTGCGTTTATTTTGAACGGGTGGGCTGGCTCGTAAATAGGTAAATGGTATATGGACTCGCCACACAGGTGACGTCTAAATGTTTTATATTGTAATGTTGGCATGTTTGTGTATAAAAACAAGTTTACCTGCACTGTACCTGTTAATCCTGATATTATAACACCGCATGACGTGGGCTTTCTTATGACGTCATGCGATTGTGCAACTACACTATTGTCTAATGTATCGGTTTTAAAAGGCATTGTAGTCGTAAATTGTCGTAAACGTGCAGGTGTTTGTCATGACGGTGGTGATCCTAGTGAGTATGGTAAATCACACAGGTGATGTTCCTGATCCTGGGGGGTGTTAGTGATTGTAGGCCCGACTGCACGATCATTTTAAACAATTGTTTTTGTAATGTGTTCCGGTGATTTTGATAAATGGCCATACAGGTGTGTTTACCTTCGGTTATCTTATTCATCAACATGTTATTAGAAAACTAAAAGAAGCGATACAGATGTGGAAGCTTGGCGGTTTGAAATTCACGTGATCATTAGCGAGGCGTTAGTGCACCGATTTGCGTCACGTGACATGTTAGTGCACCGACTTGCGTCATGTGCCACATCAGTGCACCGATTTGCACCACTTGGCCCGTTAGTGCACTGATTTGTGCCACGTAACACGTTAGCACACTGATTTGCGTCATGTGCCACGTCAGTGCAGCGACTTGCGCCACTTGACGCGTTAGTGCACCGTTTTTTTTTCCACGAGACCTGTTATTACACCAATGCGTGCCACGTGATGACGTGTTAGTGCATTGATTTGTCATGTGATGCGTTCGTGCACTGATTCGCGCTGCGCGATGATGCGTTAGTGCACCGATTTGTGACGCGTTAGTGCAGCGTTTTTTCCCCACGAGACATGTTATTACACCAATGCGTGCCACGTGATGACGTGTTAGTGCACTGATTTGTCATGTGATGCGTTCGTGCACTGATTCGCGCTGCGCGATGATGCGTTAGTGCACTGATTTGTGTCACGTGACGCGTTAGTGCAGCGTTTTTTCCCCACGAGACGTGTTATTACACCAATGCGTGCCACGTGATGACGTGTTAGTGCACTGATTTGTCATGTGATGCGTTCGTGCACTGATTCGCGCTGCGCGATGATGCGTTAGTGCACTGATTTGCGTCACGTGACGCGTTAGTGCACCGTTTTTTCCCCACGAGACGTGTTATTACACCAATGCGTGCCACGTGATGACGTGTTAGTGCACAGATTTGTCACGTGCTACGTCAATGCACCGTTTCGCGCCATTTGACACGTTAGTGCACACATTTGAGTCACGTGATGCGTCATTGTGCCCGTGAGGCCAACATGACGCGTTAGTGACACGTGAACTCACTGGTTAGCGACACATGATGCATTAGTGACCCATTAACACAATGGTTATAGCTATGTGATACGTTAGTGACGACCTAGCTTGTTGGTTTATCCAACGTGATGTTAGTCACCCATGACCTCGTCGGGTCGTGCCAGGTTTGTACGCTGGTGAGGGCCACGTGACGCGTTAGAAGCACGTTAGTGCACCGGTCCACGCCACGTGACGCGTTAATGACGCGACGATCGAGCGCCACGTGACGCGAAACGGAAACGCCCGTAACGAGCATGCACCTGATTGGCCAGGCAGGGGGCGTGGCAAAGCAAAAGCCCTTTTGTTTTCGCACCGAATCACACGACGGACCGACCATAGATCTAGTAGATGAGCAGTAAAGTTTTGTTTCCCATTTTATGGTGAATGGTAAAACGGGAGCGAAGGCTTTACCACTGAAGGCAAATTGCTGCATCGAGGATGTGTTACCATCGAACACTCATTTGAGACAATTACCATAGGGGGTGCGCAATGCATGCCGGGTCATTTGGTACTTTGTGTCATGTTATTGAAGGAACAGCGAGTTCATGAGCACGTGATTCCCACGCTGATAAGACGTCGCCAGCACGTTGCACGTCATACGTCATACGTCACGTGTTGGGGAGCCGTATGTAAGCAAAATGAAGGAACCAATAAGCAATAGGAAATTGGCAATTATAGCTTGTATTGCCTCTCCCACGTGTTCTTATCACGGTAACCTTCACGCTTTATGAGCCCGTCAAGCTTCGCCCCAGCTCGAGGCACAAACAACTTGTGTCCCCGAACGGTTCGGACAAACCGCGGACACATCCAAAGATAACGCTCCTGGTCCTTTCCCTTTTGGGCGGGGGCAGCTTTTTTTTTTTTACCACTTTTTGTTTGAGTTCCACTGTCGCTGTGTTTTGCTTTGCGCCGCACAAGTGCGGACGAGAGTTCACGTTCTGAGAGAGGTTATAGCCCACCTGTCAGCGGTGGTCTGCAATTAGAGCTTGGCGTGATGCATGGCGGCGCGACGGGGCTCGGCGAGGAAGGAAGGGCTGTCTTGGCAGGCCGGGCTTCCTGCCCTGGAGTGGCTGCGATCCAGAGATAGTCAGAGAAACTCGTTTGCAAACACTGCGGGTCTGGGGACCATTTGGCTGGAGCGTCACCCTCTCCCGCTGAGGTAAATCAAATCGTGCTCGAAATTTAAATGATTTTTTAAAATTCCTCGCACTTATCACGTGTCCAACCAGTAGAGTGTTTGTGTGTGAAGCGTGGAAACTCTCCGATTGGCTGACCCTATCCAGCACGTGGTGGGGCATGGTCTGCCAATGAGGTCGAGGGAGCTTTTTTGAACCTTCGGATGCATCGGGGTGATAATGGAGGCACCACCCTGTATATTTTACCCTAATAATTACCATCTGATTACAGCAGGCTGCTTGGGCCTGTTTTTGAACAGCAGTTTCCGTCCAATAACAGTGTACATATGTGCTTTCCACACGCAGTGTTTGCCTTCACCGCTGCCTTGTTATTCCATTGCACGTCACAATGGTCAAGTTCACCTGTAATTCTCGACATCGGGACTTTCCCCTGCATGATGATGGAGGTGAAACGCGGAGAAACTTAAAATCGTAGGACAAGTGTCCAGACTCGAACTTGAATATAACCATGAAAATAGGAGCATGAAAAAAAAATATGATGCCAAATGTGGGGATTCAATGACGTCATTTCTAGCACCCAACCATATCAACCAGCACTAAATGAGCTTATCTAACACCTGAACATATCACTCCACACCTCATTACAATTATCACCTGCTCTTATCATCTGCAACTAATCACATCATTTAGCACCTGATATCACTCCATACCTAATCACATCATTTAGCACCTGATATCACTCCACACCTAATCACATCATTTAGCACCTGATATCACTCTGCACCGAATCACATCATTTAACACCTGATATCACTCCGCACCTAATCACATCATTTAACACCTGATATCACTCCGCGCCTAATCACATCATTTAACACCTGATATCACTCCGCACCTAATCACATCATTTAACACCTGATATCACTCCGCACCTCATCACACCATTTAACACCTGATATCACTCAACACCTAATCACATCATTTAGCACCTGATATCACTCCGCACCTCATCACACCATTTAACACCTGATATCACTCCACACCTAATCACATCATTTAGCACCTGATATCACTCTGCACCGAATCACATCATTTAACACCTGATATCACTCAACACCTAATCACATAATTTAGCACCTGATATCACTCCGCACCTAATCACATCATTTAGCACCTGATATCACTCTGCACCGAATCACATCATTTAACACCTGATATCACTCAACACCTAATCACATAATTTAGCACCTGATATCACTCAACACCTAATCACATCATTTAGCACCTGATATCACTCCGCACCTAATCACATCATTTAACACCTGATATCACTCCACACCTAATCACATCATTTAGCACCTGATATAACTCTGCAATCACATAATTTAGCACCTGATATCACTCAACACCTAATCACATCATTTAGCACCTGATATCACTCCGCACCTAATCACATCATTTAACACCTGATATCACTCCGCACCTCATCACACCATTTAACACCTGATATCACTCAACACCTAATCACATCATTTAGCACCTGATATCACTCCGCACCTCATCACACCATTTAACACCTGATATCACTCCACACCTAATCACATCATTTAGCACCTGATATCACTCTGCACCGAATCACATCATTTAACACCTGATATCACTCAACACCTAATCACATAATTTAACACCTGATTATATCACTCCGCACCTAATCACATAATTTAACACCTGATTATATCACTCAACACCTAATCACATCATTTAGCACCTGATTATATCACTCCGCACCTAATCACATAATTTAACACCTGATTATATCACTCAACACCTAATCACATAATTTAGCACCTGATTATATCACTCCGCACCTAATCACATAATTTAACACCTGATTATATCACTCTGCACCTAATCACATAATTTAGCACCTGATATCACTCCGCACCTAATCACATCATTTAGCACCTGATATCACTCTGCACCTAATCACATCATTTAACACCTGCTAATATCACTCAACACCTAATCACATCATTTAGCACCTGATATCACTCCGCACCTAATCACATCATTAAACATCTGATAATATCACTCAACACCTGATAACGTCATTTAACACCTGATAATATCACTCAACATATAATTTAACACCTGATAATATCACTCAACACCTAATCACATCATTTAGCACCTGATATCACTCCGCACCTAATCACATCATTTAGCATCCATTCATATTGTGACGGGATGTTGCCTCGGGATAACTCCGAGAAGACAGCATGTCGTCGAGAGACCATGGACCAGTTGTCAGCAAGTCATTTATTCTCAAGTTAAGTCACAAGTCATATACGAGTATTTTCTAACTGAACGCCATTAATTTTTATGGAATGCCCCGACATTTTTAATGGAATGCCATCATTTTGATATTAAAAATGAGTCCCTCTGCAAAAAAATTACCATGCAGGTACACCCCTGCAAAAATAGTAAATTGGTCTTTTGTTGCCAATTAATTATTAAAGTGTTAATAATGATTAATCAACCCTGAAAATGACTGTCACTGATTGGTTAAGGGAAGGTTCATAACAGATATATTTTTGTTAAATCAACTTGCCGAGCTTGCTTCATGTGTTTAGTGAATTATTATTTTAATAAACAATGAAATCTGTTGCTTTGGGATTAGCTATTACACACCTTATAGCTTAAACCCGCAACTCTCATGAAATACCGAGTTTGAAATAATTTCACAGTGATTATGCCATTTAGTCAAGCATGTTGGACATATATAGCTGCTGAATGTGACCTCCTCATCTTTGCAACAACAACAAATTATATCACAACTAGAACGGGCACTCGGTAGAGCGCATACCTTCGCCGCAGCTACTGTTCTGTACTTGGCATGGGAGTGTAGGGAACAGAACAGTGAACAGTTTGGTGCTGATTTCATGCAAATCGGATAAGAATTGACCGAGTTATGACAAATAAAAATACGATTTTGACCTTTTCGTGACCTTGACCTTGACCTTTGACCCGATTGCTCCCAAAATCTAATCAAATGTGTCCCGTATAATAACCAATCATCCCACCAAATTTCATGCAATTCGGTTGAATACTTTTTGAGTTATGCGAATAACATACACACACACACACAGACATACAAATAAATACACAGCGATAAAAACATAACCTTCCGCTTTTGCGAAGGTAATAAATCAATGCACATAATCAAAATGAAAGGGAATAAATAATAAGAAACGGTGTTGTTTGTGTTAGTTATTACTTAAGCTTACTTAAACAAATTATTGCATTTGAGAAAGATCCAATTGGTTAATGTGTTGTTGTGGGCATGGGCCTTAACCAGGCGCATGCACAAAGTAACTAATAGCACACGTAGTAAAACAGAAATCCTATTTAAATTCTACGTTGATGATTTACCAACGTTTGTAAGGCTTGCTTTCTTGATGTTTCACGCAGAATGATTTGGATAAGCGTCAAGTTATTGATCTTCAAACTTAAACGACTATTTAATGTCGGCAAGTCAAATGTTTACAAGTCAAGTCCCAAGTCATTTTTCTTCAAGTCGTCACAAGTCAAAAAACGTGACTCGAGTCAGACTGGAGTCCAAGTCACTGACTCAAGTCCAGAACTCTGCCACGGACGCCCCGTTTGCATCTCTAAACTCTGGCCGGATCTTCGCGCCCAAGGTTGGTTTGCCATGCTGGTGAGTTAAGTGAGGCAAAAAGGGACCCATAGCCGCGGTTATGCAACAGACTTTAATCAGTCGGCCGAGCAGAGCCAACAGTAACTGCATCTGAGATTGAACTTGGATAACGAAATAGAGCTGGCCAAATGCCTCAGCAATATTATGCTGCCATCAGAACAGACAGAATAAGTCAGGATACAGTTTATTAAGGAAATGGATTTTCGAGGACGTAATATAAATTTCCAGTATTTCCAGTAGCGGGCAAACAACTATTTACAGGAAGAGAAAACAATTGAATGACATATATGTACAACAATTAATCACATTCCCAAATTATCCCATACATGACAGACCCGCCTTCGGAACCTTATCGATGACTTAACATGCTTCACTACAGTATTTCAGCATCACGCGTCCAATGTGGAAGGGAGAGATGGATGATTGGCAAAGAATTATGGGATGAAGAAATGAAGGAATTGATGCGGACAGGACTGACCCATGCATTCCCCACACTTGTTGATTCTGGCTCCCACAACCTGACTGAAACTGGAACCTCCTGCGCTCCACTCCCCTCCTGCTCCTCACATAGCAGCAGTAGATCAAAAGGTCAAAAGGTCAGCAGATTTTTTTTTAGATCAAAAGGTCAAAGGTCAAGGTTGCGTAAAATCACCAATTTTATCTGATTGACTTGAAATTTAAAGAAGTTGCATGTCGGATCACTGGATTCGTTCACTAATCAAAACGTAGGAGTCGATTGTTTTTGTTTTAGATCCAAAGGTCAAGGTTGCATAAAATCATCAATTTTTGTCCAATTGACCTGAAATTTTAAGCATTTGCATATTGGGTCACATAATTGGTTAACCAATCAAAAGCTAGAAGTTGATTATTATTTTTTTTGATCTAAAGCTCAAAGGTCAAAGCTGCATAAAATTTTCATTTTGTATTCTTTTTAAACTATTTTTATTTTGAGCAAACGGAAGAAGAAGAAGACGTATAAATACAACTGGACGTGGATAGGCTTTGCATTTTCAGATGCTTTCTAGTTTGTTTCTGCATACGACACCCTGTGAGCCTGTGATACTACCATGACGAAAACCCTAACAGCAGACATGCACTTGGTTGCCATTATATACCCTAAAGGACACTTTAAGTATGGATGTCGGCCATTAACAAGAATGCCATTAAAAATATCTTTTGGCCCTTGGCAGGCAGACTAATAAATAAGTTGATAAAGGCATTTCACTCTCTTCGTTCCTTTAAGCACCAGGTGCATACAACAACCCAAGACATTTCTTATTAAACCTCCCATGTTTTGAACTTATTCAACCAGTGCAAGAATAAATGGCTTCCTTCCTTTTTTTTCTATCGTGATATTTTTACCATTTACCTCTGCTAGTTATATATTAAAACATATAATCTAGAATAGCACTCGATAGAAGGCATACCTCCACTTTGCTGAACAGTTTACGTTTTGTATCCACTGATAGGCTGGATCTTCATCCGGACCTGAACCAAAATCTAATCGGCCTAACCAACTAACCAACTCATCCACCAAGTTTTGTCATAATCCGTCCACAACTTCTTGAAATGTCATGCTGTATGGTGTATATCGTTTTTGGTGCTATATCTCAATGGTGAAGAATCACTTTTAAAAAGTAGATGGTATTCACAGAATACTTACCCCGCGCATTCTTCAGAAGGACTTGGTGCGAGTCAACTCTTCTGTTTTTTAAGGTTTTTTTTCTTTGATCCAATATGGCTGCCAGACCACGTGACAGATGATATCACTTTTATCAAACTATATTTCCCATGGGTAGTTGATCAATAGTTAAAGTTTGCATTGATCGGACGGGGTGTCTGCCCAGTGCGGCACTTTTTTGAGGGGTAAATTTGTAATTGCATCTATCTCCACTTCTGAGGTAAATGAGAACAAATTGTACTGTTAAAAGTCTGATAAAGGGTACATAAATAAGCCCTTACAAAGTAGCTTTGATTCTCGTTCTTGAGTGTTTTCATAGCTACCAAGGCTGATAAAGGCGCCAGAATAAATCGCTAAAGTATAAATTGGGAGATCGTTAAAACGCCAAATTGTACTTCTTCGCCTTTTTCACCAGCCGAGACCAATAAAGGTTGAAGGGATTTCAATGATTCTAATTTATAATGCGAGGAAGTAGGAAGTGGCATTGTCTCTGTGCATGGGGATTTGTTTAATTCACCATGTAAGTTCTGAGGGGCAGGCATCATCCAAGGAATATGCTCTATATCAAATGACATGTAACATGTGATAAAGTTTCAATTTCCTCCGTTGAATGGTTTTCGATATACGCTCTTAACAAAATGCAGACATGGGGTATTTAAGGGTATTCGTGGTCTTTTGGGCCTTTTTGGTGTTTGGGGTCTTTTGGGTCCTTGGGGTATTTTGGGTCATCATGGTCTTTGGGTTATTTAAGGGCCATTTGGGTCTTTTGGGGTATTCAGGGTATTTTGTGTCTTTTGGAGTTTTTAGGGTCTTTAAGGGTCTTCAGGTTTTTCTGGGTCCTGTGGGTCTTTTAGGTATTTTGGATCACAGATAATTTAAGGGTTTTCAGGATATTTGGTGTATTTTGGTATTTGGGGTCCCTATATCAAATGGTCGTGTAACATTTGGTGAAGTTGTTTTCCTCCGTTGAACGGTCTTCAATGTATGCTCTTAAAAACAAGACCAAAAAGTCTAACAGCGGCATAGCCAGGCTTGTAATAAAATATTATAAACCACAAACACATATTATTAGCTTTTCAAACAGTCGCTAATGCTGCTTATAACATTAAACAACGAAATTTGGAGGAATCCCGACATCCGTGAGGTAAGTTTACTTACAGAACTGAGCGAAGATCTACTGTAATGTATGTACCCCACAAGGGTTGGAGGCATGCTCATTTACGAAGCAGCTAGCTAGCGCTTGCCAAGCCAGCCGTTCCTTAAGGGTTTTAAATGGAGTGCTTGCTCGAATGCTTTAACCATTTGGTGATTTCTCCACAAGAAACTTGGTAAATGAACGCACACCCAATGTTATTGAGACCCGACCATAGATCGACTGTAATCTATATACCCCAAAGAGGAATGACCCTACCTGCCACTCTCGCAGTGAGCGGTGTACTTGTAAATTAAAATGTCGGTCGGTGGACTCAGCCGTCGTAATGACATCATAGACGTAATGACGTAACGGACACAAAACTACCGCTTCTTTAGTATGTAGAACATGATATATTTTAACTTCCAGTAAGTTTGCAGTCACTACGAAGGGATTACTGTTATGATTAGATTCACTATAATATTAACGTTACGTTATCATTATTTCGAAAATGATATTACTATCAAAAAACCGAGGCGAATTCCTTACTTCCTCGGTTATTAGTTCGGCACTAATATCGAAATGACTTTCGATATTAGTGCCGAACACCACTCATCATTGATCATGAACTATACACCGCTTCAATCCATCAACCTTCCATTCACGACATTGGGATTAAAGTGTTTTTTTTTTGTTTTTTTTGTTTTTTTGTATACTGAATCGAGGCTCGTGAAAGAGCTAACATTTACTTCACAAACAAATCGACCAGACAAACAAAATACACAAAAAGAGGGAGCGGAAGACAAGATGGGGAGAAAAGGGGAAGCACACAAACACAACATCCGAGAGCAGGGAGATGTGTGGAAGGGAGAGGGCCCGGGGGGAGGAGGCATGGGAAGGGGGGGGGGGGAGGGAGAAGTATAAAGCACAAGGACTTCCAGGACAGAAGTTGGTATTTCAAAAAGGGGAATTGGGGTGAAATTAGCGGGGGTAGAAAAGATCAAGGTTTTGGATGGGGGAAGATAAGAGATGGTGGTGAACAGCTGTTTTAAAGACTTGGAGGGTGGAGTGGGATTGAAGAGAGTGAGGGAGTTTGTTCCAGAGGCGGGAGAAAAGAGGAATGAAGGAGTGAAGGTGAGCAGAGAGTCTTGATTTTGGCAGTTTAACCAAAAGAGGGTTGCAGGCAGATCTTGTGCGACCTGTAGGAATATTTGCGGGACAGAGCCCAGAGAGAGCTGGGGGGGCAAGGCCAGAGAGGAGTCGGTAGAAGACGGAAAGACCACCAACCTGCCTGCGGTGAGTGAATGAGAGGCCCTTGGAGTTAGCTTCATCGCGGGAGATTCCAATGATTCTGAATGCTTTGGTCTCAACAGCGCGAAGGCGAGCTAGGTGTGAGGCAGGAGCACCAGCCCAGAGGGGAGAGCAGTATTCCATTGAGCTGCGGATGAAAGCCTTGTATGTGGTGAGGAGCTCAGGTGTGCCATGGAAGGACTTCGCACGACGGAGGATGCCCAGTCGGCGACTGGCTTTGGAGGCCAGATTTGAAATGTGGTTTTTCCAGGAAAGATCATGGCAGATAGTGAGACCCAAAAGCTTGAGTGACAGAACTTCTTGGAGAGGATTATTCAGAAAGTGGATGGGAGGGTTGTCCAGTCGGTCTTTTCGGAGAGACATCGTAAGAGTGTGAGATTTGTCAGGATTGAAAGACATGTTCCACTTGTTTGCCCAGTCTGTGATTTTGTCAAGGTCTGCAGAGAGTGAGGAGGCTGCAGACTGCCGATCTGAGGGATGAAGAATGGAGCGACAGAGAGTAGAGTCGTCAGCAAAGAGATAGAGAGGATTTTCAAGAGAGTCAGAGAGATCATTGATGAAGACCAGAAAAAGCACAGGGCCCAGAACACTGCCTTGGGGAACTCCAGCCTGAACAGGAAGAGGAGATGAGAGAAACCCATTCAGGGCCACACGTTGACTACGACTAGCCTTCTATGGTTATATTTACTTCTATGGTTATCTTCTATGGTTACTTCTATGGTTATCTATGGTTATACTAGCCTTCTATGGTTCTATGGTGTTATGGTTATATTTACAATATTATTATTATTATTACGAAAACGATACTACTCAATCTATTACCACTGTATTAATAAACCTGGGCTTAATTTGTCCGAAGATGAGTCATAACGCCTCAGGCCTATACATACATATTGTTGGAAAAGACGTAATGCCGATGCTTTCGATATTTCATGATCACTTTAACAATCGGTTTGTTTGTGTTTCACACTGAATGAAAAGCGTAAAGGTCGTGCATGGCGATTGTGATATATGACAGGTTCGACGATATGTTTGGCATGAAAGAAATTGGAATCAAAAGGGCGGTGTGCGGAGAGTCAGCCGCCGTACCGCCGTAATGACATCAGACGAAATCACATCACCCTGTCATTTGAACAGATTCTCAGCTCTGATTGGTATACGTTTGAGGGGACATACATACATACATACAGATGGACAAACACTGTTCTAGACGGCTTTGCCCCATGGGCTACACCATAATAAAATGCACACACGTACATACATGCGTGACGGATTGCTTAACACAACTTTTCGCTTTGTGCTCGCGAGGTAATTATCAGATCTGGATCCGGATCATCACCAAATTGGAATCAATTTGTCCTTTTCACCCAACCAAACTGTCCACCAAGTTTTGTCTAAGTCCATCTATAACTTTTTGAGATATTGTGCTCACAAACAGACAGACAGACGAATGATGAAAACATAACCTCCACCAATGAATTATTTACAAAGGACGTAACGGATTATTTACAAAGGATGTAACAAAGGAATTATTTACAAAGGACAAAGGACGTAACGGATTTGTCCGTAACGGACAAAGGACGTAAAGGACGTAACGCGGCCCCCGCTCGCAGGGAATGAAGTATTGAGCCCTCATACTTTTGTGTGTGTTTAGCCCAACCAGCCTTTTAAATACTTGTTTTACAAGGATATCATCATATGTCCCACCGGTAGTGCAGAACGACATGACCATGCAATATCTATCGAATGTTGAATATAATTGTGCACAAACTATTGTAAGACCGTTTTGCCATAGAACGCTGGAAGGCGCCCGTACACAGGTGCCGCCACTGGTACTGTGACGTCCGAAGTATTCTCAGCTGCAGCAAGACGCGGCCCCCCGCTCGCAGCGACCTTTTGCTCCCGAAATTCCCCAAAGTCTCCTAGCGGTAGAAAGCGGCAAATCCAGTGGGGAATTTGTCCCGAAATCACGGATGAAGATAAATGAATTTGAGCAAAACGAGAAAACAACTCAAAAAAAGGAAAGCGTGTGCGGAAATTGATGGATGCAAAGATGCACGTCTCGCTTCCGTTAATGATTTGCTTGCCTCTTCGATTCACGAGCTGCTCGGGTTTGTTTTCCTTTCCTCCCTGTCTCGTGGCCCCTAAGGCGACCCCCTCTTGGGCTCGGACAGGAAGCAATAGGTTGGGATGTGCGGCTCGGGTTTGAACATTGTCGTTGCAATTACAAACAAAGGTTTTCGCTCGCAGTTTAAAGGGCAATTAGAGGTTTGACTCATACGTCAAGGTCCATCGTGTAATTAAAGATCAGCCCGCTCTGAAGAGGTCCTATGAACGCTTCTTTAATTGTTTAATTCTCAACAAGATCGGGCACAACAAGACGCTCGTTTTAATGATTTACGTTTAGCACTCCAAGCGTCAACACGACATTCCCGCCAATTTCGAAAATCCAATAAATTACCCGCCAATGGTCATTGAAGCTGATGGAAGGGTGCCAAGGAAAAGTATTTTATTTTTTATTTTTACAAACTCTTAGTATATCTGCTTAAATGGAAATATTCATCAAATGCCCTCATGATTTTTAAAATAGGCTACCGCAATGAAAATGATGAATTGCTCTTTTATTCCTACTTCATGCAGCTTATCAGTTATCACAGAATTGGATATTAATCAGAGTCAGTTATGTATGTATCACAGACGAGGTAAGTAGATCATAGAGTGGGTATCATAAATAGAGTCGTGGATCACAGGTTCAGATATCACAGAATGGGCATCATAAATAGAGTGGTAGATCACAGGTTCAGATATCACAGAGTGGGTATCATAAATAGAGTAGTAGATCACAGGTTCAGATATCACAGAGTGGCTATCATAAATAGAGTGGTAGATCACAGGTTCAGATATCACAGAGTGGGTATCATAAATAGAGGGGTAAATCACAGGGTCAAATATCATAGAGTGGGTATCATAAATAGAGTGGTAGATCACAGTGTCAGATATCACAGAGTGGGTATCATAAATAGAGTGGTAGATCACAGGGTCAAATATCATAGAGTGGGTGTCATAAATAGAGTGCGAGATCACAGTGTCAGATATCACAGAATGGGTATCATAAATAGAGTGGTGGATCACACTGTCAGATATCACAGAGTGGGTATCATAAATAGAGTGGTGGATCACAGGGTCAGATATCACAGAGTGGGTATCATAAATAGAGTGGTAGATCACAGGTTCAGATAACACAGAGTGGGTATCATAAATAGAGTGGTAGATCACAGTGTCAGATATCACAGAGTGGGTATCACAAATAGATTGGTAGATCACAGGGTCAGATATCACAGAGTGGGTATCATAAATAGAGTGGTAGATCACAGGTTCAGATATCACAGAGTAGGTATCAAAAACAGAGTGGTAGATCACATTGTCAGATATCATAGAGTGGGTATCATAAATAGAGTGGTAGATCACAGTGTCAGATATCACAGAGTGGGTATCATAAATAGAGTGGTAGATCACAGGGTCAAATATCATAGAGTGGGTGTCATAAATAGAGTGCGAGATCACAGTGTCAGATATCACAGAGTGGGTATCATAAATAGAGTGGTGGATCACACTGTCAGATATCACAGAGTGGGTATCATAAATAGAGTCGTGGATCACAAGGTCAGATATCACAGAGTGGGTATCATAAATAGAGTGGTAGATCACAGGTTCAGATATCACAGAGTGGGTATCATAAATAGAGTGGTAGATCACAGGGTCAAATATCATAGAGTGGGTATCATAAATAGAGTGGTAGATCACATTGTCAGATATCACAGAGTGGGTATCATAAATAGAGTGCTCGATCACAGTGTCAGATATCATAGAGTGGGTATCATAAATAGAGTGGTAGATCACAATGTCGGGTATCACAGAGTGTCAGATCACAGAGTTGGTATCATAAATAGAGTGGTAGATCACAATGTCAGATATCATAGAGTGGGTATCATAAATAGAGTGGTAGATCACAGGGTCAAATATCATAGAGTGGGTATCATAAATAGTGGTCGATCACAATGTTGGGTATCACAGAGTGGGTATCATAAATAGAATGGTCGATCACAGTGTCAGATATCACAGAGTGGGTGTCATAAATAGAGTGGTAGATCACAGGGTCAGATATCACAGAGTGGGTATCACAAATAGAGTGGTAGATCACAGGGTCAGATATCACAGAGTGGGTATCATAAATAGAATGGTCGATCACAGTGTCAGATATCACAGAGTGGGTGTCATAAATAGAGTGGTAGATCACAGGGTCAGATATCACAGAGTTGGTATCATAAATAGAGTGGTAGATCACAATGTCAGATATCACAGAGTGGGTATCATAAATAGAGTGGTAGATCACAGGGTCAGATATCACAGAGTTGGTATCATAAATAGAGTGGTAGATCACAATGTCAGATATCATAGAGTGGGTATCATAAATAGAGTGGTAGATCACAGGGTCAAATATCATAGAGTGGGAATCATAAATAGAGTGGTCGATCACAATGTCGGGTATCACAGAGTGTCAGATCACAGAGTTGGTATCATAAATAGAGTGGTAGATCACGGGGTCAGATATCACAGAGTGGGTATCATAAATAGAGTGGTCGATCACAGGGTCAGATATCACAGAGTGGGTATCATAAATAGAGTGGTAGATCACAGGGTCAAATATCATAGAGTGGGTATCATAAATAGAGTGGTAGATCACAATGTCGGGTATCACATAGTGTCAGATCACAGAGTTGGTATCATAAATAGAGTGGTAGATCACGGGGTCAGATATCACAGAGTGGGTATCATAAATAGAGTGGTAGATCACAGGGTCAGATATCACCGAGTTGGTATCATAAATAGAATGGTCGAATCACAGTGTCAGATATCACAGAGTGGTTGTCATAATAGAGTGGTAGATCACAGGGTCAGATATCACAGAGTGGGTATCATAAATAGAGTGGTAGATCACAGTGTCAGATATCACAGAGTGGGTATCATAAATAGCGTGGTAGATCACAGTGTCAGATATCACAGAGTGGGTATCATAAATAGAGTGCTCGATCACAGTGTCAGATATGACAGAGTGGGTATCGTAAATAGAGTGGTAGATCACAATGTCAGATATCATAGAGTGGGTATCATAAATAGAATGGTAGATCACAATGTCGGCTATCACAGAGTGGGTATCATAAATAGAGTGGTAGATCACAGTGTCAGATATCACAGAGTGGGTATCATAAATAGAGTGGTAGATCACAGGGTCAGATATCACAGAGTGGGTATCATAAATAGAGTGGTAGATCACAGGGTCAGATATCACAGAGTGGGTATCATAAATAGAGTGGTAGATCACAATGTCAGATATCACTGAGTTGGTATCATAAATAGAGTGGTCGATCACAATGTCAGATATCACAGAGTTGGTATCATAAATAGATTGGTAGATCACAGAGTTGGTATCATAAATAGAGTGGTAGATCAAAATGTCAGATATCACAGAGTGGGTATCATAAAAAGATTGGTAGATCACAGAGTTGGTGTCATAAATAGCTTGGTAGATCACAGTGTCAGATATCAGAGAGTGGATATCATAAATAGATTGGTAGATCACAGTGTCAGATATCACAGAGTGGGTATCATCAATAGATTGGTAGATCACAATGTTGGCTATCACAGAGTGGGTATCATAAAAAGATTGGTAGATCACAGAGTTGGTATCATAAATAGAAGGGTAGATCACAGTGTCAGATATCAGAGAATGGATATCATAAATAGATTGGTAGATCACAGGGTCAGATATCACAGAGTGGGTGTCATAAATAGATTGGTAGATCACAATGTCAGATATCACTGAGTTGGTATCATAAATAGAGTGGTAGATCACAATGTCAGATATCACAGAGTGGGTATCATAAATAGAATGGTAGATCACAAGGTCGGGTATCACAAAGTGTGAGATCACAGAGTTGGTGTCATAAATAGAATGGTAGATCACATGATCGGGTATCACAAAGTATGAGATCACAGAGTTGATATCATAAATAGAATGGTAGATCACAGGGTCAGATATCATAGAGTTGGTATCATAAATAGAGTGGTAGATAACAATGTCAGATATCACAGAGTGGGTATCATAAATAGAGTGGTAGATCACAGGGTCAGATATCACAGAGTGGGTATCATAAATAGAGTGGTAGATCACAGCGTCAGATATCACAGAGTGGGCATCATAAATAGAGTGGTAGATCACAGGGTCAGATATCACAGAGTGGGTATCATAAATAGAGTGGTAGATCACAGGGTCAGATATCACAGAGTGGGTATCAAATAGAATGGTAGATCACAGGGTCAGATATCACAGAGTTGGTATCATAAATAGAGTGGTCGATAACAATGTCAGATATCACAGAGTGGGTATCATAAATAGAGTGGTAGATAACCATGTCAGATATCACAGAGTTGGTATCATAAATAGATTGGTAGATAACAATGTCAGATATCACAGAGTGGGTATCATAAATAGAGTGGTAGATAACAATGTCAGATATCACAGAGTGGGTATCATAAATAGAATGGTAGATCACAGGGTCAGATATCACAGAGTGGGTATCAAATAGAATGGTAGATCACAGGGTCAGATATCACAGAGTTGGTATCATAAATAGAGTGGTAGATAACAATGTCAGATATCACAGAGTTGGTATCATAAATAGAGTGGTAGATAACAATGTCAGATATCACAGAGTGGGTATCATAAATAGAGTGGTAGATAACCATGTCAGATATCACAGAGTTGGTATCATAAATAGAATGGTAGATCACAGGGTCAGATATCACAGAGTGGGTTTCATAAATAGAATGGTAGATCACAAGGTCGGGTATCACAGAGTTGGTATCATACATAGAATGGTAGATCACAAGGTCGGGTATCACAGAGTGTCAGATCACAGAGTTGGTGTCATAAATAGAATGGTAGATGACCAACGGCGGATTAACGCACGGGCACACTGGGCACGTGCCCAGGGCCCCCAAATTCAATGAGGTCATGGAACTAATGCAACCCGAGATAACGAGAGATTAGGGATAACGAGAGACCGACTGTGGTTCATAATCTTTCGAGATGAGACCGAGGTCAGGGTCTAACTTTGCCGACAAAACATATCACCTTGTGAGTGGTGATACACACAGCGTTAAGGGAACTAGGGCATGCCCGTACTATATCTATATCTAAAATTATATCCCCCCCCCCTCTATTTACATGAAATGGTTTGGTCCAAAGGGAACGGCTTGCGAGTACGGTGACAATCCCCCCCCTCTATTTACATGAAATGGTTTGGTCCATTCGCAAAGCCAAAGCGAACGGCAGTTACGAATCGCAGTTACGATGAATCGCAAAGTAGTTTTAATTAGTTTTAAAACATAGTTTAACGCCAACATAGTTTGCCAACGTGAAATAAATGAATACGCTCTCAAATGTGCCGTCCGAGGCAGAGTCTGTTCGGCACGTTCGGCACACGTGATAGCTCGCTGCTCTCTGATTGGTTGAATCGTTTTTTGGACATAGCTCGGTAACTACTTGTCCGATTAATATGAAACCTTGAAAAGGCACATCCTCGGGTCCCCAGCAATATACCTGGCAAGTTTCAAGTATATCGGACTGGTAGTTGTCGAGAAACAGCGGTCGCATACACACACACACACACACACACAGACAGAGATTAGTGGAATTATAGATAGATGCTCCATCTCGAGGAAAGAAAGCAATGTCACGTGATAAATCGATTTTTTTTTTAAACGTTTTTACCTGATGTTTAACTGGACAGGACTATTATATAATTAGGTGGTGAGGTTCGTATTCGTAGACAAAGCGGGTTAAGTGGAATAACAACCACGTTTAATGTATACAAATGCAACAATAATAATCGCAATAAAAATGGCACAACTCCTCATGTTAATACATATCGATATTGTTGAGCAAATCCACACTATAATATATCATGCGATCACAAAACACCCTTTAAATTTTAAATTCTAGTAACCGGATCCGGATCTTCACCAAAACCGGATCATTTTGCCTTTGTCACATACACTACATCTCCGCCAAATTTAGTCAGAATACGTCCACATCTTTTTGAGATATCTTGTTCACAGACAGACAGACAGGGGTGAAAACATAACCTCCATCCACCTTCGGTGGCGTAGGTAATTAATGCACAGGTTTAACGAATCGTAAAAAAAAAATTTGTTGGGTAATTCATTAATTTAGCTGTGCTGTGCGATGACGTCAGCGGTGTGACGTTCAATTGAATGTTCGGTGAATAATTCCTTGGTGACCCGTCGCATTAATGGATATTCGTGTTGATTTAAAAATCGTTTATTAAGCAGTGCAAGGAATGTGGTAATTTGTGGGTTTCTCGTTAGTCTGATGAGTTTGTAAACTTTTTATTTTAATTTTTTATGCCTCCGCCGACTAAGTTTTCGGGTTGTCCGTCCAGGTTGTCCGTCCGTCCGTCCGTACGTACGGGCTAAACCTCGTTTTTCTCAGCAACTATATGTCCGATTGAGCCGAAACTTTCAGTAGGAGTGAAACCCATGCATGATGGTTTCATGAGAATTGTGATGTCATCGGTCACGTGGTATGGCAGCCATCTTAGATTTAAAGCAAATAATTAAAAAATTATTTCTCAGAAACCGCTTAGTGGAAAAATTTGAAACTTAGGAAATTGTCAAGTACTTCCAATTGGGAACAAAAGCATGATAATGATGACATCATAGGTGAAGTGGTATACCACCCAAAAATGTTTTCATCGAATTCCTTATCCTAAAAATCTGAAATTGCATGCACATGATCTATGACCTATTTGTATTGAAATATTAAATTTATGACATCATAGGTCACATGCTTTGGCAGCCATATTGGATTGAAGGAAAATATTGAATATATATATCTCTGAAACCGCTCACCCTATCGATGCGAAATTTTACAAATACAATACATGACCAAAAGTATACGGACACCCAAACATCCAACATCTCATTCCAAAATCATGGGCATTTTTTTTTGTTTGTTTTTTGTTTTTTGTATACTGAATCGAGGCTCGTGAAAGAGCTAACATTTACTTCACAAACAAATCAACCAGACAAACAAAATATATAAAATGAGGAAGCGGAAGACAAGATGGGGAGAGCAGGGGAAGCACACAAACACTTGAGAGCACACAACATTTGAGAGCAGGGAGATGTGTGGGAGGGAGAGGGCTTGGGGGGAGGAGGCGTGGGAAGGGGGTGGGAGAAGTATAAAACACAAGGACACCAAGGACTTCCAGGACAGAAGTTGGTATTTCAAAAAAGTGGATTTGGGGTGAAATTAGCGGGGGTAGAAAAGATCAAGGTTTTGGATGGGGGAAGATAAGATTTGCTCGTCCAACTAAATTTACGCAATTAGGATATACACTCAGTCGTCAATAACATCAACATTACTTTAACACCTCGACATGCACGATCTTAATGCAATTTCTTCTTCCAATCGTCCTGCTTTTATAGCCTGCAGATATATACATATATATAAATATGTATATATTTGAAAGAAATCTCACATTAGTTTCAATATCTCCGAAAGTCTTCCTGTGTACTCTCTTGCAAGTTGAAAGAAAGTGAGTAGAAAGGGACCAGACATGCTTCACTTCTTGGCTGTTGTGAAAAAGTTGTAAATCTTTCCCTGGGAGAGTTCCATACTTAGTCAGGTTTGTTATGTAATTTCGTTCTTTTTTTGTGGAGATTAGCAAAACTATACATTTTTGGAAAGCTGATAGCACCAGGAATCCGAAAAACCATGTTTCCATTTGCGCAAATTTTTCTTTGGCGGCCATATTGGATTTTCAAAATGTTCACCATCGGAAACCTATTTTTCGCGATATCTCAACATCCGAACCACCTAGAGTGCTGATTCCAACACCTATACCCACATTTTTGGGGATGAGGAATCACATGAAGCCATCTAAAATAATCTACACCTACCCTGGGATACCAGGTGGCAGCCTACAGCGGATTTTCAAGATGGCCACTTTCAGGAAACATGTTTTTTTCTGAATATGTATACCACATTGAGTGATGTTTCGCTACATTGTGGCACACGGATCATAATTATGAAACCACATCCCTCATATATCCTAAACAGGTGATTTATGTATTCAAGAGGTAAGTATATAGAGATGAGGCTATACTATCCATAATTATACATGTAATAATTACTTTTATTTGAACATAGAATATTTCCCATAGATGAAATTTTATCTTTGTCAACATTCATCAACATTTTGTCCTCATAGGTTTTCAAATGTCCTCATCACTGTCGTCAGAGCAGAGAACAGGTTGACAGTCATCGTCGTTTTCACATTCGGAGCTGCACAAACACAAGTCTGTGCATGCCAAGTCATTGGCACGGCACGAACACCGTCTCGATGAGCAGTCTCCTTTGCACTGACATCTGACCATCTCAAGTATTGCTTTCGGTGCTGGTGGTACATCTGTCATTAGTGGTTTCAATTCCCCACCGTTGTCCTTGAAGTAGCCATGTTGCTGTGGATCCAGGAACACTTGATGTGCGATAGTAGCCTGAGCCCATACCCTTGCCTGAAGATGTACACGATCAACATGCTGATTTAGAGCCCCTAGCGTTGGAGGTAACTTGTGACTTTCAGTCATGTGTTTACAGAAGAGGTACCAGCGCAACTCCGGAATGCTGTTGATACATATTCCCTTTGGTACGTACACTGCACATACAAATCTTGCCAAGTTGGACATCTGATCTGCGGTCACATCTGCAGCATCACCGAGCATTCTCATGGCCTGTATCACGTCACTATCGGCTCTGACGAAAGCTTCAAACCATGTTGTTTTGCCTATTCGCGAAAACCGTCCAGTATTGTCTGCTCCTGTGAATGTGTGGAATGCTGGCAATGCCTTGGCCTTTTCGACGCCAAGATTGTTCCAGATTGGTTGTACTTGCACAAGGCCCGACACAAGGGAGACAGCAGTGTTTTTGAGCAGAACATCATAGTTAGCTATGACCAAGACCAGGACATCCGTATCAGGAGAGAAGAAGGTAAGCTGTTCTGCGTTGGGATTGCGGCGAGTTGCCAGCACTGCTTGGTGAATCATCAGAGTGTCTGCCTCCTCATGATTATTGTCTTCAAAATGCACGCCTTTGTTACTCTTGGCCTTTCCTGCTGCACATATAATTATCAGCTTGGAGGCATCTCTGTTGTACTCCAACGTTTTCTCAGCCAGATATTCTGCCAAATCTGACTTTGTCTGAGCGTGTGACAAGAACCGCTTCATGGTGATGTGTTGGATCTTGGTATTGTCCTTCACTTGGTACTGGACTGGATTGTGCCCCCCTCGTCTTTTTTGTCTTGTGCTTTGCTTCAACGAATCGGCCTTGTAAGTATCAAACACGAGGATAACTTCGTCAAAATGTCTTGTCAGTGACATCAATCTGGTATTAAAGCTGACACTGAGATCTTCAACGGTTACTGTTGCAGCTGGTTTTGTCGACAATTTCTGTACAAGAACCATGGCGTCGACTACTGCTATTTTCATAGCTGCAGAGTTATGGACTTGAGCTTGAGGACTTGAGGTCGGAGCTAAGTCACCCGGAGCTAAGTCTCCATGTTTCACAAGGAGATGGATTAACTTTGACTTGTCAAGGCAAGGAAGCAGGTCACCGTTTGGTGCGAACAAGGCGCGAGGTGTAAGGGTGAATTCGTAGTTGCCTATTGCGTCTTTCTGGTCAACATCACGGCTTGATTTTGTCAATATCATCAGCCTTCCATACAAGTCTTTTGTTTCCTTCAAGTCGACTGACTTGTCCCTGAGCATGATCTTGGTCTTCTTCACACCAGACAAGTACATCGTGTTGTTTTCTTTTTTCACGGGTGCAAATAAGCTGACTGTTCCGTTGATTCTTTCGTCAACATACTCTTCGTACAAGTGTTGACCAATGTTGTCGATATTCAGGATTTGTGACGTGTGCTCCTCTGGGACATAGGCATGTGTGATCAAGTTGTATATGCTATTTCCTTCTGTGGTAAATGGATTGCCATGACTCATGATAGCAGCCTTGATCTTTTCAACCGCTGTATTGTTCAGATTCACTGCCCTCGGACTAAGTTCGTGGTGTTCTGTCACTTTGTCTGTTTTGGTGTCGAACTGATCTTTGAATTCTCTGGTCAGCCGTGACAATTCTGGAGAGGCCATAAAGAATCTCTGCCTTGCATTGGCATTATTGGAGATGTCTGGAAGTCCAGAATGAACCTTCATTGCTCTGTTTTCCTGTTCACAAGCGTGGTCTGCACCGATTGATACAAAGGGGATGCTAGATTTCGTTACTGAGATATTTCCATTCTCGAGTTCCCTGTATGTGGCCGGATGCGTCTTCCTCAGGTCATACATATCTGCTATGTATCGCGGCCAAAGACGTTTGTATTTGATACGATCCATGGAGAAAAATAGCTTGCTGAGTGCCTCACCAGATTCGAGGTGGAGTTTGAGATCTGCGTCCCGAGAAGCTTCCACAAAGAACAGAATTGTCTCCACTCGATGCAGGTAATTCATCAAGGACTTGAACATGGCTTTTTTGGATTGTTCTGTTTCCCAAGTCTTGAATATGTTCACAACATCAGCTGTAGTGATGACATTCAACAGTTTTGTGTTGGCTTCTTTCACACTTGTGGCTTTGGTGAACTTGTCCTTTTCTGAACATGCCTCGTCTATTTCTTCTGACATATCTGAGCAAACGGCTTTCAACTGTGGATAATCTTTGAAGAACAGGTCCAGCGCCATTTCATAAAGTGCTATATATGAATAAATATGAGCACGGAGAGTGCGTTTGTAATGCGAACATCTCAGGATCTGCCTTGTTATTGAAGGTCCGTAGAGGTCGGCCTCTATCCACGCGTCATCAATACCTGAGTTCTCAATGGAAGTACCCAGGGCTCTCAAAGCAGCCATGACCACATGCAGCTCGCCAAGCCGAGGTACAACGGTACCTTTCAGGTCTGGCCTTGCATCCAGCAGCCTTATCACCTTTTCATAGAGGGCCATATCCCAGGAAATGACTGTAGGGTGGCTTGTACCAACAACTAAGTTCTTTAGCTGAGTTGTCTGAGAGATGACGGTCAGAAGAGTCGACCACTCGTGTGCTACTTCAGGTAGAAGGGGTAAGACTCCGACTTGTGTCAAACTGTGACTACCCGACAGCAATGAGTGGTATCCTGCCCAACCAGGTATATATGTGCTGTTTGATTTCTGCATTCTGGTGATCATAGAAGCAACCAACCATCCTAGATGTGTAAGGTGATACGCTGGTGATATACCATCCTTGCTGATGTGGAATGTGTCTGTTCTCTTTATGGTTTTCGGCACCGGCTTGTCACAATGAAGCATAGGAACCTGGTACGGGGTCACTGACAAACTGGTAGTGTCAGCTATGCTCAGTTGTGGCGCCAATGTTTCTCCTTGAGTGTCACGTTTTTGATAAACAGCAATGATTGTTCCATGGGTTGTCCCTTTGCCATCCACGCTGTCTTCAGCAAAGTCTGTGTTATCAGCTGCAAAAAACACAAAAGTTCCCTTATTCAAAAATGGAGGAACATAAAGTCCTTGGAACTTCAGGGTGTTTTCCACAATGGCATTTGCTAGGGCTGTTTCGAGGTGCATAACACGACTGTACGAGACACAGTAACCTTGAGAGCAGAGACTTTCCAGGAGTTTCTTGTTTCTTGTGTCATGGTGAACTGCCAAGGCTAATCCTAGAGACTGTGGAGTTTCTTGTGATTTGGTTGATCGGAAGGTCGCAGAATCAGTTTTGGGCCTATAGTTCACTTGCTTGTCAGATTTGAATCCACCCAATAGCATCTGACTAACAGTGAGTACTTCTCTGTTAACGTGAGTGGTTCGTTTTTCAGTTTCTAGTGTTTCTGTTGGCCCCACCATAACCCATCTGATCATTGCGTGGAGTGCTGCTGGAACATCATCTGTGCTGCTAGTGACCTGTGTAGCATCGGATGAGTTTTCCTGTTGGTGGAAGTTCTTGATAATTCTGCGCAATGCCTTTGCTGCTTTATAGATAATATTCAGATCGTCTACTTCACTTTCTATCATGGCAGACTGAACCATATCGGATTCGCATGCATCTGGGGAGTAAAGAACAGAAGGTTTTCTCCTGTCCTTTTGCCTAACAGACGTTACGTGTGGTAGTTCTAGAAGAATTCTCTCCTTGAACCAGTGTCTACTATATGCAGGGAAGTGGTGCGCCAATGCATCTGTGCCACCAAGCAAGTTGATGTATGTTGTTTCAATATGTGCCATGGATAAGTATTGTTTATTCTGAGTTTGACAGTCGACAAGGCTAATCAACTCAATCAAACATGATGTTTGAAACGGATGACCTCTCTCTGTTGTTCCCTTGTTATCCTTGGTACGTAACACATGGAATACATTTGTTGTCCAACATGACTTGTGGTATTGAACATCGATTGCATGTGCATCAGTGGGTGAGATGGATGTGTTTAACCTAGTTTGCAGGGTGAGATTTCCAGACAGCTCCACAGCATCGTGTAATGCTTTCCCACCGTTTTCTGTTCTCAATGTGTACAATTTTTGCTCGTTATCTTCCTGGCAGAAAAAGCAATGTTCCTTAATGAATGGAGCTGTTGCAGAACGTGTAAACGGACTGGTGGTGGAAGTTGATGGTTCGTCCAGTTCTGTGCTTTTTCGCTTTTGTCCACGTTTTTTCTCTGTGTAGGAGCCGGCTGAAATGTGATATTGATGGCGGTCTTTGGCACGTTGTACCTTCTCTTTGTTGGTTGCATTTGAATAACAGATACGATGCCAAACTGCATTATTGAATTGCAGACTTTCACTTGTTTCATCCTTTAAGCGACTGTGAATTTTAACATATTTTCCATCATGGTAGGCTGCTCTATCATTAAGGGTTTGTAGCAAGTGTTCAAACGAGTCCGGTTTGGGCTGCTGGACAAGCGTTCCATATTTTGCTGAAGCGGTTTGACAAATTATGCAGTGCTGCCACTGTGTGGGCTGAGTCGTAACTTCACTCATCTTCTCTCAAGACCTGCAAATATATAAAACGACAACAGGTAAGTAATTGTGAGCTTCATGAGGTTTATTTTAAATGAACTATTAGGTCTGATATAATGACTTTCCATGTACATGAACTGAACATGTTGAAATGATCCCATTTATGACTATGACTGTACTGAGGCGAAACATCACTCAATGTGGTATACATATTCAGAAAAAAACATGTTTCCTGAAAGTGGCCATCTTGAAAATCCGCTGTAGGCTGCCACCTGGTATCCCAGGGTAGGTGTAGATTATTTTAGATGGCTTCATGTGATTCCTCATCCCCAAAAATGTGGGTATAGGTGTTGGAATCAGCACTCTAGGTGGTTCGGATGTTGAGATATCGCGAAAAATAGGTTTCCGATGGTGGCCATTTTGAAAATCCAATATGGCCGCCAAAGAAAAATTTGCGCAAATGGAAACATGGTTTTTCGGATTCCTGGTGCTATAAGCTTTCCAAAAATGTATAGGTTTGCTAATCTCCACAAAAAAAGAACGAAATTATAAATCTGAACATAATGAACCTGACTAACTGTCTAATGTCTCCCGCCACCGACACTTCATACTGCTGATCAACATCTTCAGCTTACTCCGATACCAAAAATGTGGATGATGAATGTCCTCCAGTACAAAGAACTGCAGATACTTCAATAGTTTCAGCAGATGTGGCTGTTCGTCGGTTGTGTGTGCCTCAATACCCACGCAGACGTCCACCAGGCGCAGCAAGCTGTAACAGAGATAGTATGCCTCAAACTTGTTGGTTTCCTCATTGCTTGGTGACTGAATTAGATGCTGAAGTGCTGATGGTCGTATCTTGGACAGCAAAGGCAAGAGCAAGGAAAGCTTAAATTTTGAAGGCACAGTTGATTTATCACCAAGTAAAAGCCGAGAGATAACTGCCAGTCCAGTGAGGACCTGAAGCTCTCTGTCTCGTGGTGACTGGCAGGGCAGAGAGAGAACAAGCTCCAAAAGGTTATGATGATTGTCAGAAAGGTGGGACAAGCAGCCAGCCAGCTCAGAGCACTGTGACAGCCAAGAATCAAATTTCGTCAGAAGAAGTGAAAGCAGTTGTCGCAGAGCACAAAGTGTTTCCACATCCAACCCTCGTTGCAGCATGAGACGTGCACAGAGAGCAACAAGCAGGACGTGCTCTCTCTTGCTAAATACTTTTATCTCATGACGAGCAGAAGTACCCGGCATTGCCGGGCGGGGGAGGGGAGGGGAGGGGAACGGGGGGGAGGGGAGGGGAGGGGAACGGGGGGGGAGGGGAGAAGAGGGGGGGATGGGAAGGGTGAGGGATGGGAAGGGGGAGGGGTGGGAGGGGAGAGGGGGGAGGGGAGGAGGGAGGGGAGGGGGAAGGGGAGGGGGGAAGGGGAGGGGGGAAGGGGAGGGGGGAAGGGGAGGGGGGAAGGGGGGGAGGGGAAGGGGGAGGGGAGGGGGGAGGAGAGGGGGGAAGGGGGGAGGGGAGGGGGGAAGGAGGGGAGGGGGGAAGGGGAGGGGAGGGGGGAAGGGGAGGGGAGGGGGGAGGGGAGGGGGAGGGGGGAGGGGGGAGGGGAGGGGGAGGGGGGAGGGGGAGGGGTGGAGGGGGAGGGGGGATGGGAGAGGGAAGAGGGGGGATGGGGAGGGGGGTGGGAGAGGGAAGAGGGGGGATGGGGAGGGTGAGGGATGGGAGGGGGGAGGGGGTGGGAGGGGAGGGGAACGGGGGGGAGGGGAACGGGGGGGAGGGGAGAAGAGGGGGGAGGGGAGGGGGAAAAGGGTGGGGGAGGGGAGGGGGAAAAGGGAGGGGGAGGGGAGTAGGGGAGGGGGAGGGGAGAAGGGGGAGGGGAGAAGGGGAGGGGGAGGGGGAGGGGGAGGGAGGAGGGGGAGGGGGAGGGGGAGGGAGGGGGAGGGGGAAAGGGAGGGGGAGGGGGAAAGGGAGGTGGAGGGGGAAAGGGAGGGGGAGGGAGAAGGGAGGGGAGGGGGGAGAGGAAAAGGGAAGGGGAGGGGGAAGGGGGAGGGGGGGAGGGGGAGGGGGAAAAGGGAGGGGGAGGGGGAAAAGGGAGGGGGAGGGGGAAAATGGAGGGGGAGGGGAGAAGGGGAGGGGTAGGGTGGAGGGGGTAGGGTGGAGGGGGAAGGGAAGGGGGGAAGGAGGGGGGAGGGGGAAGGGGGAGGGAAGGGGATGGCCAGTCAACAATGACGTTGCAGTTCTCATGGTCGGAGAGCAGCACAACAATCGGACATAGTCCTGCATATTCGCAACAACACGAAGCGGATTTTGGAGACTCACCGATCCTGTGACGTCCTCCAGTACCGGCGTTGCCGGGCGGGGGAAGGGAGACCCATACATTCCCAACCCGTACATTCGCCCTCTCGACTCAAGCTCACTCGGACAAAAGCCTCGCACAAATTACACCGTGAAGGCCCAATGGTCATGTCTATGCCACAAATCACGGGCGCACTGAATTGAAAATATATAGAATGCTCATACTCCGTGAAAAGTGAAGCCGCCTTGTCGCCATCTTGGTCAGCACGACTCGACCAACTCGCTTCGCGGATCTCGTTTTGTGCGGCAATAAACTGCTCCAATCGGTTACGGAAGGGTTGTGGAAAGACGTTTCACAGCTGTTTCAAAGACATTTAATTCATATCGCACAAAATCGATACAAAACACGATCGCATAAAAGGTGAAAAAACGTGTGACGTGTGACGGGATGGAACATCACGTGATCGCTCTGAGTGAAACGGCTCGACCAACTCGCTTCACGGATCTCGTTTTGTGTGGCAATAAACTGCTCCAATCGGTTACGGAGGGTTGTGGAAAGACGTTTCACAGCTGTTTCAAAGACATTTAATTCATATCGCACAAAAACGATACAAAACACGATCGCATAAAAGGTGAAAAAACGTGTGACGTGTGACGGGATGGAACATCACGTGATTGCTCTGAGCGAATCAGTCTGGCGGCGGAAATGGAACATCACGTGATCGCTCTGAGCGAATCAGCGAGCTGCTCTGGAACCGGCTGAGATTAGCGGGTACTTCGCTGAAATGCGCTGAGGTAAATATGAATAAAAAATATGGATCGTCAAATATTTTGAGTTTGGCCATGTTCGTCCCAGGCTCAATGGCCATGTCTATGTCAAATATCAAGCACGTAAGCCTCTCCGTTTAGGAGTCTATCGGTAACATTACACACACACACACACACACACACACACACACACACACACACACACACACACACACACACACACTGTGTTTTATATATATAGATAAATACACAAAGTCAAGTACTGTACTGCACAAGGAAATACAAGCCTGGAGGATTGCAAACAGTCACGTGAAAAAGTCAGTTCAGCCACAAACCCAGATTCGTCCGTCGCCAAACCCACATTCGTCCGTCGGATTTCCAGGTGGTGAAGCGTGATTCATCATTCCAGAGAACGCATTTCCACTGTTCCAGAGTCCAATGGTGGTGAGCTTTACACCACTCCAGCCAACACTTGGCATTGTGCATAGTGATCTTAGGCTTGTGTGCGGCTGCTTAGCCATGGAAACCCATTTGATGAAGCTCCCGACGAACAGTTGTTGTTCTGACGTTGCTTCCAGATTCAGTTTCGAACTCGGTAGTAAGTGTTGCAACCGAGGACAGACAGTTTTTACGTGCTACGTGCTTCAGCACTCGGCGGTCCCATTCTGTGAGCTTGTGTGGCCGACCACTTCACGGCTGAGCTGTTGTTGCTCCTAGACGTTTTCACTTCACAATAACAGCACTTACAGTTGACCGGGGCAGCTCTAGCAGGGCAGAAATTTGACGAACTGACTTGTTGGAAAGGTGGCATCCTATGACGGTGCCATGTTGAAAGTCACTGAGCTCTTCAGTTCGGCCCATTCTACTGCCAATGCTTGTCTATGGAGATTGCATGGCTGTGTGCTTGATTATATGTACCTGTCAGCAATGGGTGTGGCTGAAACAGCCGAATCCACTAATTAGAAGGGGTGTCCACATACTTTTGGTCATGTGGTGTATCATCTAACAACACTGTTGCATATAGTTTGAAAATGATGATGTCATAGGTCACGTGGTGTGGCAGCCATATTGGATAGAAAAACAAACCTTATCCGATCAACACAAAACTTCACAAACGTGATCCCCTACCCATACATATGCAGAGTGTACATTTTAAAGGTCATATGTCATGTGGTATAGCAGCCATATTAGCTTGAAAGCCGATATTTAAAATAATCCCTTCTCTGAAACTGCTCCACCGATCGATGTGAAAGCTGTAATGTCCGGTAAAAATGTGATACTTGAGAACAGCTGAAGGGATTTAAATCAAACGTGTTTATTTTTAGGACAGTGAAGATGACATCTACTTCTACCCGATGGCATCTCTAATAAAATCAACAATTCGATTTCCTCCAAACTTTGGTCAAATTGAAAATGTTTTATTTCAAAACGTGCAATGATGGCCAATTATCCTTGTTATAACTTTTACATGTACAGTATTGGATAAAAGCAAAACGATGGATAGACCAAGGTGGTTAAACATTTAATTATCTGCAGGTGTGTTCAGTTACCAATCAGCTAGCTAGCACTTGCCAAGCCAGCCGTTCCATATTAACGGTTTTGAATGGAGTGTTTGCTTGAATGCTTAAGCAATTTGGCGAGCGCTCGACAAGAAACCTGAACACACACCTTTGCATGTGATCGAAGATGATTTTCTTATTGAGTGAAACACTCCATATTTTCTAGGAGAGTTCCAATGAAAGGTTTAACTTTAACTGATGTCGTGGAGGTCCAAGCCAGAGTGGATAATCCTGTGCAGCTGGAGAAGGAAAGTATTGCCAAGGAAAAGCAGAGAAGGTAAGGTGGGCAAACGGGGCTTTGTAAGTACTTTGAAAATGGAGGATGGACGTGAATGGAGGTGACATAGAGAGGTGGCTACCTTTAAAGTTACGATACTTGAAGTGTACCTGGAGAGGTTGTAATAGTAAAGTAAGTTCCCTTATTGTCCCCCGTCGCACCGCGGAGCGATAGGGGGACTATGGTTTTCCCCTCCGTCCGTGTATCCGTCCGTCCGTGCGTGCGTGCGTGCGTGCGTAAGCGAAGGACCCCATTCGAATTTGGTGTGTGGGTGCAACCCACGTCAAAATCCAAGATGGCCGCCGCCATGTATGTCTGATGCCATGTATGTCTGAACCTTGTGAGCTGAATATCTTGAAAAATAAGCGAAGTACCAACTTCTAATCTGGTGTGTGGGTGTACCTCGGCACAAGGAAGAACGCTATTGAAAATTTGGTCGCCACGTCAAAATCCAAGATGGCCGACACCATATATATGTCTGAACATTGTGAGCTGAATATCTGGAAAAATAAGTGAAGTACCAACTTCTAATCTGGTGTGTGGGTGTATCTAGGCACAAGGAAGAACGGTCTTGAAAATTGGGTCGCCACGTCAAAATCCAAGATGGCCGCCGCCATGTATGTCTGAACCTTGTGAGCTGAATATCTTGAAAAATAAGCGAAGTACCAACTTCTAATCTGGTGTGTGGGTGTATCTAGGCATAAGGAAGAACCCCATTGAAAATTGGGTCGCCATGTCAAAATCCAAGATGGCCGCCGCCATGTATGTCTGAACTTTGTGAGCGGAATATCTTGAAAAATAAGCGACGTACCAAGTTATAATCTGGTGTGTGGGTGTATCTAGGCATAAGGAAGAACGCTATTGAAAATTGGGTCGCCACGTCAAAATCCAAGATGGCCGCCTCCATGTATGTCTGAACCTTGTGAGCGAAATATCATATCATAGCATGTTTTCTGCGTCTTTCACTTTGTCAACTCACATCACTTCCCCGACGGGGGACCTAGGCATAACGCTTGTTTGGATGGAGCTTGAACAGTGTGGATAAAGCATGTCCATGATTAGCCAAGTGACCTCCTGTTAGTGCTGGGCAAACGATGCCTCAATGAAGCTTTGGGGCTTCTTCCTTATTGTGCTGGAAAAAAGATCCAAAGCTTCGGAGCATTGAAAATGGAGTGCACAGTGACATCTGGTGGTTTGCAGAAATTATAGCAGCCATTAAATTCGAGACTGCGGACGAGGCATTGGTATGCCTTGCAGATTTCATTTTCAATATGTGCACAATAAAATAAAAGCCTATAAGAGGCCTACGTGTGTTTATTTTGATATTGTGATATTCATGTAGACTTATTAAAGTGTTGCGATAAAATAGTTTTTATAATTACACTACCGGTCAAAAGTATTAGAACACCAGTTTTTATTGAAATTTACGGAGTTTAATGTCCAGTGAATAACCTGAAATGGTACAAAGGTAAGCAGTAAACTGCTCGAGGTTAATAAAAAAAGTTTAGGTTAGCAAAAACGGGAAAATAATGTAAATTGCACAGTTATATTGTAAAAAAAAAGGCCTTATTCAGGGAACAAGTAATGGGTTAACAACTTACAGCTGTTCTGCAGCAATGTAAGTAAATTAAGCCTTGAAAGTTGATGCAAACAATTCCTACAGGTGTCCCAACCTCTGCTGATTACTTGATTACAAACCCCCTGTCTGTATAAAAGCAGTATTGGAACAGACTGTTATTACACCCTCTGAAGCATTATTTGGACAATATTGCACTGCAAGAAGTAGTATATTGGAAACTGGAGGAAACTCTGACAGGAAGAGGTCTGGCAGACCCAAAGCCACAACAGAATCAGAAGACAAGTTTCTGAGAGTCAACAGCTTGTGTGATAGGCGGCTCACAGGACAACAGCTTCAAGCACAGCTTAACACTGGTCGAAGTAAGCAAGTCTCAGTTTCAAGTGTGAAGAGAAGACTTCGAGCTGCAGGTTTGACAGGTCGAGTGGCAGTAAGAAAGCCATTGCTATGATGGCAAAATAAGAAAAAGAGGCTTGCCTGGGCAATGAAGCACCGCCAGTGGACGATTGAATACTGGAAGAAGGTCTTATGGACCGATGAATCAAAATTTGAAATCTTTGGTTCATTATGCAGGGTTTTTGTACGCCATCGAGTCAGCGAAAGGATGGTTCCTCAGTGTGTGACACCAACTGTCAAACATGGAGGAGGAAGCGTGATGGTCTGGGGCTCTTTTGCTGGATACAGAGTCGGCGACTTGCACAGAGTGACTGGCACCCTGAACCAAAAGGGCTACCACAGCATTTTGCAGCGCCATGCAATACCCTCTGGTATACACCGAGTTGGTCAGGGGTTCATCCCACAGCAAGATAATGACCCTAAACACACCTCCAGGCTATGTCAAAACTACCTTTGAGGAAAAGAACAAGACGGTAGGCTTCAAATCATGAAATGGCCAGCACAGTCTCCAGACTTAAACCCCATCGAGCTGGTTTGGGATGAACTGGACAGTAGGGTGAAAGCAAAGCAACCTACAAGTGCAACACATTTGTGGGAAATTCTGCAACAGTGTTGGGAAGAACTTCCCGAACAATATTCGATTTCCATTGTAGAAAGAATGCCACGGGTGTGTTCGGCGGTTATATCTGCAAAAGGTGGCTACTTTGCTGAGTCAAAAATTTAAATTAAATTTTGTTAAACAAAATGATTCTATGATTTCTTTTTATCTCCAATTGTTTATTTGTTCTATGCTTAATTTTGGAGTACATTGAGACATTAAACTGCGTAAATTTCAAGAAAAACTGGAAAAATTGAGGTGTTCTAAAACTTTTGACTGGTGGTGTATGTGTGTCAATATGCCACTATGAAATAATATTAGTTGTAGAAAAAGTTGTGCAAGTTGTAGAAAATATTAGTAGTAGAAAAAAAAAATTGTGCAACGTGGCAAGGAGAAAGGAATAATATGTTTGGGGAATGTGCTTGTGCAACGGGGTAATTGAGTTTTTTATGTCAATATTTTTACAGGTTTTTATTTAAAAGCAGAATTTGCTCCACCGTGCTTGATTTCAGGCGGTTTCTCTTCTTTCTCACTATTTCTCCAGCCTTTGAGAAGATCCTCTCGCATGGCACAGAGGATGCAAGTGTGCAGAGGTATTGTGTAGCCAACTGGAACAGGTGGGGATAGATCACCTTGTGGGTGAGCCAGTACTCCAGTGGATCATCTGACCTTACCAGGTGTGTTTTTTAAATACCTAGATAGATAGATACTTTTATTCATCCTAGACGGGAATATCGTTGTCATTTAATTAAATTCATTATCATTCAGCAGCAGACAGTAACATAGAACATACCTCTGGACCTCCATGGTGGCATTGGCAGTTGCACTGGACACCCGCTGTTGTGCACCCACATGGCTGTCCAGCAGGCCCCAGAGGTTTTCGTCTTGTCGCTCCGCTGAGGTCCCTGGTGTTGCTGCTGACTCTCGGGGTGCAACTTCTGTTGCCTCAGGCCCAATGAGGTTGGCACACTCACTTGTCAGCCCTTTTACTGCTGCCTGGGCATGTGCTGAATTACAGGCCAGTTCCTTAAATCTAGGATCCAGTAAGGTTGCCAAGGAAGGCAGTAATACTCTCCGCCACAGATAATTTGTCCTGTAAATAGTTTTTACGGTTATTGGCCAGTTTGGCACCAATTTAATTGGTCATCCGGGTACATTTTCCCACTATGCTGCGTTTCAGCATTTTGATGAGTGGGGTGACCTTTGACCCAGACACCCTTTTTTCTAATAGCTCCACAGTGGCCTGGTGGAGTGGCCTCAGAACTCCAATGCACTGGTGGATTGTCTCATACTCCTCAGCAGTGAAAGGCGTGAGATCAGTGCTCGGAGTGGCGAGAGCTGCTCCCAGTGCTTCTCTCTGCTCATTCAGTCTTTGCAGCATGACTAAAGCACTAGTCCACCTGGTGTCAGCCTCCTGAATAAGCTTCATCTGTGGCCTGCCCATCTGTGCCTGGACATTTGATAGCCTCTCTTTGGCTGTAGTGTTTGACCTTATAATAATGTAAATGAAATAACAGTAAAACATATAACAGTAACACGCAACAATACAATACCTGAAGTGCCCCACAATTGTGCGTGCTTGAGTGCAGATGTCCTCAAGCTCTGGGGTTTGCCCAAGTGACCTTTTCAACACCAAGTTTAGGACATGGGCAAAAGAGGAGATGTGGCATAGACTCATCTGGGTTGCACAGGTGATCATGTTTGAAGCACAGTCGGTGACCAGGCCTCTCACCTTGCCTTTAATGTCCCACTGTGCCATTAGGGTATCCTTAGCCTCAGCTCGGTGTGCTGCTGTGTGGGTTTGGAGGAACTTTTTTTTACCCCCAAAATAACAGTGGACAGCTTCACCTCCTATGTAGTGGCAGATCACAGTGATGTAAGCGTCCATGTTTATGGATGTCCACATGTCAGACGTTAGGCTAACCACAGACACCTTCTTCACCTCAGCCATGGCTTTCTCTTTGGTGGTCTTGTACTTAACCTCCGCCATGATCTTCAAAGCCTTCCTACCATGGATGATGTAGGTAGGGTCCAACAGATTTACAAAGGCTTTGAAGCCTTCGTCTTCAAACATTGAAAATGGCTGGGCATCCTTGACAATCATGTAAACCAAGGCCTCATCCAACTGTTGCTGTCTGGACACTAACAAAGAGTATCATGTAAATATTTAATCCTATAATCACGAAAATCGACCAATTGGTTCTATGGGCTGCCATAGGATCCCATGGCAGAAAATAATAACAATAATAATAAAACTAAGAAATACAATAGGGTGCCTTTGCACCTTTGGTGCTTCGCAAGCTTTGCACGCACCGAACCTTAAATTGATGACACTGATTAAAATATAATAACACATTATCTATTACAAGGGAGATACCCGTGCTACGCACGGGTGGGAGGCCAGAAGCAAACAGGCAATGCAGACACGGCCAATGCTAAAGCATGAAACCAATAAATTCCACATTCCTGTAGCACCTTCAGTCGCACGTCAGACATGGACAGCAAGTTCGTGAAGGACTTCCATGAAAAACGTACCCGTTCGCAAACAAACGGGTACGTTCACGTATGGAAACATCAATCGTGGGACCGTGGCGAATCTGCATATGGTGATCCGCGAAGTTCACGTTCAGAAAGTAGAAACCATCATGGCATGTCGTCATTCACTTGAACTCGACATCTCTTTTTTAAATTCCAAACAACATAACTCCAATTAATCACAAAATAAACCTTTAACAACATTGTTAATGTTTCCTTCATTGGAAAAACTACCAAATGAACAGTTAAAAGGATTTTGAGCCTTACGGCCTTGGCAAGATTGATGGAGACAGCGATCTGTTAGCGTATTCACCGCCCAAATAGCTATGTGGAATTCTCTCATGCAGAGATTAAATGTCGTTTGAACTTTGGCCGAGGTCATTATTTACTTTTAATGATGTTTATATACGAATGATGTTTAATGATGTTTATATTGGTTTTGGGTCGTCCTTTCCGCATATCTCGTGGGATTGTAAGTTGGATTGATGGCCGTGACGTGATGGCGGGGAGGGGGTTGGAATTCTCTCAAGCAGGGATTCAACGTCCACAACGGTACCCGCCCTATGGGCGGGGCTTCAATTGGAAGGCCCAAATGAAAAGGTAAAATATCAGAAATTGAAGGCTTTTTTTATTTTAAACGATTCATATAAACATCCGTTAAATCATATCACACGCAAATCATCAAAATCTTAACAGTATCTTACTATAATTCACCAAATGTCCCACAGTGATCGATACACTATGATCGTGATGATCGTGATCGTGAATCGTGATCGATAATCGTGTTCACAATCGCTATGTCGTATGTACTCCCGATACGTGTTTCCTTCAGTTGAAATGGGTTAGAATTCTCCCAAGCAGGGATTCAACCCGTGTCCTTATAAAAGGTCTTTGTCCGAGGTCACCGAGTCCGATCGAGTCCATGCAGCGATCGGTGCAGCCGTTTGTGCGGCCCCCGGGAAAACAACATTGTCAAAATGAAAACATCGTCACAATGAACGTTATGCGAACGCGAATGTTATGCAGGAGACCAAACCTGAGAATGCTGGAGACCAAAGCTGAAATTGGAAAAACTAAATAGCCTATTTTACTCCTGGAGATCCCAGGATTATCCACCCAAAATATCTTTGCGATCGGTTCAGCAGTTTTTACGGTACCTTCGAACAGACAGACAGACAGACGGACGGATGGACATTTGGTGAATTATAGTAAGATAAATCATACATCTTTTTATTATAATAGAGCAAACATATGGTTCGCTATGTATGTTTGTATGTTTGTATGTTTATATGCGATGAAAGCGTCTTCTTCTTCTTCAAATAAAATTACCACCCTCTTAATTAACCCTCTTAATTGCGTTAAGACTGCTGAGACCCCTCAGTCCTCTGACGACCCTTTAATTCCCCCAAGACCCTTCAGACCACCAAGACCCCTGAAGACCCAAAATACCCTGAAGACCCCCAAAGACCCCAAAGACCCAAAAACACCCCAAAGACCCAAAATACACTTCAAGGCCCTGAGGCTCAAAAAGACCCTGAATACCCAAAAACCCAAAAGACCCCAATGACCCAAAACACCCCAAAGACCCAAAACACCCCGAAGACCCAAAACACCCCGAAGTCCCAAAACACCCCAAAGACCCAAAACACCCCGAAGACCCAAAACAACCCGAAGACCCAAAACACCACGAAGACCCAAAACACCCCGAAGACCCAAAACACCCTGAAGACCCAAAACACCCCGAAGACCCAAAACACCCCGAAGACCCAAAACACCCCGAAGACCCAAAACACCCCAAAGACCCAAAACACCCCAAAGACCCAAAACTCCCCGAATAGCCAAAACACCCCGAAGACCCAGAAGACCCAAAACACACTGAAGACCCAAAACACCCCGAAGACCCAAAACACCCCAAAGACCCAAAACACCCCGAAGACCCAAAACACCCCAAAGACCCAAAACACCCCAAAGACCCAAAACACCCCAAAGACCCAAAACACCCTGAATATCCAAAACACCCCGAAGACCCAGAAGACCCAAAACACCCCGAAGACCCAAAACACCCCGAAGACCCAAAACACCCCAAAGACCCAAAACACCCCGAAGACCCAAAACACCCCGGAGACCCAAAACACCCCGGAGACCCAAAACACCCCGGAGACCCAAAACACCCCGGAGACCCAAAACACCTCAAAGACCCAAAACACCTCGAAGACCCAAAACACCCTGAAGACCCAAAACACCCCGAAGACCCAAAAAGCCCCTGAAGACCCCGCAGACCAAAAAGATACCAAAGACCCAAAAGCCTCTGAAGACACCAAAAGGCCCAAAAGACCCTGAAGACCCAAAAACACCTTAAAGACCCAAAATACCCTTAAAGGCCCAGAGGATCCAAAAGACCCTGAAGACCCAAATGGTCCTGAGACCCAAAACACCATGAAGACCCAAAAGACACTGAAATGGTCAAAGATGCCTACCCCACCGAACCGACGTGTGGTGAGGCGCGCGGATCGCGCCGAGTCACGCTAGTAATATTAATGACACACAAATGACATAACAGTACAGTGCACTAGTATATGCTCTTTATCTTATTCGGGGATAACAGCCCGAAATGTTCCCATACTCTTGATCTCCTCTTTCCACTTGTAGCCTCCATATCAAATATGTCTCACGCACGTCTCAAATATCTCCTCACTATCGCTACCCATTGCAGTGCTTTCTTTCCCCCTTATATACTGTACATTGTAGGTGTAGGAAAGCGCCAAAACCTTCGAGACAGATGCATGTGTTTCGGTGACATTCGAGGCCTCTGACGTCATCACTGACGTGGTAATGGTCATTTGAAACAATCTCCGATACACTGTTTCGAAACGGTGCGATTCGGAAAGGTGTCGCATTCATCGAAGCCTCAGTATCAAGCGTCCCATCACTACCTCCTGTGTTTGGGCTTCCTTGTGTAAATTTAAAGGTTATTATAACGTCCCAATATATTTTGTAATATAAATCCACCTGCCCAAAATTATAACGTTACATCATTTATATCCGTGTGAATACCCAATCCACTCTAGATGCGACCCCATTAATACCCTTCTATCCAGGTGAAATATATATATTTCATTATATTACATATATATATTTATATAAAATAAATATAAAATTATAACGTTACATATATATATTTCACCTGGATAAAAGGGTATTAATGGGGTCGCATCTAGAGTGGATTGGGTATTCACACGGATATAAATGATGTAACGTTATAATTTTGGGCAGGTGGATTTATATTACAAAATATATTGGGACGTTATAATAACCTTTAAATTTACACAAGGAAGCCCAAAATACCCTTTTATCCAGGTGAGATTGAAGCATTTCATTGTATTGAGTATTAGAAGACCTTGAAATGTTAATCCTTCTTCGTAATGTAGTGTATGTTATCCGTCTCCATCTCCATAATGTTATCCGTCTCTGTAAGGTAATGTTATCCGTCTCCGTAATGTAATGTTATTCTTTCTCCGTAAGGTAAAGGAGTTTTTTATATATGTATTTTTTTAGGAGGTGGGGGATTAATAGTCACAGGTTGGGGCCATTTTCCCATGTATATGTATCGTATTAGCGTCACCTAGTGGAAGCTGGTATATAATTCACCATTTCAAAAAGTGAAAATAAAATTCACCATTTTTCTGCATCGAAACATCTCAAATAAGTGAGGAAACAATCACACTAAAAATATACTTTTTCATTTTTATTTTTGCTCCGATGCCCTCTTGAACCACAGGATGAAGTGAGTGGTTGTACTCTGTGGTTTTATCGGCTAAAATAATTTTGTAGCCCTTGGACAGGGGGGAAGAGTGGAAGGAAAGGAGGGGGGGGGGTGGAGGGTTGGGGATGGTTCCTGTATACTAGGAGTAGCCACGACTTACCATTAGAAGCCATTTTTTATCCCTTGATCACCGCGCACTGAAGCTGTGCCCACTGTGCGTGTAATGTGTCCATTTTCTCATTGAGGTGTCTTATTCTGCCCCCAAAAGTAAGATTATATCACTTGATGCTTTTCTTTTTCTTCTTCTTCCAACAAGTCAGAAGAAGCACAAAATCATACAAGTGAGAGGGGGTTGGTTTAACCTTATAACGTATCACAGAAACCATGGGAAAATGAAGTATAATGAGCGAGTAAAGGTTCACACTGAATGGCTAATTTGAAGTGTACAGAGAGAGTATAAGAAACACATGGGTAGTGACAGAATGGAGAAATTTGGGAGATAAATGAAGGCGCACTATGAAGAGTAGCGTAGATCACAATGTCGGGTATCACAGAGTGTCAGATCACAGAGTTGGTATCATAAATAGAGTATTGTAGCGACCCATGGGTCCCCCAAAGCTCGAGACTAGCAACATAATCTCCTTGCCCCAGCCGGTGACGTAACCGGCGGACAAACCGCGGCGCCGAGGTTATAATTGCTTGCACCTGTCGGTCACATGACCACCAAAGCGTGCCTCGCCTGAGAGGCGTGGCTTTGGTTCTGACGTATGCTTTTTGGCTTGGATTATATGTATGCGAACCCGATAAACGTGTTTTCAGAGTTCCCGAGTTGATTTATACATTAAACGTCTTCTTGGACGAATTTGTGTCTTGTCCGTCTCAAGCAGGAGCACTGCTCCTTCAGTATCATATCTTTGGTACTCTATTTATGATGGAGTACTTTCTTTGGTCTCATTTCTTTGGCATCATAAATAGAGTGGTAGATCACAATGTCAGATATTATAAAGTCGGTATCATAAATACGATAGATTGGTAGACCTCAAAGTGGGTATCATAAATACGATAGATTGGTAGATCACAGAGTGCGTATCATAAATACGATAGATTGGTAGACCACAAAGTGGGTATCATAAATACGATAGATTGGTAGATCACAAAGTGGGTATCATAAATACGATAGATTGGTAGACCACAAAGTGGGTATCATAAATACGATAGATTGGTAGACCACAAAGTGGGTATCATAAATACGATAGATTGGTAGATCACAGAGTGCGTATCATAAATAGAGTGGTAGATCACAGGATCGAATATCACAGAGTTGGTATGATAAATAGAGTGCTAGATCACAAGGTCGGGTATCACACAGTGTCAGATCACAGAGTTGGTATTATAAATAGTGGTAGATCATATGGTCGGGTATCACATAATGTCAGATCACAGAATTGCTATCGTAGAGTGGTAGATCACAGGGTTGCTATCATAGAGTGGTAGATCACAGGGTTGCTATCATAGAGTAGTAGATCACAGAGTTGCTATCATAGAGTGGTAGATCACAGGGTTGCTATCATACAGTGGTAGATCACAGGGTTGCTATCATAGAGTGGTAGATCACAGGATCGAATATCACAGAGTTGGTATCATAAATAAAGTGGTAGATCACAAGGTGATCCTATCACCTATCACCTATCAACCTACCCTATCACATAGTGTCAGATCACAGAGTTGGTATCATATATAGTGGTAGATCACACGGTCAGGCATCACAGAGTGGTAGATCACAGAGTTGGTATCATAAATAGTGGTAGATCACACGGTCGGGTATCACATAATGTCAGATCACAGAGTTGCTATCATAGAGTGATAGATCACAGGGTCGGGTTAAACATAGTGTCAGATCACAGCGTTGGTATCATAAATAGTGGTAGATCACACGGTCGGGTATCACATAGTGTCAGATCACAGAGTTGCTATCATAGAGTGGTAGATCACAGGGTCGGGTATCCCAGAGTGGTAGATCACATGGTCGGGTATCACATAGTGTCAGATCACAGAGTTGCTATCATAGAGTGGTAAATCACAGGGTCGGATATCACAGAGTTGGTATGATAAATAGAGTGGTAGATCACAAGGCGGGTATCACAGAGTGGTAGATCACATGGTCGGGTATCACATAGTGTCAGATCACAGAGTTGCTATCATAGAGTGGTAGATCACAGGGTCGGGTATCCCAGAGTGGTAGATCACATGGTCGGGTATCACATAGTGTCAGATCACAGAGTTGCTATCATAGAGTGGTAGATCACAGGGTCGGGTATCCCAGAGTGGTAGATCACATGGTCGGGTATCACATAGTGTCAGATCACAGAGTTGCTATCATAGAGTGGTAAATCACAGGGTCGGATATCACAGAGTTGGTATGATAAATAGAGTGGTAGATCACAAGGCGGGTATCACAGAGTGGTAGATCGCAGAGTTATTATAAATAGTAGTAGATCACAGCCACAGAGTCGTTTTTGCCTCTGTATGTTTATCTGTTTGGCTATGAGCAGGATATCTCAAAATGTTATGGACAGCTTCTGAGAAAATTTGGTGAAGATCCAGATGCAAGAATTTATTAAGTGATTCTTCACCATTGAGTGATGGGGCCAAAAAACGATATATAGCACGATATCGAGCTGCCTCGTGTGGGTTTGAATTCCCATCCATCTATAGTCTGTCATCCTGGTGTTTCATAGGCAGCACATCAATATGTGCAGCATCAAACATCGCTCAGTTGAATGTCAAGCTGGATGTCCCATGTGTCAACTGTTTTGGTGAATGTTAAATAACCCACAGTCATTCACGAAGAGTAGGCAAGTTATCCCCACACTCTCTACAAATGACACATTCCTGGCAAAATCTGCTTTTGTTGAATGTTAGACCTGCTAAGTCCGTTTTGTGAACGATTTGGGCTTAAATGTTCCTTGGTGGACCTCACAAGAAGCTGGGAAGAATTGGGGCCGGTAAAGGAGTAGTGGTCTAGGATAAGACAAAGCGTAGCTTTGATTTGATGCTAAAGTGAAAGCAGAAAGTCTGAACATACATGGTTCTGAAAACTTCGACAGAACTCTTGATTATGAAAATTGGAGAGAACATACACGGTTCTGGATCTCCTCGAACTCCGGCACATTGTGTCCAATGGGCAATGAGTCTCAAGCTTAGTGTGGACAAGAGTGTCCTGCTGCAGGATATATTAAACGCTATACATTCTGGATGATGTGGTTTTTATGTTACAGGTATAATATCAAAATACAAACAGTTTGCTGACTTACTTATATAGTTCTTTACATGAAATGAGTTCCACATTCTGATGCTGCAATATCATTGGAGGGCAACATTGCTTACAGTGCACCCGACACCGGCGAGTCCAAATTCTTAGCTGCAGGCGACATTGCTTTCCTGGCCACGCCAGCCGGGGCTGCCAAAGTCAACAAGAGGCAACTTCCAGCCGAGAGAGAGATAACCTTCCAGCCTTTGTACCGCTATCGTCACACTCACGGCCTTTGTTGTGCTCCAGGTTGAGAAGACTAAAAGCCCGATGCCATCTCTCTCTTCATTCCAAGATGCTCGCTGGATGAGAACCAACTCAATTCCCCAAATGCATTATGGGGTTATTCACCTCGGCTGGCATTTAGACTCCAAGCCGATGTGGCTGATGGAGCCGTAAAATGGCTGGTACAAGGGAAATAAAATTTAGAATCCAAAATTACTGTTCACAACTCTCTTTTAGTGGTGCTATTAAAACTTTGGCAGCGGCAAGGTGTAATTACTCAATATGTGGCACAATACTCATATAATCACTTATGTTTATACATTAAAATACAAGCATGACATAGATCATGCTAATACATCAAAACAACTAGCAATACACCTTTAATAAGTAGAGATATATGTCGGTTACTTATGGTGCAAAAGTGTACAAGAAACCTGTGGTAGAGTTGTTGAAGATCTAACCCTAATCATCCAAATGCTCTCGTGAACTTTTTGGCATTGTGTCTGTAAAGCATAACAGGTAAAACTATAACGGCACATCGCTAGAGAGCATACCTCCGCCAGACAGACCAGTTTACGTTTTGTGTCCCATTGATAGATCAGATCTGGATTTGGACATGCACCAAAAACAAAAATCGAATCGGCTTGTTCTTGTCTCTTACCCAACTCATCCACCTAGTTTTGTTATAATCCGTCCATAACTTTTTGAAATATCGTGTTATATATCATTTTTTTGCCCTCTCACTCAATGTTGAGGAATCTCTTTAAAATTCTCAGATCCAGATACGCATCTGGATCTTCATCAAAATCTATTAATTTGGTCCTTCTCACATACCCGAACCACTCCACCGAATTTCGTTCGAACCCGTCTGCAACCTTTTGAGATATCCTGTTCACAAACAAACAAGAAATATGTCGTGCATAGCATGATACTTGCCAAATCCTTAAAATTAGTTCTTGACCTTTGGCCAAAGTTGACCTCAAAAATAATTGGTGGTCGAATTCAGTGATCTGATATGCAAATCCCCTTCAAATTTCAAGTCAATCGGATGAAAATTTACAATTTTAGACATTTGGCCGATGTTGACCTCAAATATAATTGGTTGTTGAATTTAGTGACCTGATATGTAAATCCTCTTCAAACTTCAAGTCAATCTCATGAAAATTGAGGATTTTAGAAATTATACAATGTTGGTGACCTTTGGCTTATATTGACCTTTTGACCTCACAATCAATAGGCTTCTTCCTTATGACCAACTCTACCATTTGGTGAAATTTCGTAACATCGGTTTAAAATTGTGATCTTATTGTAGGCGATGGACATACAGACAAATTAACAGACAAATTAACAGACAAACAAACAGGCAGGACAAGAAGAAAAAGACATAAAATGTCATAGCCCCCACGGTTTTAGTAATTTTGCGCTGCAGAGCTAAAGGCTGTCAGTCGACCATCTTTGGTCAGATTACAAAACAAAATCTTCTGCATATGTATACTCGTCTTGTCTTGTATCGTCTTTGTGCTAAGTTTGAATAAAATCGGTCCATGTATGTCGAGAAATGGTTGGGGACACATTTAAGTAGTAAAATTGCCATCACTCGGCCATCTTGGATCTGATCTTGGAAAAAAAAATGACGTGCATATGTAACCCATCATTCGTTTTCTGTGTGCCAAGTTTGAACAAGATCAGTAAATGCATGTCCGAGAGATGGTTGAGGATGGAGGGCATGGTCAATATCGGGTTTTTTACAACTAAAATTGGCCGCCAGTCTGTTCCTAATCCAACTATGGAGTTGGCAATCTTTGATCAGATCGCTAATTAAAGTGAGGTGCATGTATATGCCATCATGTGCTGTGCTTGTGCCAAATTTGAACAAAATCTGATCATACATGTTCAAGAAATGGTTGAGGATACATTTAAATAACAAAATGGCTGCCAGTCAGCCATCTTGGAACTGATATCAAAAATAAATAACCTCCATCCACCTTCGGTGGCGGAGGTAATGACGTGCATCATTATTTATCTTATCTTTAGTTTGTGGTTCCTTGCCCCTGTTACATTCTACAGTTGGGTCACTGCCAGCCGGCTCAGGCCAATCCAGTTGTTAGCCAGACAGGGTCGGAGCAAGAGTCAGACAGTGCCAGAAGGAGATCCTGAGGTACTGACCTGCTACCACAGAGATACCCACAGAGAACAAACACAAACTATTCAACCTGGCAGAGGTATGCACTATACCTAGTGCCATTCTAGTTCAAAGGGAAATACTGACACATGGATAGACAAGACAACAAAATCCAGATAGATATGGTGCACAGGGACAGTCAACTGAGGAAGGTAACGAAATGAAACCTGAACTTATGTACAATATGAAATAAATAAAGCCTAATCCAACTATGGCGCCAACATACCAGACTCGTATGACAAAGGGGGAACAGAACAGGCGAGGAGTTGTGACTGGCACGAGCTGGTTGTGGCTGTGTGGAGGGAGAACTCAGGGGTCTTCCCTCTAAAGACCACCTGCACAAAAGTTCATTGAATCACTTTATTAAAATATTCATTTGAAAACAAGACCAAAAGTCTAACAGTGGCGTAGCCGGGCTTGTAAAATATTATAAACCACAAACGCATATGATTAGCTTTTTAAACAGTCGCTAACGCTGCTTATAAAAATCAAACAAATAAATTTGGAGGAATCTCGACATCCATGAGGTAAGTTTTACTTACAGAACTGAGCGAAGATCGACTGTAATTGATATACCCCACAAGGGTTGGAGGTGTGCTCATTTACCAAGTAGCTAGCTCGCGCTGGCTAAGCCAGCCGTTCCTTAACGGTTTTGAATGGAGTGCTTGCTTGAATGCTTAAACCACTTGGCAATCTCTCCACAAGAAACTTGGTAAATGAACACACACCCAATGTTCTTGAGACCGAACCATATATCGACTGTAATCTATGTACCCCAAAGAGGAATGACCTTTCCTGCAGCTCTTGAAGTGAGCAGGTGTTTACGCCGTAATGACATCATATACATAATGACGTAGCATGACGGCCAGACACAAAACTGCCTCTACTTTATTATATACTAGCAGAAGTACCTGGCGTTGCCAGGCGGGGGAGGGGGTCAGAGAGCGGGAAGGGGAGGGGAGGGGGCGGGAGGGGGGGTAGGGGAAAGCAGGAGAGGGGGAGCGGCAGGAGAAGAAGGGGGTTCATATATATGCTGATGGGTGAACGTGGCGTTCATCACTTTCTGAGTTCAGTGTGATGCCGATCAGGAAGAAGAAGAAGAAGCCGTACTACCAACTTCGTACACTTCCGGAATTGTTTGATTTATTTGTATTGAAATGTCTGGTGATTGTTTTGTATTTATTTATGCAAATGTGTACTTGTATATAACTGTCATTAATTTAAAAAATGCTTCGGCACTATTGAGTGATATATATTTTTTTTTAACTCCCAAAAAACGATCTTTTTTTGGTTCAAAATGTTTTTTGGGGGTTTTTTGCCTAAAACTCCCCCAGGCACTCACTGATGAACCTCTGAAAGTTTGACAAAGATCCATTCAGCCATCTGAGAAAAAATGGTAACACACAGACAGACAGACACACAGACCAACATCTCTCTTATATAGTAGATAAGATATATATTTAACCTCCAGTTATGTTGCAGTCACTACAAAGGGATTAGTGTTACGATTAGATTTACTATAATAATAACGTTACATTATTATGACAAAAATTATATTATTTTTAAAAATCAAGGTGAATTCCTTACTTCCAGGGCTACACCGCTTCAATCCATCAACTTTCCATTCACGACATTAGGATTAAAGTGTTATGGTTATATTGTAGTAGTTGCGGACAATGAGAGGGTGAAACACTTCTTGACTTGTTCAAGGCTCCTTTATTTCAACAGAACTAAAACCCGACCGGAACTCATGCATCTTTTATAGCTCAAATCACTTCCGCCCCAGCCTCTTAAGGGGGCGTGGCTCCAACAACCGACACACGCCACATCCATACCATCAATAGACCCACTGGTCCTGTGCCTGTGGATTATGCCTCAATGGGGTAACCCCCACATGCCCCCCCCCCCCCCACCCAGAATTCACTCGCACGGGCAATGTCAGTTTTCGGGAGGCCTTAACCACCCGGCCGAAACGACCCCTGATGACCCGAGCAGGGGACTGTTAGCGGCTTCGCGGTAGGCGGGCCAACCGGGGACTTACCCGACCGGGGACGGCCCCGCCATGGGGGTTGAGCCAACCGAGGGGGCTGGCCTAGGTCCAAGTGAGCCGTCTTGAGGCGGTCCACCGAAAGGTGGTCCGGTTTGCCGCCGATGTCGACCACGAAGGACTTGTCCCCGGCCTCCAGAATGTAGAAAGGCCCGTCGTAAGGCGGCCGAGGCGGCCCCTGGTGTGCGTCATGGCGAACAAAGATGTACTCCACTGTACGTAGATCCGGCGGGATGTGGGCCTGAGTCAAACCATGTTGAGATGTGGGCACTGGTGCAAACATCTTGGCATTCTCCCGGAGAACCGACCGCTGATGAGCAGCGGACCAGGGGATTGTGGTGTCAGTCATGAACTCCCCGGGAATCCGCAGCGGCTGGCCATAAACAAGCTCAGCGGATGAGGACTGGATGTCTTCCTTAGGGGCTGTCCTGAGGCCCAACATGACCCACGGGAGTCTTTCGGCCCAACTGTCATCCCGGAGGCTGGCCCTGAGAGCAGCTTTCATAGAGCGATGGAACCTCTCACACATTCCATTAGCCTGGGGATGATATGCAGTGGTTCGATGGAGCTTTACCCCCAACCCCTGGGCAACAGCACCCCAGAGCTCTGAAGTGAACTGGGGCCCCCTGTCTGAAGAGATGTCTGAGGGGGCGTCAAAATGGGCAACCCAAGTGCCGATGAATGCCAAGGCCACATCGGCGGACGTTGTAGATGTGAGCGGGATGGCCTCTGGCCACCTGGTGGTCCTATCGACCATCGTGAGGAGGTGGGTGAATCCCCGCGAGGGGGGGAGGGGGCCCTACCAGGTCCACGTTAACATGGTCAAACCGTCCGCTCAGGCACTGTGAATGGCGCCAATGGGGCCTGGGTATGGCGATGCACCTTCGAGCGTTGGCACTCGACGCAGGTGTTGGCCCAGTTGCGCACATCCTTCCTGAGCCGTGCCAAACGAACTTCACCGCCACCAACTTTTGCGACGCCTTCCTGCCCGGGTGAGAAAGACCGTGGACTGCATCGAACACCAGCCGTCTCCAGCTGGTGGGTACGACGGGGTGAGGCTGTCCCAAAGATACGTCGCACAGTAGCGTGGTGCCTGTGTCCTTGAACGGCACATCAGACAGTCGAAGCCCCGTGACCACCACCCTGCAGGCCTGGACATCCGGGTCGGAGATCTGATCAGCCACCATGCAGGCGTAGTCAATGCCAAGGTGAACCGCGCCAGCTATGGACCGGGAGAGACAATTGGCGACCGTATTATCCTTCCCAGCAACATGTTGGATGTCCGTCGTGAACTCAGAAACGAAGGAAAGCTGGCGTTGTTGACGGGCAGACAACGGCTCCGAGACTTTGGCCATGGCAAAAACCAGGGGCTTGTGGTCCACAAACGCCGTGAACGGGCGGGCTTCCAACAGGTAACGGAAGTGTCAGACAGCTAGGTGGAGGCCTAGGAGCTCACGATCGAAGGTACTGTACTTTTGTTCGTTAGGGCGGAGCTGCCGGCGAAAAAAAGCAAGTGGCTGCCAGGCCCCGTTGACTCTCTGCTCATGCACGGCGCCAACCGCCTAGTCTTAAGCGTCCGTGGTGAGAGCAATCGGTGCGTCGGGCGACGGATGCGCCAGCATGGTTGCGCTGGTGGGGGGCAGTTTAGCATCTGTGAAAGCCTTGGCCATCTCCTCGGTCCAGTCAATGGCACATTTGGTAGGCTTACCCTTGAGGGCCTCATAAAGGGGCCACATCAGCTGGGCTGCCCGGGGCATGAAACGATGGTAAAAGTTCACCATGCCCAAACACTCCTGCAGGGCCTTGACGGTGAGGGGGCACGGAAAACCTTTCACAGCCTCCACTTTAGACAGCAGCGGGACGGCCTCCTCCCTCGTGATGCGGTGGCCGAGAAAGTCAATTAAGGCCACCCTGAACAAGCACTTGGCCGGGTTAATGATCAGGCCATGCTGACTGAGGCGTTCAAAGAGCGCTCGGAGGTGAAGCATGTGCTCCGTCCTGGAAGCGCTGGCGATGAGGATATCGTCCAGGTAGACGAACAGAAACGGCAAATCCCGCAACACGCTGTCCATCAGGCGCTGGAAAGCCTGGGCCGTGTTATTGAGCCCAAAAGGCATACAGAGGAATTTGAAAAGCCCGAACGGTGTAATCACCGCGGTCTTAGGAACGTCCTTGGCTCGCCTACCATGAAGCCGCTAACAGTCCCTGCTCGGGTAATCAGGGGTCGTTTCGGCCGGGTGGTTAAGGCCCCCCGAAAACTGACATTGCCCGTGCGAGTGAATTCTGGGGGGGGGGGGGCGCATGTGGGGGTTACCCCATTGAGGCATAATCCACTGGCACAGGACCAGTGTGTCTATTGATGGTACCGCGAAGCCGCTAGGCAGAACTCATAATATGTTTTACCCAAATTTAGTGAGTCTCCAAGGTAGGCAGTTAGAACCATCTAGGTGGAACTCATAATATGTTTTACCCAAATTTAGTGAGTCTCCAATGTAGGTATTGAAACCATCTAGGCAGAACTCATAATATGTTTTACCCAAATTTGGTGACTCTCCAAGGTATAACTCTTTGGTTGGATTATCAAGGTCTCGTTCTGTGGGTCATGGTTGTTCAAAGGGTCTTCAAACAAATCAATAACTTCACCCCAAGTTGTGGTAAAAGCAGTATTTTCATTTTGTATCTCAGATACAATTTCCTATGAGAGAAAATAACAATGTATGAATTTAATACAAGATTATTATATGTATAAATCAAACTCTGTTAATAGTAAAATAAACTCTTACCACCAATGATAAGAGGTTTGAATCCAGTTCATCAATTTGAAGGTTTAGTTCCACACGGGTAGTTGGACCGCAAGGGAGGCTAAAGTCATCCCACTCCAGCTCAGCACAGTAGTCCATTCTCAAGAAAAGCAAAAGGTTGTTTGAATTTAGCCTGTATTTCCACCCTTTAGGTAAAAACTAGCAGAAGTACCCGGCGTTGCCAGGCGGGTGAGGGTGATGGGAGGAGGGAGGGGGGAGGGGAGGGGGAGGGGGAGGGGGGAGGGGAGAAGAGGGGGGAGGGGAGAAGAGGGAGGAGGGGGGAGGGGAGAAGAGGGAGGAGGGGGGAGGGGGAGGGGGAGGGGAGGGGGAAGAGGAGGGGAGGGGAACGGGGGGGGGGGGGGAGGGGAGGAGAGGGGGGGAGGGGAGAAGAGGGGGGGGGAAGTACCCGGCATTGCTGGGCGGGGAAGAGGAGGGGAGGGGAACGGGGGGGAGGGGAGGAGAGGAGGGGAGGGGAGAAGAGGGGGGGGGAAGTACCCGACATTCCGTCTATAAATGTGAGGGAGAAGAGGGGGGAGGGGGAGGGGAAGAGAGGGGGGAGGGGGAGGAGCGGGGGGAGGGGGAGGGGGGAGGAGAGGGGGGAGGGGGAGGGGAGGGGGGAGGGGGAGGGGAGGGGGGAGGGCGCACGAATCGTCGAATCAGCGCGCTGCTCTGCCACCGATTCAGATTCCGTGTACAATATTCCTCGCTGAAAAAAAATATGGATCTAAAGATGAAAGAAAAAAAAACTTATGTGATGTGAATGGCAATGTTCCTCGCTGAAATGTGAAAAAACGCAATCGTGCAGCAAGGAACATCACGTGATCGCTCTGAGCGATCGATTGCAACTCTGCATCGTGTCGTGGGCGTGGCCAACGTGGCCTCATGCTTCCAGGTGATTGGCTAACTCGAGCTCGAGAGAGCCATAATGCGCTACGTTATGGCAAAAAATATGGATCTAAAGATGAAAGGAAAAAAAACCTATGTGGTGTGAATGGCAATGTTCCTCGCTGAAATGTGAAAAAACGGAATCGCCTTTCACTCTGAAATACGTGCGAACGCGTAACTGAGTTAATGGCGGCAAGGAACATCACGTGATCGCTCTGAGCGAATCAGCGCGCCATTCCGGTCATAATATGCCTCGCTGAAATGCGCTGAGGTAAAAATATGGTAAAAAAATATTATGAAATAAATTTTTAGGTCGACCATGTTCTTCCCAGGCTCAATGGCCATGGCCAAAGCAGTGGAGGACAGGTACGGTTTGTGCCAAATATCAAGTATGTGAGCCTCTCCGTTTAGGAGTGTACCGGTAACATTACACACACACACACACACACACACACACACACACACACACACACACACACACACACACACACACACACACACAAACTGTGTTTTATATATATAGATAAATCTGGATTTAAATTTAATTCAAAAATTGATCCAGACGTCTATTCTCTTTCAAACATTCAAACCGACAGAGGTAGTTATTTATCACAGTATCTGTAGAATTTTCACCCTTTTACTCAACTCCGTTTCGCTGTTATTTGGTGGAGCAAAAAGTCAACTGAGCTTTATAGATATTTAGATTTCCTGGGCAAGCCTGGCATGCCTGGGCAAGCCTGGGCAAGGCTTAACTGGAAATTATGTAATAATGGGTGGGGTTTATAAAAGTGGGTGGGGCTTAGGAAAAGTGGGTGGGGTTTAGGAAAAGTGGGTGGGGCTTAGGGCAAGTGGGCGTGGCTTAGTAAAAGTGGCCAGGGCTTAGGAGATCAGACAAGGTCATTAAGAGAAGTTTCTCATTTCATATTGGCTCAACAGTGATACCTAAACCGAGAGCTAAATTATAATGCAATATTTATCAATATTTTAGATGGTGATTCCTGTGCTAAAAGGATGGATCTTATCAGAGAGATAAAACATGAACAAATCTTTATAGGTTCTATGAGTGAGTTTCTTAAATTCAATAAACTTGACTTTAATACTATATAAATATAAAAATTAATTTTATCTACTCGAAAGAGCGAAGCCAGCCCCACACAGTGGAGTAGGGACCGAAAGGCGGGACTGGACTGTGATTTGGTATCGGAGACTAAAAATGAATGATAGTGAATTGAGCGAAGCTAGTTGAGATATTATGAGTTTTAGGCTACGGTACCAAATCATGGGCCAGCCCCTCCTTTTGGTCCCTACTCACTTCAGACAAATTAAGCCCAGGTTTCTTAATACAGTGGTACCGTTTCAGTAGTATCATTTTCATAATAATAATCATATTATAGTAAATATTGTGGGGGTTACCCCATTGAGGCATAATCCACAGGCACGGGACCAGTGGGTCTATTGATGGTATGGGCGTGGCGTGCGCTCGGTTGTTGGAGCCACGCCCCCTTAAGAGGCTGAGGCGGAAGGGATTTGAGTTATAAAAGATGCATGAGTTCCGGTCGGGTTTTAGTTCTGTTGAAATAAAGGAGCCTTGAACAAGTCAAGAAGTGTTTCACCCTCTCGTTGTCCGCAACTCCTACATTGGTGACCCCGTCTTGCTATTGAACGTTTTCGGAGCTTCAAACCAACATGGCGACAAGCGCAGTTTCGATTAAACTGCCGGAGTTTTGGGAACGACAAGCTGCCGTTTGGTTCGCACAAGCTGAGGCCCAATTCGCCATTCGGAGCATTTCTGCTGACGACACGAAGTATTATTATGTCGTGTCTATGCTCAGCGGCTCCACTGCGGCCAGGGTGGTGAGCCTTCTCCAGGATCCTCTGAAGGACGGCAAATACAAGACGCTTAAGGCACTGCTGCTCGAAACCTTCGAGCTCACTGAGGCCGAGCACGCCCGTCATCTCCTTTATCTACCCGGGCTGGGCGACTCCAAGCCATCGGAGCTGATGGAACACATGTTGTCTCTCTTGGGCAGCCACCGACCTTGTTTCCTCTTCAAAGAACTGTTCCTGCAACAGCTGCCAGGACAGGTACGGTCAGCCCTGGCCAACTCATCTGTTAAGGATTTCCGCGCCCTGGCCAGGGAAGCAGACCAGTTTTTATCCGCCAGAAAGCAATGTAGTGTGGCTGCATGGGACCCCGGCCCCGTCGAGCCTACGCCGCTGGCGGACACCATTGCGGCCGCCATGACGGCCCAGCGGTCGAAGGCCCCAGGCTTGTGCTTTTACCACGCAAGGTTTGGGCCCAAGGCCAAGGCATGCCGGCCACCCTGCAGCTTTAGCTAGTCGGGAAACGGGGTGGCCGGCGCTCGTTAACTGCCATGAGCATCGGCCATTCGGGCAGTTTGTTGTTCATTTCGTACACCGACTCCGGACGTCGTTTCCTCTGTGACACAGGGGCCCAGGTGAGCATTCTACCGGCGTCGGCATTGGACCGGGAGGCCGGGAGTCACGGCCCTGCCCTGGAAGCCGCCAATGGCAGTGCTATTCAGACTTTTGGCAAACGGACCGTGGCACTGTGCTATGCTTTGGCGGGCAGTGGTTTACATGGGATTTTGTCACGGCGAGGGTGTCCAGCCCCTTGCTGGGAGCTGATTTCCTCTGCGCCAACGGCCTATTGGTGGATGTTAAAAATCGGCGGCTCATTAATGCGGAGACATTCAGTTCTCTTCCATGCTCGTTGAGCGGGTCCGCCTCGATGAGGCTTGCTTGCACGCTCTCGACCTCTGATGAGTTCGCCCGCCTCCTCACCGAGTTCCCGGCCCTTACACGGCCCACCTTTTTGGCCGTTGTTGTCAGTCACGGAGTGGAGCATCACATTCCGACCACCGGCCCGCCTGTCTACGCCCGGGCTCGACTCCTCGACCCGGCGAAACTCGCTATCGCAAAGGCAGAGTTCGACACTTTGGAGCGTCTTGGCATCGTGCGATGGTCTGACAGCCCGTGGGCCTCGCCTCTCCACATTGCGCCGAAGCCGGGTGGCGGTTGGCACCCGTGTGGGGATTATCGCCGCCTTAACGACGCCACTACCCCTGACCGCTAGCCAATGCCGCACATCCAGGATTTTTCTGCCCGCTTGGCCGGAAAAGTTTTTTTTTCTAAGGTGGACCTCGTTCGTGGTTTCCACCAGGTCCCCGTCCAGCCGCAGGACGTTCCTAAGACCGCGGTGATTACACCGTTCGGGCTTTTCAAATTCCTCTGTATGCCTTTTGGGCTCAATAATGCGGCCCAGGCTTTCCAGCGCCTGATGGACAGCGTGTTGCAGGATTTGCCATTTCTGTTCGTCTACCTGGATGATATCCTCATCGCCAGCGCTTCCAGGACGGAGCACATGCTTCACCCCCGAGCGCTCTTTGAACGCCAGTCAGCATGGCCTGATCATTAACACGGCCAAGTGCTTGTTCGGGGTGGCCTTAATTGACTTTCTCGGCCACCGCATCACGAGGGAGGGGGCCGTCCCACTGCTGTCTAAAGTGGAGGCTGTGAAAGGTTTTCCACGCCCCCTCACCGTCAAGGCCCTGCAGGAGTTTTTGGGCATGGTGAACTTTTACCATCGTTTCGTGCCCCTAGCAGCCCAGCTGATGTGGCCCCTTTATGAGGCCCTCAAGGGCAAGCCTACCAAATGCGCCATTGACTGGACCGAGGAGATGGCCAAGGCTTTCACAGATGCTAAACTGCCCCCCGCCAGCGCAACCATGCTGGCGCATCCGTCGCCCGACGCACCGATTGCTCTCACCACGGACGCTTAAGACTAGGCGGTTGGCGGCGTGCATGAGCAGCGAGTCAACGGGGCCTGGCAGCCACTTGCTTTTTTTCGCCGGCAGCTCCGCCCTAACGAACAAAAGTACAGTACCTTCGATCGTGAGCTCCTCGGCCTCCACCTAGCTGTCTGACACTTCCGTTACCTGTTGGAAGCCCGCCCGTTCACGGCGTATGTGGACCACAAGCCCCTGGTTTTTGCCATGGCCAAAGTCTCGGAGCCGTGGTCTGCCCGTCAACAATGCCAGCTCTCCTTCGTTTCCGAGTTCACGACGGACATCCAACATGTTTCTGGGGAGGATAATACTGTCGCCAATTGTCTCTCCCGGTCCATAGCTGGCGCGGTTCACCTTGGCATTGACTACGCCCGCATGGTGGCTGATCAGATCTCCGACCCGGATGTCCAGGCCTGCAGGGTGGCGGTCACGGGGCTTCGACTGTCTGATGTGCCGTTCAAGGACACAGGCACCACGCTACGGTGCGACGTATCTTTGGGACAGCCTCACCCCCATTGTACCCACCAGCTGGAGACGGCTGGTGTTCGACGCCATCCACGGTCTTTCTCACCCAGGCAGGAAGGCATCACAAAAGTTGGTGGCGGCGGAGTTCGTTTGGCACAGCTCAGGAAGGATGTGCGCAACTGGGCAAACACCTCCGTCGAGTGCCAACGCTCGAAGGTGCATCGCCATACCCAGGCCCCATTGGCGTCATTCACAGTGCCTGAGCGACGGTTTGACCATGTTAACGTGGACCTGGTAGGGCCCCTCCCCCCCTCGCGGGGATTCACCCACCTCCTCACGATGGTCGATAGGACCACCAGGTGGCCAGAGGCCATCCCGATCACATCTACAACGTCCGCCGATGTGGCCCGGGCGTTCATCGGCACTTGGGTTGCCCATTTTGGCGCCCCCTCGGACATCTCTTCAGACAGGGGGCCCCAGTTCACTTCAGAGCTCTGGGGTGTTGTTGCCCAGGGGTTGGGGGTAAAGCTCCATCGCACCACTGCATATCATCCCCAGGCTAATGGAATGTGTGAGAGGTTCCATCGCTCTATGAAAGCTGCTCTCAGGGCCAGCCTCCGGGATGACAGTTGGGCCGAAAGACTCCCGTGGGTCATGTTGGGCCTCAGGACAGCCCCTAAGGAAGACCTCCAGTCCTCATCCGCTGAGCTCGTTTATGGCCAGCCGCTGCGGGTTCCCGGGGAGTTCATGACTGACACCACAATCCCCTGGTCCGCTGCTCATCAGTGGTCGGTTCTCCGGGAGAATGCCAAGATGTTTGCACCAGTGCCCACATCTCAACATGGTTTGACTCAGGCCCACATCCCGCCGGATCTACGTACAGCGGAGTACGTCTTTGTTCGCCATGACGCACACCGGGGGCCGCTTCGGCCGCCTTACGACGGGCCTTTCTACATTCTGGAGGCCGGGGACAAGTCCTTCGTGGTCGACATCGGCGGCAAACCGGACCACCTTTCGGTGGACCGCCTCAAGCCGGCTCACTTGGACCTAGACCAGCCCCCTCGGTTGGCTCAACCCCCACGGCGGGGCCGTCCCCCGTCGGGTAAGTCCCCGGTTTGCCCGCCTACCGTGAAGCCACTAACAGTCCCTGCTCGGGTCATCAGGGGTCGTTTCGGCCGGGTGGTTTTGGCCCCCCGAAAACTGACATTGCCCGTGCGAATGAATTCTGGGGGGGCGCATGTGGGGGTTACCCCATTGAGGCAAAATCCACAGGCACACGACCAGTGGGTCTATTGATGGTATGGACGTGGCGTGCGTCGGTTGTTGGAGCCACGCCCCCTTAAGAGGCTGGGGCAGAAGTGATTTGAGCTATAAAAGATGCATGAGTTCCGGTCGGGTTTTAGTTCTGTTGAAATAAAGGAGCCTTGAACAAGTCAAGAAGTGTTTCACCCTCTCATTGTCCGCAACTCCTCCAATATAACCATAACACTTTAATCCTAATGTCGTGAATGGAAAGTTGATGGATTGAAGCGGTGTAACCCTGGAGGTAAGGAATTCACCTTGGTTTTTTTAAAATAATATAATTTTTGTCATAATAATGTGACGTTATTATTATAGTAAAACTAATCGTAACACTAATCCCTTTGTAGTGACTGCAACATAACTGGAGGTTAAATATATATCTTATCTACTATATAAGAGAGATGTTGGTCTGTGTGTCTGTTGCCATTGCCATTGTTGCCATTGCCATTGCCATTGTTGCCATTGTGTGTTGCCATTTTTCTCAGAGATGGCTGAATGGATCTTCGTCAAACTTTCAGAGGTTCATCAGTGAGTGCCTGGGGGAGTTTTAGGAAAAAAAAAAAAAAACATTTTGAAGAAAAAAAAGATCGTTTTTTGGGAGTTAAAAATAAATAAATAAATAAATAAAATAAATTAATAAAAATAATAAAAATAAAAATCACTCAATAGTGCCGAAGCATTTTTTAAATTAATGACAGTTATATACAAGTACACATTTGCATAAATAAATACAAAACAATCACCAGACATTTCAATACAAATAAATCAAACAATTCCGGAAGTGTACGAAGTTGGTAGTACGGCTTCTTCTTCTTCCTGATCGGCATCACACTGAACTCAGAAAGTGATGAACGCCACATTCACCCATCAGCATATATATGAACCCCCTTCTTCTCCTGCCGCTCCCCCTCTCCTGCCTCCCCCTACCCCCCCCCCCCTCCCGCCCCCCTCCCCTTCCCGCTCTCTGACCCCCTCCCCCGCCTGGCAACGCCAGGTACTTCTGCTAGTATATAATAAAGTAGAGGCAGTTTTGTGTCCGGCCGTCATGCTACGTCATTATGTATATGATGTCATTACGGCGTAAACACCTGCTCACTTCAAGAGCTGCAGGAAAGGTCATTCCTCTTTGGGGTACATAGATTACAGTCGATATATGGTTCGGTCTCAAGAATATTGGGTGTGTGTTCATTTACCAAGTTTCTTGTGGAGAGATTGCCAAGTGGTTTAAGCATTCAAGCAAGCACTCCATTCAAAACCGTTAAGGAACGGCTGGCTTAGCCAGCGCGAGCTAGCTACTTGGTAAATGAGCACACCTCCAACCCTTGTGGGGTATATCAATTACAGTCGATCTTCGCTCAGTTCTGTAAGTAAAACTTACCTCATGGATGTCGAGATTCCTCCAAATTTATTTGTTTGATTTTTATAAGCAGCGTTAGCGACTGTTTAAAAAGCTAATCATATGCGTTTGTGGTTTATAATATTTACAAGCTCGGCTACGCCACTGTTAGACTTTTGGTCTTGTTTTCAAATGAATATTTTAATAAAGTGATTCAATGAACTTTTGTGCAGGTGGTCTTTAGAGGGAAGACCCCTGAGTTCTCCCTCCACACAGCCACAACCAGCTCGTGCCAGTCATAACTCCTCGCCTGTTCTGTTCCCCCTTTGTCATACGAGTCTGGTATGTTGGCGCCATAGTTGGATTAGCCTTTATTTATTTCATATTGTACATAAGTTCAGGTTTCATTTCTTTACCTTCCTCAGTTGACTGTCCCTGTGCACCATATCTATCTGGATTTTGTTGTCTTGTCCATCAATGTGTCAGTATTTCCCTTTCAACTAGAATGGCACTAGGTATAGTGCATACCTCTGCCAGGTTGAATAGTTTGTGTTTGTTCTCTGTGGGTATCTCTGTGGTAGCAGGTCAGTACCTCAGGATCTCCTTCTGGCACTGTCTGACTCTTGCTCCGACCCTGTCTGGCCAACAACTGGATTGGCACATGTGTTGGTTTGGCGAATATGTTGGTTTGGAGAATATGTTGGTTTGGTGCATGTGTTAGTTTGGCGAATGTGTTGGTTTGGCGAATGTGTTAGTTTGGTAAATGTGTTGGTTTGGCGCATGTGTTAGTTTGGCGCATGTGTCAGTTTGGCGCATGTGTCAGTTTTGGCGCATGTGTTAGTTTGGGGCATGTGTTGGTTTGGCGAATGTATTGGTTTGGCACATGTGTTAGTTTGGCGAATGTGTTGGTGTGGCGCATGTATAAGTTTGGTGAATGTGTTGTTTGGCGCATGTGTTCGTTGGGCGCATGTGTTGGTTTGGCGCATGTGTTATTTGGGCGCACGTGTTAGTTTGGCGAATGTGTTGGTTTGGCGCATGTGTTTGTTTGGCACATGTGTTGGTTTGGCGCATGTGTTAGTTTGGCGCATGTGTTAGTTTGGCGAATGTGTTTGTTTGGGCACATGTGTTAGTTTCGCGCACCTGTTGGTTTGGCGCATGTGTTTGTTTGGTGCATGTGTTGGTTTGGCGCATGTGTTGGTTTGGCGCATATGTTAGTTTGGGCGCATGTGTTAGTTTGGCGCACGTGTTGGTTTTGCGCATGTATTAGTTTGGCGGATGTGTTGTTTTGGCACGTGTTGGTTTGGGCGCATGTGTGAGTTTGGCGCATGTGTTAGTTTGGCGAATGTGTTGGTTTGGCGCATGTGTTTGTTTGGCGCATGTGTTGGTTTGGCACAAGTGTTAGTTTGGCGAATGTGTTGGTTTGGCACATGTGTTAGTTTTACGAATGTGTTGGTTTGGCGAATGTGTTGGTTTGGTGCATGTGTTAGTTTGGTGAATGTGTTGGTTTGGCACATGTGTTAGTTTGGCGAATGTGTTGGTTTGGCGCCCATGTTAGTTTGCCGAATGTGTTGGTTTGGTGAATGTGTTGGTTTGGCACATGTGTTCGTTTGGCAAATGTGTTAGTTTGGCGATTGTGTTGGTTTGGCGCTTGTGTTAGTTTGGCGGATGTGTTGGTTTGGCGCATGGGTCTGTTTGACGAATGTGTTGGTCTTGGCACATGTGTTAATTTGGCGCATGTGTTAGTTTGGCGCACGTGTTAGTTTGGTGAATGTGTTGGTTTGGCACATGTGTTAGTTTGGCGAATGTGTTGGTTTGGCGCACATGTTAGTTTGGCGAATGTGTTGGTTTGGTGAATGTGTTGGTTTGGCACATGTGTTAGTTTGGCGAATGTGTTGGTTTGGCGCATGTGTTGGTTTGGCGCACGTGTTAGTTTGGCGAATGTGTTGGTTTGGCGCATGTGTTAGTTTGGCGAATGTGTTAGTTTGGCGAATGTGTTGGTTTGGCGCAAGTGTTAGTTTGGCGAATGTGTTAGTTTGGCGCATGTGTTAGTTTGGCGAATGTGTTATTTTTCGCATGTTTTGGTTTAGCGCATGTGTTAGTTTGGCGAATGTGTTGGTTTGGCGCACGTGTTAGTTTGGCGAATGTGTTGGTTTGGCGCATGTGTTAGTTTGGCGAATGTGTTGGTTTGGCGCATGTGTTAGTTTGGCACGTGTTCGTTTGGCGGATGTGTTGGTTTGGCGCATGTGTTTGTTTGGCGAATGTTTTGGTTTGGCACATGTGATAGTTTGACGAATGTGTTGGTTTGGCGAATGTGTTGGTTTGGCACATGTGTTCGTTTGGCGAATGTGTTAGTTTGGCACATGTGTTAGTTTGTCGAATGTGTTGGTTTGGCGCTTGTGTTAGTTTGGCTGATGTGTTGGTTTGGTGCATATGTTAGTTTGGCGAGTGTGTTGGCTTGGCGCACGTGTTAGTTTGGCGCATGTGTTGGTTTAGCGCATGTGTTAGTTTGGCGAATGTGTTGGTTTGGCGCACGTGTTCGTTTGGCACATGTGTTGGGTTGGCGCATGTGTTAGTTTGGCGAATGTGTTGGTTTGGCGCATGTGTTCGTTTATCGAATGTGTTGTTTTGGCGCATGTGTTAGTTTGGCGCATGTGTTAGTTTGGCGGATATGTTGGTTTGGCACATGTGTTCGTTTGGCGAATGTGTTGGTTTGGCACATGTGTTAATTTGTCGAATGTGTTGGTTTGGCGCTTGTTTTAGTTTGGCTGATGTGTTGGTTTGGTGCATGTGTTAGTTTGGCGAGTGTCTTGGCTTGGCGCACGTGTTAGTTTGGCGCATGTGTTGGTTTGGCGCATGTGTTAGTTTGGCGAATGTGTTGGTTTGGCGCACGTGTTAGTTTGGCGCACGTGTTGGGTTGGCGCATGTGTTAGTTTGGCGAATGTGTTGGTTTGGCGCATGTGTTAGTTGTGTCCACATTTCCCATGCAGACATAGCGCGAGATCTGATACGTGAGTTTAATCGGGTAGTAGCCGTGGAAAGCTGACGAGGCAACACTGGACCTCCTAACGGGTCTTGGTGTCATAATTCAGCTTCTAATTCCTGAATGGCTTTTTCAGCGGCAGGGTTTTTGTTGCGGTTTTTGACGTGACCAAGCTCGAGGGAGACGTGGTGATCGTGTAAGAGCTTGTCATTCGTGAGAGACTTGAATACAGAGGCTTGATCAGTCTGGATGACAGCAGGTGGCCCCTCCATCGGATGAAGTTCACTGATGAGTTCTAGCAGGCCGTCACGTAGGGTGTCATGGCGTTCGTCATAAATGAGAGAGGAACAGGTGTAGGAAGTGATGCACTCACGCAAGACCAAGATAAGTTGACGCCCACGCTTTCGGACATCTGCTGCAAAGGTCACACCAACCGTATCGGGAGGAACATCGGATGCTTGTGGAATGGCATGCAGAGTGGTTTTTCGCAGGGAAGCACAGTGGTGGCAACTGGTAGTTACATGGTTGATGGACCTATCCATGTCAAGAGCAAAGAAGTGGCGATGCATCACTTGCTTAAGTTGGTGGCAAGATGGGTGATCAAGCTTGATGTGGAGAGCCGTGACAAGGCCGTCTAGGACCAGGCGAGGAATAACGATGTGTTCACGGGAAGGTTGGAAGGGGTCATGATATCGGGCAACCAATAACCCGTCTTTTGAAATAGTGACTGAATTCAAGTACCTTTTCACGTCTTTAATATTGGTCAGCTTTTTCGATGGTCGGGTACATTGTTTGAGATGGGCATGTGTTCTGCGTAAATCTGCGCGCTCAGACTATAGGGCTAGCCAGGCGGAACGGTTTGTAAACGGTAATTTGGAGTAACCGGTGATGATGTCTTGGATGGAGGAATGACGTACAACACAGTTTTCTGTCCGCTCTACAAATGAGCAAATTTGGCAATGGGGATTGTCACAATCGAGGGCATTGTGGCTGGCGAAATCTGAGGGTACATTAGCAGAGCCCGCGAGATGACGGTTTGAAGCCTGGAACCGGCTGACCGTCGACAGAAAGGTTGAAATGCGGGGACTAACTGAAAACTCTCCTCGGCATAGCTTTTCAAAGGCTTGTACACATGGCTTACTATCGGTCAGTATGCAAGCTTTATGATTGGATTGAATGATGAATGGTCCAAAGTATTTAGTAGCCATAGCGATTGAGAGTGCTTCAATTTCGCATGGAAGCCAGGTGACCTGGTGTCCTCGCAACTTGGCGCTAAAAAAAACCCGCAAGTCGTTGGGTCCCATTGCGAGTAACATACATCGTAGCTCCTATGCCATTTTTCTTCACTGATCCATCAGTGATAATCCACCATTGGTCTTCAGGGCGTGGAAGGATAATGGTTCTGTTTGAAGAAAGGGCTTTTTGGGCAGAGTGGAATGCTTCAATGAGGTCGGAGGTCCAAGCGATTTTCTCTTGGGATAGGCGGCCAGCCACAGCATCGTCTAATGGTGAGAGTAAGCTCGAACAGCCAGAGATAACGTGAGCTAGGACTTTGCAAGCGCCAATAAAGGATCGAAGGCCGGAGACCTTTTCAAGGGGGGTTGGGGGGGGCACACATAGATAATGTGGAGATGCGATGGGGGCTGGCTGTTATCGTGCCTTGATGCCACACCCACCCTAGGATAGTGATGGAAGATGGGCCAATGACAGTCTTGGATGCTGACAGATTTAAGCGGTTGGCTTGAAGTGCGTCAAGCAGCCGTTTCCAGTTGACTAACAGTTCGTCTACGCTTGCTCCACTGCAATAGTGATCATCGGCGAGTTTGGCCACAACACCCTCCTCATCTAGGTCCCCAAGGACGCGACAAGTTAGTTCTTCTAGTGCCGTTTCAGAGCCAGGCATACCCATGGCGGATTGGGCGTAGACTCCAACACCACAAAATGGAGTCGCAACACCGCAGTATTTCATTGGCTCTTCAGATAGTGGGATTTGATAAAAGGCATTAGTCAGGTCAGTAGTGATAATGTGCTTCCATCTCCCGATTTGTCTGAGTGGAATCGACGTTGGGCATCAAGGAAGGCTGGGGTTTGCTCTACCGGCCAACATCGGCAAATGCCGTGACCAGTCGGAACCCGCCACTGGACATTTTCACCAAGAAAGACGGGTTTAGGTACTCGACGTTGAAGCCTGCATCTTCTGGTTTGACAAAGACACCCATATCTTCTAGTTCATCAAACTTGCATTGTAGTTCTGCAAGGTTGCTGTGAGAATATAAAGGTAGGCGACCCTTACGTTGAGGGGGAGGGACAGGACCCATGTTAACTACCGATTGGAATGGACCAGACGCACCATTGTACCCTTTAGGCCTGGGGTCGAAGACATCATCATACTCTTGGAGAAGGGTCTGAAATTTACGTCTAATGTCAAGGGGGAGGGAATTGTCCGGGTCGAGTGTGACACTGGCAGAGTAAAGGCTTGGGAGAGTTTTCTTTGTTTGGGTTGAATCTTCGTGGGTGGGGGGGGGGGGGGGGGGGGGGAGGTAACAAGTCTCACTGGTGAGGCTTGAAGGCATGAAGATGGGGCGGATTTGACAAAAGTGTTCATGTGATCGAACAATTTGAGGATCACCGGTCAAGTTAGCAATGCGGATCTTGCCAGATACGCTCGATATGAGACTTGGGGAAGGCCATGTTTCGGATGAATGACGATTAGCACTATAGTCACTGCGAGGTTCAAGGGTGTATGTGGAATCAGACAAATTGTCAGGGAGGTTTAGCTCAATGTTCTCGCCAGGCCATACAGTTGTACTTCGTGGAGGGGCACGTAACAAATGGGCACGACGGACTGCATGGTGAGTGGGAGAGAAATCAGATGAACCGTATCGGTATATGGACCCATCATTGAGGATGATGTGGCGTTTAGCTGGGCGAACAGAAATGTCATTCAGCTCCATGAAAGGTGTTCCTGCCAGGACATCTACGTCCAGGTTTTCAACAACAAGGCCTTTGAAGGTAAACTATCGGTCGTCACGGGTCATGATAAAACTGACTTCACCAAGCACTGTGAGTTGAGAGGAGCCATCAGCCTGGTGAGCTGACTGAGAACTCTTTCTCATGGATAGACCGAGACGTTTGGCAGTCGGTAGGCTCATCATGTTTCCAGTGGCTCCACTGTTAATCATGGCACGGATAGTGTGGTGATGGTAAAATGTGTCCAAGTAAGGTGACTGACGTACTTGAATTCTATACGCAGGGGTGGAGCGCTTGTCAAAGTCATCTGGAGAGTCGATGGTGGGGTCTGCCACTTCCTCATCATCATCAGAGGGGTCCAAGATGTTGGATATCTGCCTCGCCTTGGCCATATATTTACGAACTTGTTCAGGGAGGTAGCTACACTCGCTGAGAAAATGGCAGTCCGCACACCCCGCTTGGTGACATAATGGGCAGGATCTTTGGGAGCGCTGAGAAGGTTTGTATCTTGATTTAGGAGTTGATGTTGTAGGTGGAAAGACAGGTCTCTTTTGACTTTTAGAAAGATGGGCCCGCATGACTGTTGTATCTTCACTTGACCATATTTCATCTAACAAGGACGGCAACATATAAGGGCCAGCAAGATTTCCGGTTTAATAGAAGCCAATGTACGAGTAACGAGAACATAGTTCAGTACCATAACGTTGTTTGACTATTTTCGGTAGCGTCGGGTGGATTAGTTGAAGCCAGCTGAGGACGACGACATTTTCGAGGGATGGAGTTAGCTCCTCGTCATCTGCAGGAACTTCACCATGGTGTGAGATACTTCCGTCATGGCATAACAGATTGTCGTCGATAAAAGCTGCCAAGCGCTGGTGCAGGTCTTCTGGGTGTTCTTCTGGTTCTAAACGGATATCAGACAAATCTAGGAAATGTGCGCCGGTCGACTGAAAACCGAAATGCAGGCGGATGACTTGCCATATATGATCTGAGGACATAGAATCACGGACGATCGTGTTGCGTGCAATGACTGGGCAATACTTGGCTATTTGACCAAGCATCATCTCCAATGCGTTGACTTTTAGCTGAGCTGTGCGGCGATTGCCTTGAATAATATCTTCACCATCGTCGGTGAAGCCCCGGAGAGGTGTTGTCCTCGTTTTCTTAAGCCATTGTGAGCCAGTCACAAGAAACGGGGTGAAACTCGGGTCCAGCGATAACGTGTAAAGTAATGGAGATTTTGTTTCCAGTTTTCAAAAGAATTAATCGTCTCTGATTTAGTAAGGCACCATTGTTTGGGAGCCCGATGTGAGTTTGCCATCGTCGTAAGTATAGATACAAACGTTACTCACAGAAACCGTGTCGACGGCTGTGTTAGTGCTTAGTCACATATGATGCTGCCACCGCACGGTTCTGCAGTCTGCGGTTTGTAGATGGGATTTTTACGAATCGTACGGCTTTGCGGGCTGCAGCAGCAGTGTTCACAAATGTTACGGGGTCCGCACGGCAATCGTAAAAGTCATGAAATCAAAATGCGTGAGGAGACCGCAAGGCGAACCGCCCTCACGGCGACCGCAAGGCAATCACAAGGCGCCCGCACGGTTGTTGCCGCAACAACCAGGGCTTCACCCACACCATTCGTCTTCTTCTCTCCTGACAGGCCCGCTCTTCTTCTAACACTACTATAGCTACTATAATTTCATCCTGCCGGCGGCCGATCTGCCTCAGTCGTAATCTCAGGTGTGCCAGGCGCAGTCTCTGTGGTGGAATCAACGCCATAGTTAGGTCCAAAACTTCAATTCCGTGACCATTTTCTGGCTAGTAAGGTTTGACGATTGATTTGACTTCTATTGACATTTTATAACAAAAATAGCCTCTATGTCCCTCCCAAAAATCCCGGCATTTTTCGCCAGAGGCCCGAATCCAAGATGACCGCCGGCACTATCTTGAAAAATTAAGTTTTGAACCAGAACACCTAGAATCACGTACAAAGACACTTTTCTGGGTAATTTGACCACGAGGATTCCGAATCTGACATTAGTTTGACGTTATGACATTATTGTGACCCAGAAATCCAAGATGGCCACCATCCAGTAGAGCGAAAATGCAACTTTTGTACTTAAACATGTTAAAGAAACTACCTCCATAAGGATATCTTGCAGTAAAGTAATTGATGATTGCATGACAAGTAAACTCATTACACTTCAAAATAAGCTATTTTTAATAGCTGTGACTTGAACAGTTTTCAAATGAAGTAATTAATCAATATGACCTTTAATTATATGATTAGTCCGAATCAGAGCATTCTGCTTTACTAGAATCTGAATCATCAGATTCCGATGAATCTCCCCGCCTTTGTACATCATCATCTCGCTCCTCATTCCCCTCCTGGCTCTCATCTTCCTCACTCTCTTCAGCTGGCCCTGGTGCAGGTAGATGTGTCGGGAGAGCAGGTTGCATGTGGCGGACAGGGCGACAGCGACCACCCACCAGCTCCCAGCCATGTCCGAGTGGCGAGGGGTGGTGTTTCTTGGAGGGATGACGCACAAGATATGCCAAGTAGTTTGCTCGGAGGCAGTGTTGTCGTAGGCTGTCTGCATCTGGAGGGAGACGGATAAATGATTTGTTTTTCAGTGTCTTCCACTGATACTAATGCTTGGTTCTCCCTCAGCGATCTCATCAGGACAGATCAAACATCGCTCGAGGTCATGCATGGTCCAGAGGTCACGTAGGAGAAGCACGTTCGGGTAGCTGATCCCCATGCCCAGCTTGTAGTAAGAGTCAATAAGCTCCTTGCTGCGAGTCATCCCATGAAGGGTGACGGTGGCATTGATGGCGGTAGTGGTGGGTCGCTTTGTAATGTACTGCGTGATGAGAGAGGTGAGAGAGAGTGTGCTGGGAGACAGATCTACCTCCTTCTTCCCCTGCAAAGCAGATAGCAGCTGCACCATGAGAGGCGAGAGCTCTTCCTCCTCTTCTAGCTCCTCGACTCTTGGCGGCCATGGGATGGGTTTGATTGACTTGACATCATCCTTGAGCCACTTAGCCACATTGTGCACCAGTTGTTCACTGCTAACACCGATGGCGGAGAGTGCTGCTTCAACATATGAACCACCCCCAGACGTGTCATAGACTAGGTCGCTCTGGTTTCTCTGAGGGCGGGAGTGGAAGCCGATCTTGCCCTCAAACTCCCGGGTCAGGATATCTTTGATAAAGGATGACTTGATGCTGGATGTTGAGAAGCCATACCGAGATATGATAGAGCTGTAGTCTTTGAGGAGGCTCTGTAGTGACCTTAGCTCACGTTCCCCAAAGATAACTGTTCTGATGTGGTCAAAGAAGATAGTCTGAGCCTCACGGAGATTGACATTGTGCATGCGTGGGAGTTTGTCATCTTCACTCATTTTCTGGTAACTACGCACATATTTCAACCAGCATTTGTTGTGATATCTGATCTCAATCGCATATGGGTCATCAGCTGCATAATCGATCACACAGTTGATTCTGTCTCGCATGCTCTGATCTTCGAGGGCCACCGTGTGACTCTTGAACGTTGCCCATGCATTATCATACGAAATCAGGGACAGCTTTGATTCTGGTTGCTTTGCCGACTCCGGTTTACAGCACCAGACACATTTTGTTTTTTCATGTATCAGCCCTTCTACACTTGATCGCAGCCGCTTGGCAGGTGGAGAAGCAGCCGGGGGGAAAGCCTCAGACATGGACGAAGACTGAGATTGGCATTCCTTGACTTCTCGTTTTTTCTGTCTTGTCTTGGCCTGCTCCAGTTTATTAGCATTCCATAAGGTCAGCCTACATGATTTATGGACACATTATCTGCCGGGACCATTATCCCAATTGACTGTTGCATAAACGTCTCCGAACTTGTCAAGACCGCTCCATAACAGGGCTTTTTTCTTGAGATTTTCCCAACTCTCAACGGAGGTAACGACATCAGTGGCTTCATTGCAAAGCCCGCCACACTGGAGGACACACGGAACGGTGGACATTCTCTTGACAGCTATCTTCTGAATACTGCGCTTCTCAGTGCCGTCTCATTCGCTCGTATACTCCCTGGAAAGACAGAAATAAGTATATGACATTACACACACAGACAAATAAAAAACAAGAAAATAGCAATTCACTAATCAGGACCTCAATTCCGTGGCCAGTATAAATTTAGCCAAAATAATGTGTTAATTCATGATCATATGTTCTCCCATTTAAAAGTTGCATTTTCGCTCTACTGGATGGTGGCCATCTTGGATTTCTGGGTCAAAATAATGTCATAACGTCAAACTAATGTCAGATTCGGAATCCTCGTGGTCAAATTACCCAAAAAAGTGTCTTTGTACGTGATTCTAGGTGTTCTGGTTCAAAACTTAATTTTTCAAGATAGTGCCGGCGGTCATCTTGGATTCGGGCCTCTGGCGAAAAATGCCGGGATTTTTGGGAGGGACATAGAGGCTATTTTTGTTATAAAATGTCAATAGAAGTCAAATCAATCGTCAAACCTTACTAGCCAGAAAATGGTCACGGAATTGAAGTTTTGGACCTAACTACCATCTTGACGATCTGGCTAGTGTCACACCAGGCAATATATACCTCTTCAGAAAGATGATCGTACGGCGGCCGCCAACTCACGGTTGCCGTTAGGCCATCGTACGGCAGCACTAACGTCACTGCACGGCCACCGTATGATATTTGGAACATCGTACGGCCATCTCACGGAGGCCGCAAGACCACCGTGAGGTGACAGTATGGAGGCCTCACGGTTGTTGCGGCTGCCGTACGATTTTCTAGGCACACCAGACAGGGTAAAAACCGTGAGGTGACCTTGAGGTCGCCTCACGGCAACCGTACAGTGACCTTGCGATACTACATGCGGTGGGGTTGCGGCCTACGGCCTAGCGATTTCCGAAAAAAAAGTTTAATGTCAAATTTAAAAAATCGTAAGCCCCTGCAACGAGCAAAAAACCTTGAGATCGCCTCACGGCTACCGTATCTACCGTGCGGCCACCGCACGGTTATGGCAATTTTGGGGACTTAAGGCCGCCGCCAACACGCCGCAGGCCATTTGTGACCGAGGCATTACTCAGGCAGGTCGTAAGAGCCCGGGTGGTCCGTCACAGATTGTGAAGAAGAAGAATCACGAGGCCTTCGGCTGCAGCACGTTTCGTTGGCTGAAAGGCTGGAACATAGGGTCGAAATCGCTGCCACCACACCAGTTAGCTGATATAGACCTTAACGTGTTCTCACTCCATCGGATCACACACAGCACGCCGTTTCTGTGAATAGATCGAGCTTTATTGGGCCTCATGCAAACCACATCAAGCTCAAGGAAATCAGAGAGCGAAGAGGAATAAGATCATCAATGCGACAAAAAGGCACAACCGAGCATGCGCGGGATGGCGCCAGACGACGTCACTTCCTATGTACTAAACCAACAACAACCAATACTGGCGAAGTTATGATTTTGAGGAATAAACCACAGGATGATAAAGAAGTTCTTAAAATGCCCAACATGGGTTTTGTTTGAGGATGCGAATGAAGACCCTTCCAGATTAAGTGTTTGTAAGGTTCACGAATGGGTTTACATGGCAACCACTTATAGAACAACAGTGAGTACCGTGTTTTCCATCGTGCAGCAAGTACATTGTTATTTAAAGATTTATTACCCCTCTCTTAGCTCCCTCTTAGATATCACCCTCTCGTGTAACATTTTTGAAGAGGTTCAGCATGAACAACCAAATACCGCGTTAACCACACCTAACCCGTGCCATTTAAAATTTTTTATCGCTGTTGGCGGCGTGGGGGCGATGTGCTGGTGAAGACAACTGTCTCTCGAGTTGATTAGCATTAGCTGTACTGGTGGACGTTAAATATCCCACGACATCCTTCATGAAGAGTAGGTGAAAACGCCGCACAATGAACACATTACAAATACCTCCAAAAACCTACAGGGGGCACCACATCAGTGGCACAGCTATTCCAAAATTTCAGATCTGTTTCAGAAACGATACAACCAACGGGATGGATTTGTAATTGATCCTGGTCCAATATCATTCAGTAATGATTTGGGGGTAGTAGTTGATGTAACTATTTCTAACTATAAACTTCTTTATAATCTTGTAGTTTATTCCTCAAATTCATAACAACTTAATGGTATGTACTGTACGATATGTATGTGTACAATTTGTCCATTGTCTACTAATTTCCTTGTCATTTACGTAAAATATGAATAAAAAACTAATTTGCCCCTGATTAATAAAATAATAATCCCCTCCCTCCACTCCCCCATCCTCCTCCACTCTCCCCACCTCCCTCCACCCCCCTCCCCCCTTCCCAAATTTCCAGTTTGCCCTCCTGAGCATTCCCTTCTTTATCCATCTTGTCCATCCTATGCATTCTCTCCTGATCCCCATTCCTCACCACAACCATTGTTTGTCCAAGTCTACCTCTAAAGGGCCTATCTCATTGGCCTGGAGACTAGGTGGCGACCTGGTGGTGACTCAAACATCTTCGATTTTTCGGCGACGTCGCGGAGACTAATTTTGTCCGCGACTGGGGAGACATCTCCGCGACGTCTCCGCGACGTCTCCGCGACATGCCGGAGACCAAGGAGACTGAGGAGACGTTGCGGCGACGTTGCGGCGACGATGCGGCGACGTCTCCGCGACGCTGCTTGACCCACTTTAGAGACCACGTGACTGAGCGCGTGCTGGCATCATCGAGACGCCTTCACTCCTGGTCCAAGTCAGGTACAGGATCCAGTCAAGGTCTTCATCATTTGGTACTTGTTCCTGCTACTGCTGCTGTCCTTGTACTGCCTTGGAAGAGGCCCCACCATCTTGTCTTGCCAGGGGACAGCTCCAACTCCAGAGTAGTACTGTCCTTCCACCATGCCACCCAAGGGCAGTGGGGGCCGGAAGGGCAAGAAGAAGGAGGATGAAGCAGTTGTAGCAGCTTCAGCGCAGTTTGTGGATGCTGAGGCAGCAGTTGATGCTAGAGAAGATGAGGAACATGGTTCCAGCGGCGATCCGACTGGAAAACAATATGATTGGAAAGAGGGGCATCAAGAGGCAATGGCTGACTTCTGGGAGGATCATCCGGAATTTTACGATAAATCGTATGCAAGATACAAAGATAACCAATACAAGAAAGCAGCGGTTGAAACCTTCCTTGTTGATATGCAGAACATCTTCGAGGAGATCAAGAAGCCCCTACCTACATGTGAGTGTATATTTAAATTGCATTGAATTTATATTTAATTGCATTAAAATAAATACATGCAAAAATATGTAAAAAATGTAGCGAAAGGAGTAGTGATGAATATCATCGCCCTGGCGTAGACGTCGCCCTGGCGTCACCTTGGTGAGAGCGCAAGCCATTTTTTGGTCTCCCGAGTCGCCCGAGTTGCCGCGACGACGTCTCCGCCAATGAGATAGGCCCTTAACTTGGCCTTAAACTCTGCTGTTGGCATTTCCCCCCTCCTCTCTCTCTACATCCTGATCCGTTCAGTATAGTAATTCTAGTAGTGGGGCGGCTTAGCCCAAATATTCAAAAGAATTGTGCATTTTGTGATACAAGCACCAAATTTGGCACAAATGTACATTAATATGTTGCGAACATTTTCAGATATTGGGCCACTTGAAATTCCGTAATTTTTTTTTTCTAATTTTTTCAAATTTCGTAATTTCAAATTTTTCGGGTGACACCGTCACAATTTCGGTCTTCGAGGCCGGCCGATAGGCAAAGTGTGACCGGAAGGGACGAGGTTCTCCTGACCACGTGGCCCTCGATCTGGGAAGCGAGAGGCGTTCCATTAGTGGACGCGCCCCTCACGCCCGACTTTTGGGCGGCCCCGGCAGGCCGTTTGTTTTGACGTTCCGTGACAGGCCCCGCACCCCCACCTCCGGGCCGACCGGAAGCTTGTGCTGAGTACATCATACCTGAACAACTCAGTGAGGCAGAACACAGCAGTGCACACCAGGGTGACCCCTTCAGTGCATAAACCAATTAACCTGTCCACTGCAGGGCATATAGAAATGAAGTTATTTTCTGCATATAATAATAATATAAGTTCAGTTCTATATAACAATTTCTGTTATCACCACTACCACTACAACTACCACTACTACAAGCTTTGTCTGGAATTTTGTGGACTAACAGACAAACAGACATACAGACAAGCTGGGATCAAAACATTACCTCCTTCCACCATTGAGTGTAGAGGTAAACATCATGGAAATTATATCATGCCCTAGATTTAATTCATGCTTACCCGTGTATTTGCTTCACTGGTTCACAAGGTCTTTTGCATACATGTAATTCAGACTCTCGTCTTCATTGCTGACCACACAATGTTCGCAACATATTAATGTACATTTGTGCCAAATTTGGTGCTTGTATCACAAAATGCACAATTCTTTTGAATATTTGGGCTAAGCCGCCCCACTATATCGGCCGGCCTCGAAGACCGAAATTGTGACGGTGTCACCCGAAAAATTTGAAATTACGAAATTTGAAAAAATTTGAAAAAAAAAAATACGGAATTTCAAGTGGCCCAATATCTGAAAATGTTCGCAACATATTAATGTACATTTGTGCCAAATTTGGTGCTTGTATCACAAAATGCACAACAGGTTTGCTATGCTGCTACACTATAGTAGTCAGGCAGCTTAGCAGCATATTTATCGAAAATGGGGAACGGCTTGACAAAAGCGCCATTCTTATTTTGGTGGTGCATTAGACAATATACAATAGATTTAGGACCGGAGGCAAGAAATATACAGTGTTCTTCACCTTTTTATTGGACAAAAACCAAGGACAAAAACCAATTATGTATATATTTTCAACAAGGAGGCTAGCTTTTATTTCATCACACGCAGTGTTATTTGTAAAACTTATCCATGCCTGCATAATAAATCTTACGCTTCCATGTAATAATAATTAGTAATATAATACCGAGTGTTTATACAAATGTGTTATACTTGTGACTCACGCACCTCTCATATATCTAACATGTACGCAACTACAAGGATCTAATGACAATATAGCTTTAGAACAGACAACATGTTGTTCAAGGTAATTTGTCCAGCAATTTATGTATTTACGATTTTAGTCTAACTCCAATAGCTGATGATTTATTTGCATAAATGTATTGCTCGATATTATGCTGTGCACGATATTATGTCGTATTTGCGCAAAAGTCAAACACTGTATATGTCTTGCCTCCGGTCCTAATTCTATTGCATATGGTCCAATGAACTACGAAAATAAAAATGGTACTTTTGTAAAGTCGTTCCCCCAAAAATTGCTAAGCTGCCTAACTATAGCTCTTCCACGAGACTCGACTACAGTGCCCTCCATATAAGTATTGGAACAGTGAAGTCATATTTGTTAGTATTACTATTATACTCAAGATATTTCGATTTGAGATCAAAAGATGAATATAAGGCAAGAGTACAGAAGGTCAGCTTTGATTTATTGGTATTTCTTTGCGTATATGTTGTAATATTGCAGAGCAATAGTACTTTTATGTTCACTACCCCACTTTCCGAGATGGCGTCCATGCCACCAGACCAATGACATCATAATAACGAATACAAAAATTATACAGACGGAGGCGCTCCTATAGTAAAATTTATGGAAAATAAAAGCAAGTAATATGCTGGATGATCTTCATCATGCATTCCTGGACGATCTTCATTATGCGCTGCTGGATGATCTTCATCATGAGTTCATGGACGATCTTCATTGTGTGCTGCTGAATAATCTTCATCATGTGTTCATGGACGATCTTCATTGTCTGAGGCTGAATGATCTTCATCATGCATTCTTGGATGATCTTCATCATGCGTTTATGGACTGTCTTCATTGTGTGCCACTGGATGATCTTCATCATGTGTTCATGGACGATCTTCATCATACTGCTGGACGATCTTCATCATGTGTTCATGGACGGCCTTCATTTTGCGCTGCTGGATGATCTTCATCATGTGTTCATGGACGATCTTCATTGTGTGAGGCTGAATGATCGTCATCATGCATTCTTGGATGATCTTCATCATGCGTTCCTGGATGTTCTTCATCATGCACTGCTGGACGATCTTCATCATGTATTCATGGACGGTCTTCATTGTGCGCTGCTGGATAATCTTCATCAGATATTCATGGACGATCTTCATTGTGCCCTGCTGGATTATCTTCATCAGGCGTTTTTTTTTTGTTTTTTTTTGTATGCAAGATCGAGGCTCGTGAAAGAGCTAACATTAATCACACAAAAAGTCAAACCGACACATAAAACACAAAAAATAAGGGGAGCAGTAGACAAGATGGGGAGAGAGGGGGAAGGACACAAACACTACATTTGAGAGCAGGGACATCGGGAGAAATGTGGGAGGGGGAGGGCTTGGGGGGAGGTGAGAGAGGTATAAAACATATGAACACTGCAAGGACTTCCAGGAAAGAAGTTGGAATTTCAAAAAAAAGAAGAAGTGTATCTGGGGTGAATTAGCGGGGGTAGAAAAGATCAAGGTTTTGGATGGGTGAAGATAAGAGATGGTGGTGAACAGCTGTTTTAAAGACCTGGAGGGAGGAGTGGGATTGAAGGGAGTGGGGTAGTTTGTTCTAGAGGCGGGAGAAAAGGGGAATGAAAGAGTGAAGGTGAGCAGAGAGCCTAGATTTTGGCAGTTTAACCATAAGAGGGTTGCAGGCAGATCTTGTGCAACCTGAAGGAAAATTGGGGGGACAGAGCACAGAGAGAGCTGGGGGGAGCAAGGCCGGAGAGGAGTCGGTAGAAGACAGAAAGACCACCAACCTGCCTGCGGTGAGTGAGTGAAAGGCCCTCGGAGTTAACTTCATCGCAGGAGATTCCAATGATTCTGAAAGCTTTGGTTTCAACAGCGTGAAGCCGAGCTAGGTGTGAGGCAGGAGCACCAGCACAGAGGGGGGAACAGTATTCCATTGAGCTGCGGATGAAAGCCTTGTATGTGGTGAGGAGCTCAGGTGTGCCAAGGAAGGACTTCGCACGAAGGATACCCAGTCGGCGACTGGCTTTGGAGGCCAGCTTGGAAATGTGGTTTTCCCATGAAAGATCATGGCAGATCGTGAGACCCAAAAGCTTGAGCGACAGAACTTCTTGGAGAGGATTGTTGAGAAAGTAGATGGGAGGGTTTTCCAGTCGGTCCTTTCGGAGAGACATTGTAAGAGTGTGAGATTTGTCAGGATTGAAAGACATGTTCCACTTGTTTGACCAGCCTGTGATTTTGTCCAGGTCTGCAGATAGTGAGAAGGCTGCAGACTGCCGATCTGAGGGATGAGGAATAGAGCGGTAGATAGTGGAGTCATCAGCAAAGAGATAGAGAGGATTTTCCAGAGAGTCGGAGAGATCATTGATGAAGACCAGAAATAGCACAGGGCCCAGAACACTACCTTGGGGAACTCCAGCCAGAACAGGAAGGGGAGATGAGAGAAATCCATTCAGGGCCACACGTTGCCTACGACCAGAGAGGAAGTCCGCAAGCCATAAGTGGAGATTTCCATGGATACCATTGGAGGAGAGTTTGGTGAGCAGAGCTGGGTGCCAGACCGTATCGAAGGCACGTGATATGTCAAGTGAGACAGCTCTGATTTCCTGTTTGGCATTGAGGACCTCCATCCATTGTTGAGACAGCAGAAACAACATGTCCAGAGTAGAATGACCTGGTCTGAATCCAAATTTATGATCAGAGATCAAGCCATTGGAGAAGAGTTCATTGACGATCTTCATTGTGCACTGCTGGATGATCTTCCTCATGCGTTCATGGACGATCTTCATTGTGCGCTGCTGGATGATTTTCATCATGCATTCTTGGATGGTCTTCATCATGCGTTCATGGACGGTCTTCATTGTGGGTTACTGGATGATCTTCACCATGCGTTCCTGGACGATCTTCATCGTGCACTGCTAGATGATCTTCATCATGCATTCCTGGACGATCTTCATGGTGCGCTGCTGGATGATCTTCATCATGCGTTCCTGGACGATCTTCATCGTGCGCTGCTAGATGATCTTCATCATGCATTCCTGGACGATCTTCATCGTGCGCTGCTGGATGATCTTCATCATGTGTTCCTGGACAGTCTTCATGGTGCGCTGCTGGATGATCTTCATCATGCGTTCCTGGACGATCTTCATGGTGCGCTGCTGGACGATCTTCATCATGCGTTCATGGACGGTCTTCATTGTGCGCTGCTGGATGATCTACATCATGTGTTCACGGACGATCTTCATTTTGCGCTGCTGGACGATCTTCATCATGCGTTCATGGATGGTCTTCATTGTGCGCTGCTGGACGGTCTTCATCATGCGTTCATGGACGGTCTTCATTGTGCGCTGCTGGACGATCTTCGTTATGTGTTCATGGATGGTCTTCATCATGCGCTGCTGGAAGGTCTTCGTCATGCGCTGCTGGATGTTTTTCATATGCATGCCTGGACGATCTTCATCATGCGCTGCTGGATGATCTTCATCATGCATTCCTGGACGGTCTTCATTGTGTGCTACTGGATGATTTTCATCATGCATACCTGAATGATCTTCATCATGCATTCCTCGACGATCTTCATTGTGTGCTTCTGGGTGATCTTCATCATGCATTCCTGGACGGTCTTCATTGTGTGCTGCTGGATTATCTTCATCGTGCGTTCATGGACGGTCTTCATTGTGTGCTGCTGGATGATCTTCGTCGTGCGTTCATGGACGGTCTTCATTGTGCGCTGCTGGACGGTCTTCATCATGCGTTCATGGACGGTCTTCATTGTGCGCTGCTGGATGATCTTAGTCATGTGTTCATGGACGATCTTCATTGTGCGCTGCTGGATGATCTTCATCATGCATTCATGGACGATCTTCATTGTGCGCTGCTGGATGATCTTCATCATGCATTCATGGACGACCTTCATTGTGCGCTGCTGGATAATCTTCATCATGCGTTCATGGATGGTCTTCATTGTGCGTTGTTGGACGATCTTCATCATGCGTTCATGGACGGTCTTCATCATGCGCTGCTGGATGATCTTCATCGTGCGTTCATGGACGATCTTCATTGTGTGCTGCTGGATGATCTTAGTCATGTGTTCATGGACGATCTTCATTGTGTGCTGCTGGATGATCTTCATCATGCGTTCATGGAGGATCTTCATTGTGTGCTGCTGGATGATCTTCATCATGCGTTCATGGAGGATCTTCATTGTGTGCTGCTGGATGATCTTCATCATGCATTCATGGACGGTCTTCATTGTGTGCTGCTGGATGATCTTCATCGTGCGTTCATGGACGGTCTTCATTGTGCGCTGTTGGACGGTCTTCATCATGCGTTCATGGACGGTCTTCATTGTGCGCTGCTGGACGGTCTTCATCATGCGTTCATGGACGGTCTTCATTGTGCGCTGCTGGATGATCTTAGTCATGTATTCATGGACGATCTTCATTGTGCGCTGCTGGATGATCTTGATCATGCATTCATGGACGATCTTCATTGTGCGCTGCTGGATGATCTTCATCATGCATTCATGGACGACCTTCATTGTGCGCTGCTGGATAATCTTCATCATGCGTTCATGGACGGTCTTCATTGTGCGTTGTTGGACGATCTTCATCGTGCGTTCATGGACGATCTTCCTTGTGTGCTGCTGGATGATCTTCATCATGCGTTCATGGAGGATCTTCATTGTGTGCTGCTGGATGATCTTCATCATGCGTTCATGGACGATATTCATCGTGTGCTGCTGGATGATCTTCATCGTGCATTCATGGACGATCTTCATTGTGTGCTGCTGGATTATCTTCATCGTGTGCTGCTGGATTTCATCATGCATTATTGGATGATCTTTATCATGCGTTCATGGACGGTCTTCATCGTGTGCTGCTGGATGATCTTCATCATGCGTTCCTGGACGATCTTAATCGTGTGCTGCTGAATGATCTGCATCATGCGTTCATGGAGGATCTTCATTGTGTGCTGCTGGATGATCTTCATCATGCGTTCATGGACGATATTCATCGTGTGCTGCTGGATGATCTTCATCATGCGTTCATGGACGATCTTCATTGTGCGCTGCTGGATTATCTTCATCGTGTGCTGCTGGATTTCATCATGCATTTTTTTGATGATCTTCATCATGCGTTCATGGACGGTCTTCATCGTGTGCTGCTGGATGATCTTCATCATGCGTTCCTGGACGATCTTCATCGTGTGCTGCTGGATGATCTGCATCATGCGTTCATAAACGGTCTTCATTGTGTGCTACTGGGTGATCTTCATCATGCGTTTATGGACGGTCTTCATTGTGCGTTGTTGGACGATCTTCATCATGCGTTCATGGACGATCTTCATTGTGTGCTACTGGATGATCTTCATCATGCATTCCTGGACGGTCTTCATTGTGTGCTGCTGGATGATCTTCATCTTCATAGTACAAGTCGGTGAATCGTGAGTCATGTACGCTTCTCCCACCCAAGTAGAACAGTGCTATCTATGGTCACATTCGTTCTGGCACTACATTGCAGTGGATGTGGCTGTTAAGATTTATGGAGAGTGATTAACTTTAATAACTGAAACTTTAATTTTATTTGGTTAATATTCATAAAGGGCAGTATTCCTGATAATATAAAATCATCCATTAACACCTAAAGGTGTGAAAGTCGACAAGTTGAAGTCTACTTTCCCGCTTATAATGACCGGTTTTTAATACCTTAGAAATCAAGAGGTACACCTATAGATTTTGACCTTTGTAGATCACGCTGTCTAATTTGAGGGCAAACCGCAACACTGCGCCTCCTCAGGTGCAACTTTTGAAACAGCAGTTGGGGAGAAAACCCAGAGGAGTGGTTTTAATTTTCTTATCTCACATCATTCTGTTGTGGAAAATGGGGTAGGCGCTGGGAAAGCGAGTATCTTTTTAATGTGTGAAGGAACATCTAATTATTATGTACGCAAATAGGTAGAATCGTTCATGGACTTCATGGATTCTTCGTTCGTTCTTCGTTCATGGATTCCCCCTCCCCATCCTACTCCCCCAAATCCCCCCAAACCTCCTCCACTTCCACAACCCATCCTCTACCATGTATCCCATATATATATACTAGGGCATGCCCGTACTATATCTATATCTAAAATTATATCCCCCCCTCTATTTACATGAAATGGTTTGGTCCAAAGCGAACGGCTTGCGAGTGGTGACAATCCCCCCCCTCTATTTACATGCAATGGTTCGGTCCAAAGCGAACGGCTTCCGGAGTTTGGTAAAGAAATCGCCATCGCGTACACAAACGCGCAGGAAAGCGAATGAATCGCAAATTCGTTTTTATTAGTTGTAAAACATAGTTTAACGCCAACATAGTTTGCAAACGTGAAATAAATGAATACGCTCTCAAATGTGCCATCCGAGGCAGAGTGTGCCCGCCACGTTCGGCACACGCGATCGTTCGCTGCTCTCTGATTGGTTGAATCGTTTTTTGGACATAGCTCGGTAAGTAATTGTCCGATTAATATGAAACCTTGAAAAGGCACATCCTCGGGTCCCCAGCAATATACCTGGCAAGTTAAAAGTATATCGGACCCGTGGTTGTCGAGAAACAGCGGTCACAGACAGACAAACGTACAAACGTACAAACGTACAGAGATTACTGGAATTATAGATAGATATACCTATATATATATATATATATATATATATATATATATATATATATATATATATATATATATATATATACAGACTTGGCATTTAATATGGAATATTTTTTTGTGGGGGTGAACTTACTTTTCAAGATGTCTTAGAACCAAAAGTTCATTGGAATTATGTTGAAATTATTCTAGATTTTGTTAATGTGACCTTTAAAAGAAACAAAAACCACATTTGACATTTCGAAACAAATAAATTGATCCTTGAAAGTGATGTAAACTGATATCGACTGGGATTACAGACAGTAAAATTACAGTTCAGTACTTCGTGTAACCCCCACGAGCATTCAGGAGAGCACGTACATGTTGAGGCATGCTGTTCACGAGATTTGCCAAGGTTTGGACAGGAATCGCTTGCCATGCAGTGACAATAGCCTGCTGCAATTCACGCAGAGGTCGGCTGCTGGTCCAAGTGGTCGATTTGACGCGTTAATTCTGCCCACAAGTTCTCTATTGGATTCATATCCGGGGACATGGCAGGCCACTCCATATGCTCTACACTACGGTCAGCAAGAAAGTGTTGGATCATGCGAGCATGATGAGGCCGTGCATTGTCATATTGGAAGACACATTTTCCTCGAAAGGCTGCACGAGCAAATGGAAGCAATGTTTCTTCCAGAATGGCCCTGTACTTGAACTGGTTCAGGTTTCCATTCAGAACAACCAGGTCAGTTTTGCCCCCTGCATGAAAAGCAGCCCAAACGGTCACCCCACTACCTCCAGCTTGGACGCTTGGCACTGTACAATCTTTGTTGTAGGCTTCATGCACTTGTCTGCGCACTCGGACGCGGCCATCTTGACGGTAGACCAGAAATCTAGACTCATCACTGAAGATCACGTGATTCCAGTGTCCTGGCTGCCATTGACGGTGCTCTCTGGCCCACTGCAATCGGCGCTGGTGGTGTTGTCTGGTCAGGCGTGGCTTTCTCAGGGGACGCCTGGCACGATAGCCTGCTTGAACCAGTCGTTGGTTGACTAGCCTTCTGGATACAGTCACATTTGTCAGTTGCTGCCACTCAGCCCTAAGCCGATTAGCTGACTTGGTACGGCCATTGCGGACTAACCGGTGCAGCTGGCGATCATCCCTCCTTGTGGTTCTGCGGGGACGTCCTGGCCTCGGTATTGGAGTAGGGACACCCCTCTTAGCATTTCGTTTCAGGATCTTTGACACCTGACCTTGAGTGATGCCATACTGCCAAGCAATAGCATGCTGTTTCATGCCGTAATTTCGTAAAGCCACTACTCCATGACAAACAGCATTGTCGAGTTGACGGACCATCTCCAGAGGAAGCGGCAATAACTTTTGGAGACGTGCAGCAGTTGTTTTCCACTAATACAGAACGCAGCAACCCTTGTATACCCGACTGTGAAGCCAATCATCAAATGCACCTGTCCGTACATTTTGCCACGCCGCCTGTGATATAATCCTGTTGTTGACTTCTTGCTGCGACAGACAATCAGTGACATGGTTCTTTTAACAAATAAATCACCAAAGTGTAAAAGAAACTCACCAGATTGATATACTGAGTTAAGAAAGTAAACCCAAGTCAAGAAAAAATATATATTCCATATTAAATGCCAAGTCTGTGTATATATATACTGTATATATAAATATATATATATATATATATATATATATATATATATATATATATTATATATATATTATATATATATATATATATATATATATATATATATATATATATATATATATTGTTGCGGATATGAGGATTGTATTTTTTTTATTGTGTGCTTTATTATTATTATTGTTTTAGTCTGGCCCCTCCTGCCTCCAGTGTTGTGTAAAGGTCAAAGGGCGTTCCGGTAGTTAATTCCATAAAGCGTCCATTGAAGGACACTATAAAACCCTTGTTCAGTAGCTTATATCTTTATTATGTGTTTTGGGTAAGGCCTTGTCTTCCATTAAAATGACACTCCATTGCACCAAGTGAAATAGATAGATTCCCTTCATTCCCATTCCCAAAAACCTCCATTTCCCCTTTCGTCATGGCCAAGCCTCAATTTGGCAATTACATCCCCTCCAAAGCCGCCATTGAACATGTGCTCGGGTTGGGGAAGAAAGGCGTGCCCGCCCGTCGTCATCAAGGGCGGAGCCAGAGGGTCGCGCGACCAACCATGGCCGAGGTGAGCACACCGATGGGCGTGTCCTGAAGGCCGGCGGCTTAATCGCCGGAGGCGTTATAAAAGCGCGGGCGCAAGAGTGATGAGAAAGAAGTCGTCAGAGCAAAACTGCGTAGAGAGGTCCATGACAAGAGAGGTCCATGACAAAAGGAGGTCCATGACAAAGAGAGGTCCATGACAAAGAGAGGTCCATGACAAGAGAGGTCCATGACAAGGTCAGAGTTGGTTGCGTTGTGGTGGTCAGTTGTTGCGTTGGTTGCGTTGGGTTGTCGATGGTGAGGAGTGGTTGGACCAAGAGAGCATAGAGAACATCCAAGGAGAGGACATCCCAGAAAGCACAAAGCCTGTTGTAGTCCTGGCAAAGCACGCGACGTCCACAGCAGCAGCAGCAGCGGCGGCCACAGCAGCAACAACACTCAACAGCCGCTTGGGGCCTGGACGGCGGTTTTGAGCAGGGCCGCGAAGGAACGGCGGCTGCTAAACGCGCCGATCGTGCTGCACAATACAACTCCAAGCCATCCACCTCCGCCATTCCTATCATCATTCCCCGTGTGAGTCGTCTTCGTTTGTTCTGTCCTGGGTATTAATTAAGTCTGTTTAGATAAGCTAGCAATTTTCACTGTGTCTCTAAAAGCTTCTGTATATTATTTTCTTATCCTTCCTTCTCCTTGGTTATTTTGAGCCTGTACATAGTAAATAAATTTAGTAGTATTTTCAACCTTTTGCCTTCGTCTTCCTCTTCTTCACATCCGTGTCGTCTTTGTCTTTTCCCTCATTGAATAGCTGTGGCGCGATACGGCCAACGTTCAGGGAATCTGGTTTAGTCGGGGAAAAACTGTTCGGCCGCGGTGCCTCCGCTCGGCAAACAACATCCTTAACCGCGGACCTTAACAATTGGTGTCTGGGAGTGAGATTCGAGGCCCGAACCAAATTTTTTAAAACATCTAGAAAATAATTTGGTCAAAATTTGGAGCGGCCGAAATTTGGGTTGTTTTAAAGAAAAACCCGAATTTTGAAATCGCGCCATGGCTGGTCAAGGCGATCGGATGCAGGTGGGTGAGCTAGAGGAGGGGTTAGGAGTAACCCAGGATCAGAGGGACGAAGTAGAGGAGAACATGGGCAATGTGGTTGAGGGGGTATCAGGCGCGCAAAATGGCGCCTCGCACATGGCTACGGCGCCCGCGACCGTAGCAGCGCCGCCGGTGGATTTGCACCTTTTTTTGTTGCAAATGGGGGCCCTTATGGAGAGGCTAGAAGCCAAAATGGGACAAATGGGAAACCAAATTGAAGCAACAACGAACGGAATGAGGGCCGATAGGGAGGAAAGGGAGCAGAGGGACAGCGACCGCAGGTTGGGCGAAAGGGTCCCAGGGGTGCACGACGAGGTAACGCGGGTCGAGAAGCGCTGGTTGAGCGAAGCGGAGGAAAGCGCGGGTAAAATGACGGGGGTAGAAATCGCGACACGGGGTATGGAGCAGCCGGCGACCGCTGAGGTAGAAGAGGGTGTTTTATTTAAGCCAACGGTCGTCGAGGGGAACAAAGACAAAGCAGTAGTGGGTACAATTAAAATTGAAGAGACGACGGGGGTAGCCCGGGAATTGCAGGGAGAAATGGAAAATGTGCAAGGTCTGTGCTCAACTCATAATGGTGTGCTCACTAACCAAATAAAGAGTTTGCAGGTGCGCGTGGAGAAGGGAATCCCCCAGGTGAGTCGTGCTGTGTATTGTGCGGGGAGATTTTGTAGAAGGATGTTTGGCGACAAAAGAATTGTCGCGCGATTGGGGTCAATATGGCACCCGGGCGTTGGTGAAGGGTCCCGTGTGAGTGGAAATGGCACGCGTGTGAAAAGAAAGTGTGCGTCAAGGGGTGAGCGTGTTACGCAGCGCGAGTGTGATACCGAGTGCGAGCGAGAATGCACGTCGGGGTGTACGGAGTGTGACACAGGGAGTGAGAGCAATAAAAAGTGTGCGTCAAGGGGTGAGCATGTTACGAAGCGCGAGTGTGATACCGAGTGCGAGCGAGAATGCACGTCGGGGTGTACGGAGTGTGACACAGGGAGTGAGAGCAATACGGAGTATACGTGCGAGGGTGAGTGTGACACGGAGGGTAAGGTGGTGGTGGAACGTGTGCGAGGAAGCACAACTGGGTTGGTCATGGCGCGGGTGTGGGAGAGCCCATGTGAGCGCGTTAGTGGGTGGATGCCAGAGTGCACGCCCATGGTGAGTGGTACGGAGTACGTACCGGGGGAGAGTGCGCAAGACGGTGCGCGAGGTGTGTTAAGGGAGTGTGCGAACGGTGAGTGTGCGCGAGAGGGGTGGTGTGTAACAGGGAGTGCGTTGGTGGAATGGACGGACGGCGTTGGAACGCCGGGTTTTGTGAGGGTGAAAGGGGTAGCGTATGCGTGTGAGCATGCAGGTGAAGCATCGACGGTAACCGGGTTAGCGGTTAGAGTGACGGATAGCCGATGCGAGCACTCGGGGCGCGGTGTGCTTTGTTGGGTGCGAGGCCAGGCGCGGATCGATGCTGCGTCGCTTCTCTTCGAAGCGTCGTTGCCGATTCGGGCTTGGCCCTGCCCTGCACGGTCGAGTCCGGGCCTTGTCGGGCGAGGCGACCGGTCCGGTTCAAGGGCGAAGGGGAGGAAGCGGAACGGTGCCCCCTCGCGGGGACGGGGTTCCGACCGGGGGAGATTGAGCCATCGGGCCCGGGACCGCAAGGTGCCGCGCCGAGATGGTGCGTGGAATCTCGGCCCGACCAAACCACCTCCCTTGAACCGAAAGCCGGACGGATTCAACCTGCAGGCGACCAAACCACCCGAATTCATTGCTCGGCTTTACGAAGCCGAGTTTAATGATGTCATGACGCACCGAGGCTAGGATATAGCGGACTGTGATGATGATAATAGTGATGGTGGTTTTGATCCGAAATTTAGAAAAGTTAATAGAATTGGCAGTGTAGAAGATTGGCAGTGGTAATCAAATTCCCTTGGGCATACACCGTCATCCTGCAAGAATCACAAAACATTTCGTTGGTCATTGACTCCTTCCATATCGTTCAATCTATTGCATTTGCATCACAAATATATTTTCAAAAACAACACTTCACCATCACCAAGATACAACAATTTCACTTCATTTTCAAGTTTTGTAAAGCATCTGCACCATCTGGTAAAAAACGTTTGCCTCCACACAAATGTTGACTTTGTTTGAAAGGAAGGGCTGATCACTTGTGTTTGAATCCTGGTATGAAACATTTTCTCCTAATGTCTTCATAGCTCCTGCACTACTTCGTGTAGGATTTCGCTGTTGTGGTAACATTGCGGAGTCATAGACTGACCCTGCTCTCCTTGTAGCATTCTTGCCACTTTTTGCTGTAAACCATAGTAATTCCTGAACACGGCCTTCACCCAGTTGTAGTCGACTTGCCTCCTCCCTCATTGTGAGTGGGCAGCAAGTATTGGTGTGACGTTGATTGGCCAGCAAGATGTGGAACAGGGATGCCGGATGCATCCACAATGATGTTGGGACCATGGTGTTCAGGTCATTCATGGTCCTTACCAGGAGCAACCAGCAGAATCGTGCACAGCTGTTGTGACAAGGGCACAGCCGTTTTTTGCAGCTCCATGCTGGTTCCCCGGACGTTGGTGAAGTAATAACATATGTCCCCGCATTTCACAGAGGTTGCAGGTAACATGTCGTTGTCCTGCAACTTCTGATGTGGTGAATGTTCGAAGCCTTCGAACAAGAGTAAGTGATCGCCTTTCTTTCATATGTTGCAGTGTGATCCAGGCAAATGGTCACATAAATTTCCTTGGTGAAGGTAAGCATTCATCTCCAAGTTACACGGGAGAATGTCTTCATCATTCTTTGAGAAAGAGGGTGTATGCCACGATTAACTTCATTTTTTTTAGCCACAAATTTTCTTTCTCGAACTTCTTCCCAATTCCGTTAGCAATCCCTCCAAAATGTGATCTCGTCTTATCCTTATGCTCAGTCACATCTGAATCTGCTTTCCGCACACACTGAATCAGATAGGGTACATCTTACCATGAAATCAGCATAATCATGTATATCTTCCGACAGTTTCACATTCAACAATTTGTTGTTTTTCCTTAACACAAAAGTTATATTCATTTATATGCGTCACACAAATAATATTCAATCAGGTATGTATTTTATTACTAAACTAAGAATAGCATTGTATATGATTACAATCACAAACGGGAATACCTAATTCCCAACAACAATTTTTTTCAAACCAACAAATTAAACATAATGTATTATTACCATAATTCCTCTCCACTTTTTCTTTTCCCTCTTTTTCCTAACAGTGTGTCACTCGTGGTGATATGAGTTCACTGATATTGTAATTGACACAACTCATAACCTTGTCGTTATGCCATTATCTTAATTCTACTGTTTCATTTGCAACATCACTTGATTTAATCTTTTAATCTCAGTATTTATTCATATCATCATAACAATCTTTCTATTTTAGGTCCATATTTGTTTCTATTCTTATCAACCTCCTACGGTTTATCAATTTGTTCCAAAACACTGCAACCAAAGGTTTTAACCAAAGCTCTACCAAACTATTTCCAATTTGAACTCAACATGCTAATTAAACAACAATTCAAAGAATTAACTTCAATGGGTCAACAAAACTCATTTTATAAACAGATCTAATTTTCCCATCCAATATTTTCCTTGCCAAATGTCATATTGCAACACTTTAATAAACCTTCGAAAAATGTCTCCCAAATCAATAAATTCCCTTTTTACTTCCCAAATACTCATCTGTAAATTACATATTCAATTACAGTTTTTCCCTATTTGTTCGGCCTAAATGGCCACTGAAGTGGCTGCCAACATGCAGTACCGTTTTATCTACCAAGCAAGTATTCGTCCACATAAGATCTCTACCAAAATGTTGTTTGTAAAAACAAATCTGGGATTTCTGATTACATGGATGCACACTCTCAGGACATTTCAGGCTGCTTGTTAACAATCCACTACGATTAATTAATTCCTTTACCCACAATCAAATAATTAGTACAAATTGAGGATATTATCCCTATCACATTCATTTATAGATTCATTATGTTGGATCTAAATTTTCTCCCACTGCTGCAAGGAAGAACAATAGCTCTAATAAGTCTTTGTAATATCTCACTTCATTTACCCAGCATCGAAGAATTTATTTACTATCCATTCCCATCTGTTAACCAGTGACTTTGTTTGAACTCCAAAACTTAATTTGATGAATCCCATGTGTATGGTACCACTTATTGAAACCCCTACTTTTGTAGAAAATATCCAAGTAAGTGTTTTTTTTACACCCCCTTAACTGTTGCTCATCCATTTCTATGCACCCAGTGAGTACTACTGACACCAGTATGCCAATATAGGTGTGCGAGATTAACAAATATGTTGCAGGTACACGTAACAGCGCGTTCTGAGTATAAATAACGTAACAGCGCGTTCATGGCTGCCCCTTGGTTTAAGATGCACAATGCATTCCGTTTTAAAACTCACAATAGTTCAAATCAGCAAGATTTTCTTCACTATTTTCCCATATCATCTATGCCTAATACACATCCATACATGCAGCACAATTTATATGCTGATAAAATTCAAGTTTATATATATATATATAAATCCATGAGCAGAGTATTCTGGGAAGTCAGTGTAAGACCTCTCCCAAATTTGGATAATTTTGTACTCCCTCATTTCTTTTTATGAAGCTCATATCCATAAATAGCTGTTATTCTCATATAAATTCTATCAAAAATGGAATCCCCAAATTACTCACAATTTTACTATTAATTAATGGCTGCTCATAACCCAGCACATCAAATCTTTATATTCCATCTCCCTTGACAAAAGAGATAATGTTCATAATCAAATTTTATTTCTATTTTATTTTACGGATTCTCTGCATATTCAATCCCATCCACATAAAACTATCCATTTCCAGACAGGCACACTGTCGGTGTCAACAATCTTGTAAGATTGATACACAAAACAATAAAAAAACACAAACATTGACACACAAAAAAAATACACACACACATGCATTATGCGTATTTGTTTGCGTTGGAACTATTATTTACAGATCAAGATGGGTGTCAATTTTATTTCAATTTCATAAAATTTGTCCTTCAATTTTTTATAAATGCTAATACACAAATGGACCAAAAAGTTTATTCTTAGAAAACCCCTATGATGTCACATTGAAATTACCCTTTCAGTTCCCACAATAATTTATCCAAATTTGACTACACACCCATTTACATGTCAGTCGACCACTGACTTATCAATCGTGTGGAACAATAGTCCGACCTTCCCACCTGATCATCATGTGACCCTTGTCCCTTGGTTTAAAATTTGCAAAGCAATTGTTCCAACTTTGTAAATTTAAAATTGTGTGCCCAACATAAAAGATCCAATTTCGGCATTTGATCAATTAATTATCAATTTGCTTACAAGCAAAAGAAAAAATGAATAATTCTTGCTCCGAAAACTTTTCAGACCCAAGAATCATCGACAGTTATTCATGTTTGTCCAGTAATCTAATTTGTTGAGGCCAATCGTCATTTGGGATTTGTCGCAATGAAGGCCTAATCATTGTCTGAGGTATCGGTCAGCACTGGTACCCTTGATCTTGGTTTCTTTGTCCTTGGTTTCTTTGTCCTTGGTTTCCCTGTCGAAATTGTCTTCTGCTCAGATATGGGCATCTCCTTATCCAGTGTCCCATCTCTCCACAGTTGAAGCACCGGCTTCTGTCGTTACCTGCTCTGTCCACTTGTTGACTTGTCTTTCTGGGCTGCATGTCTGGGTCTTTGGGTTGCCATTCTGACCTCTGGTTATCTCCTGATTCATAGTTGTTGTCTGTTGCATTGTTACGTTGTTGCATAGAAAACCTATTGCGTTGGTTCGTAGTCATCAGGGCTTGTGTCTGTAGTTGCATCAATTTTTCGGCATTTATAGCACTGTTCCTGGCCTGAATTCGCTGATGATGCAAAGCATAATTCAATATTTCTTGCATCGGCTTGCCTTCCCAAGCAATACACTGTCTTTCCACTTCACTCTTCAATTTCGGCAACAGACCATTAATAAAAAGCGGTTTTAGGGCATTGTCGATTTGTGCCCGGTCTATTCCCGAATATAGTCGAAAAACATCTCGCAATCTGTCTAAATAATCACTAGCATCCTCTCCTGTTTTCTGTTTGCACGTAACCACTTTATTCCAATCAGTCACGGGCGGCAATTTTTGTATGGCCTCTATTAATTTATTTATCTGTGTCATTTTAGCCTCCGTGGGTATGTCTAATTCTCCATTTACTGCATGTACCCAGTTTGCCTCACTCATTAATGTCTTCAAAGTGGTGGTATTAGGAATTACCCACTTTAAGAGTATTTCTATGTCTCTTATAGTCGGCAATTGTGTTTCCACAATCAATCGTAGCTCTTCTGCGAATTGAAGTGGATCTGTTTTGATTGATGGCATATCGCTCTGTAATGCCTTCAATTGGTGTATTTGCCAAGGTCTATACATCAAATCTGGGCATTCCTCATTTGCCCCTGGAAATTGCCGTTGCGGGAAATTCATAACGCCACATTGTTCAAAACCTCCCTGTGGGAGAGTCAAGTTTTGAATGTTCATTGGCAGATCATATTGATCGTTGGATAGATTGGCATTCATCACAGAACCCTTACTCCTTGTATGGTGGTATGGGACGTATGTTGAAGTTGTTGCAGCTGGTTGTATTGCTTGCCCACTTTGAGTCGGTTCCTGTCCTCCAGTTGCACCCTCTGGGGTAGTCACCTCAACTGGGGCACTGCTTTCACCTGTCTTCTGTCGGCTAGAGCCAATCGTTTCACTCTGTACTGGCCCTTTGGCAGGTAGAGGTACAGGTACCTGTACTTCCTGTGGCTGATATACACTATTTCGCCGATAGGGTGGAGGAGTTTCCTCTTCTATTTCATTTATCTCATATGACCTTGCGTCTGGGTACAATCTGAACTGGGATCGCTTTCCATTGCTAACTTCAAGAGGCATTTGGGTGGATACCTTTTCCAACCTATGTTGTATCTGCTTCATTTCTTTCTTCACACCCCCCATTTTCGTTTTGGTCTCCCTGTCTCTAGACTCGATGTCCCAGTAATAAAATGGTTTCCAATCCACCTTCAACTTCTGTCTGTCTCTTGCTTCTAATTCTTCTCTGAGTGTTTCCAATGTGTTCCTGTCAAACGTGCCATCCTTGGGGAATTCCTTCTTTCTCCCTTTTGTCCATTCATGCCAAGATTCCAAATCTTTAAGTGAATGTGGACCATATTGCTGATACATGTGGTTGACGCAAGCACCTCTTTGGGACAAGTCTAGCTGACCTTGTTTGCCCTTGCAGACTCCATTTCCCATTTTGCCTGTATGTGAATACCACTCAATATTCCCTCAATGTACCAGGTAGATTACTAGGATCTGCGCTTTGGAATGCACCTGTACACACCTGTACTATATGTCCTATAAATAAAATCTACTGGAGTTTGTTCCACCTTTTATCAAAGTAACGTTGGATGCGTTGTAGCTTGTTCCAGGTTCCTCTAAAGCTTCACTCGTACCTCCAGGAAGGATCTCTCCACCTGTTCACACGGTGATTTCCAGAAAATCTCCCTCAGCTGTGGCTTTGCACAATCCAATCTCACAGATCAGTATTTGCAGATGAGCCGGAGGGTCAGTATGAAATGGGTGAATCCTCAGGTGTCCGCTCTGTTGACGGGGAAATCACACAATGGTAACCGCACATATATATCTGTATATAAACTCACCACCTTGCTCAATTTTCCCAGGTTGTCTCCACATTGTTAATATCTCGCAAAGATATCAAAGCTTCTTTCTTGAGACCGCATTTTCATCAATCAAACAATCAATATATTCAATTCAATTTATTCAGTTCAATTTATTCAGTTAAATTTATTCAGTTAAATTTATTCAATTAAATTCAATCAATTAGATTCAATCAATTAATAATTCAATCAATTATTCAATTTCAATTAATTCATCAATATTCATCAATAAATCAAATTAATCATTTTGGATGACTCCTTGCATAAGCCCTTTCCCCAATGATGTCAGGACAGGTCCATCCATTGACCGTCACCTCTGGTTCGTACCTCATGTTAATTGATGAATCACCGTCCTGTCCTAGGGTCATATCTGACATATTTCCCCATTTTGCCTGGTCTCCACAAATTTTCTTTGCAACCACTAAAGGCAACTCATCCTTCATTCGTGAGACAGCCAAAATGGATGGCAGATATTAAAGTTCTTTGGGAAAAATATCTCATCATTTTTCTTTTAATAGTACCCAAATCTCTTGGCAATATAAATTTCGTAAAACTCCTGAAATGGGACTGTCAAATTCCTTCAATCATGCTAAATTTTGAAACTCCATCGCTTGTAATACCCAATTTATCCCATAGGGCTTGAAAGTTCTTTCCCAAGTTCATGCAGCATTCTGCATTTGAACCCTATGATATCATTCATAATAATCATCATGATTTTATAGTCATGGTCCTATCATAATCATCTATTTAAACGAACATTTCCTTTATCACCACAGCTATGTGGTATAATCAACAATAGAATAAAACTGTACATAGCAACAGGCTACCTCATGGCCACTTAGTATACCTATTGACAATAAGTCATAACAATATCGAATAATCATTGAACAATTCAAAAATCGCTTCCACTGCTCTAGCCGCAGCATCCGTGATATTTGTTTGCTCATTCACTATTCCTGATTCGTCATCAAGGATCTCCATCATCACACAGCGTACTTAATTCCGCATTTTAATGAGAATTCAACAGGAATTTACGACTCAAAGGAAAAAGAACGAGCAGACCTTTTGCAGGATGATCATTACAAAAATCGTTACATATATTAAAGTATTTATAATGTCGACAAATCATATCTTAATTCTTACAAGATTTGGTTCTTTGAATAAATCACAGCACCGGGAGAACCAGCTCCAAAAATGGATCTTTGTGTTTATTCAGCACCCTAGTAATTGGTTCTTTGTGTACTAATTACACAGCACCCAGGCCCCGCTCATATGGATCTTTGTGCAGCGCTACACAGCACCTGAGCAAAAGGGGTTTCATCTACATTTTCCCTATCCGGTGTACCATCCGTGATATTTGTTTGCTCATTCACTATTCCTGATTCGTCATCAAGGATCTCCATCATCACACAGCGTACTTAATTCCGCATTTTAATGAGAGTTCAACAGGAATTTACGACTCAAAGGAAAAGAACGAGCAGACATTTTGCAGGACGATAACTGGAATTAGTCGTGAAAATATATCCAAATACACAAAAATACACACCCACACAAATAAACAACATTTATTCCGTTTAACAGAACAAACATTTCCTCTATCATGACATGCATGTCTTCAAAATTATATGACCAAGAGAAAAAAGTAAATTTAATTAAAACTGCGGGCAGTGATAATCCGGGGACCATACCGCTCCATCCTGATTGGACGAGTGCGTGCTAGAGTCGTTAACAGCGACAGTCCAGATCCGATTGTTCAAAATTTCAACTCAATCGATCGAAAAATGAACGCAGGGATGCATTTTAAAGGTGCAGTGGCACTAACTGAGTTGCCACGAATATGGCCACGAAATTGCCAATATGGCCATCACAAAATATTTTCCTTAATCAATTGGCTCATAGCATAACCAATCTGTAAGTATTTCATCCGAAGATGTATCTCTGAGGACTTTTAATTAAATAAGTCATTTATAAATCAACGAGTTAATTTATTAAATGATTAATCAATAAATCAATATTTTCCTTGACAGCCACATCACTTGGTCAGTGTCATGTCCAAATATCAGCTTCCTTACTCAAAAGGTGCCTGAGTTAATGTAATGTAATTACTGTAATAAGATTACTGCAATTACTGTAATGATTACTGTAATTACTGTAATTACCGGAACTGTAATTACTGTAATTACCTCAGGTAATTACTGTAATGTAATTACTGTAATTTAATAAGAAATGTAATTAATTAAATAAGTACTTCATTAATCGCTCATAATTAAATAACTCGTGAATTCTTATCCGATTTATTTAATATTTGAGTGTCCCCAAAACGTTGGAGCAAAACGTTGCAACAACGAAAGTGAAACGTTGTAGATTATCCCAATGGATAATCCCAATGAATCACAATGCAATCCCATTAAAATCCCATTAAAATCCCATTAAAATCCCATATCTTGTCACCCTTTGCATTGTTGAAAGCAATTAATTCCATAACTCAATATTACCTCTATTTATATATACTAGGGCGTGCCCGCACGTACGTGCTTGCCCGTACGTGCTTGCAAAAAAAACAACATGCGTGCAAGCAACAACAAAAACTTTGAAACCACGTGGCAGTAACGACCACAGAACCCCCCTTCTATTTACATGCAATGGTTTGGTCCATTCGCAAAGCCAAAGCGAACGACCACAGAACCCCCCCTCTATTTACATGAAATGGTTTGGTCCATTCGCAGAGCCAAAGCGAACGGCTTGCGAGTACGGTGACCATACCTTGGGACCCACTTGTCCGATTAATTTCAAACCTTGACAAATTTTCCATTCCTTCCCTTCCTGATCTTTCGATGTAGGGCTGGGTTCTTTTTTTAGGATCATGTTGCATCGAGCATTATTTTCCAAAACAGTGTGAACATTAAACCACACCAAAACCTCTGACATCCCACCATTAACACCTATTGTAAGCGTGCCGAATCAGTAAGCATCACCCCTTCTATGAGCCTCGACCAGAGGGTGGTTGTTACTCACAAACACTCGTCGCTAGCTGTTCCATTGTCTGCCGATTCCCACTCTGCTGTTTTTGTCTCATAATCACCAAGCAAGAACAGTACACATTTCCTGTAATTATCTCTCATAATCAGGATAAATTTGGAACAGCCCTTAAACTAACACCAAGCAGATCAATTTTTATATTTAGGTTGAGGTTTCACACAAACTGGTTAACTAAATAATACAGAATTATTATTATTATTATATCTCCGCCTTGGTGAACAGTTTATGTTTTGTATCCCACTGATAGGCCGGATCTGGATTCGGACCTGAACCAAAAATGGAATCGGCGTGTTTTTGTCACTTTTTTTTTTTTTTTTGAATAATATTAAAATAATAACATTAATAAGTATATTATGTTAAATATCATGTATATCGCTTTTCACCCGATCTCTTTATGGTGAAGAATCACTTTAAACAATTCTCGTAGCCAGATTCGCACCTGGGTCTTCACCAAAATCCAATCATTTCGTCGTGTCACCCATGCTATTTATCTGGCAAATTTCGTTAAAAAAACACACAGCACTGGTTCCGTGTCACCCATGCTATTTATCTGGCAAATTTCGTTAAAAAAAAACAACAGCACTGGTTCCGTGTCACCCATGCTATTTATCTGGCAAATTTCGTTAAAAAAAACAACAGCACTGGTTCCGTGTCACCCATGCTATTTATCTGGCAAATTTCGTTAAAAAAAACAACAGCACTGGTTCCGTGTCACCCATGCTATTTATCTGGCAAATTTCATTAAAAAAACAACAGCACTGGTTCCGTGTCACCCATGCTATTTATCTGGCAAATTTCGTCAAAAAAAAACAACAGCACTGGTTCCGTGTCACCCATGCTATTTATCTGGCAAATTTCGTTAAAAAAAACACACAGCACTGGTTTTGTTTCCTGGAAGCGTCCTGCAAAACGCTTTGCTTCTCGCAAAACGTCCGCCAATGGGAAGTAAAGGGAGGGAAAAGGAGCGGGAGGAAGAGACAGGGTGCCGGAATGGACATGAGGGACAATGAGGGACAGTGAGGGAGTGTTGGTATGCAATTTTTTTATCCAATCGCCATCTTTCACAGTAATTCTGGACCGGCATGAGGTGGGATTGTCTGTCATGAATTTATTTGTTGATCGAACGAGGTTTAGGCATGGCGGGAAAACTGAAAAAAAATTATTTATTTAAAACGGGTGTACACGATTGTACACGTGTACGGACCTTACCGAACCGACAAACAAATCGCTTCATGGTGCACTTCATGAGCCGACTTGCCTGCAGACCAGAGTAAGGCTTTTAATACCCAGCGTATACTGTACATATACTCGCAAGCCCACGAATAATTAGAATCATTTAAAACGTTCCATCCTGATTTTACCTATGGACAATCACAAGTCCCACACACCAAATCCTTCATGTATATACACATAACTATTCCCAAGTTCGTAAATCATACTGGACCAAAAACAAGACACACTTACCTTTTAAAGACTTGTTTGTGTCCAGTTGATCCCAGCGGTGCCTCCAAATTGTAGAAGAATTTTGTGTGATGACTCACAGGACTCCAATGACCGGACACAGGTTTACAAAAGGTCTGGTTTATTAACTGGTTATTCACTTCATTCCATTTACCAAATAATACCGCATAATATAATGGATCAGGTTAACTCTTTTCCAATGTCCTTCTCGTTCGGCTGATGTTCCTCCGCCATTCCCGTCGGGCAGAGGTTCTGATGATGGGCGCTCGTTCGCTCCGTCGAGCAGGAGTTATCGTGGCAAGTCCTCTTCGACTCCACGTTTGCTCTCGTTTATATTGGACAAACTGGAGTTAATCCCCTGTCCGCTGAAGGTTAATCCTTTCTCCGCTAATGCCCCGAGGTCATGCATGCACTGAGTCCTGGCATCAGCTCGCTCCCCTCCTGCTGTGATTTCCGTTTACCAAACGATAGGGGGGTGCTTCAGCCAGGGGCTGTGACCAGGTGGACAAGAGATTATCATGTTCGGGCGCATTCCTGACTCATTTACAAACTCGTCTTTCACAGAGTTTGCATGTAAAATGTATCTGCTTTGTTACCAGGTTAATTAATAAGTTACCAGTGCCAATTAATAAGTTACACTGAGTTACACTTCCACAGCAGTAATTGGAAAATTTTTGATTGGTTGGAATTTGGACGAGCCAAATTGGTAGTGGGAGATGCCCGATGTGGTGGGATGGCCAATCCACCATCCCTCACAGCGGGGGCAAAGGAGCACTAGTTTTATGGGGTATGGCAGTGAAAACTAGCCCGGGAGGGTTAGGATATAATGTGTAGGGCCCTAGAGATTGACATTAGGTAACGTTAAGGTTAGGTAGTGACAGATACCTGTAGTGGGGACGCAGGTAGATTAGTGTGGATAATAATGACGTGGTATGTGCTTAGTTTAAAGGGAAGACGGGGAGCACTAAGTTAGCAGGGCAACAGGTAGATTAGATGATGCCGTGTGAGTGTTGGAGGTGTATTTAGAAGTGTATTGTGAAAAGTGTGTGAGTTGTATTGTGATTGCACAGGTGTGCAACTGAACAGGTGGATGGAGCAGTGTATGGATGAGAGTGATGGTGATGTGTTGACCAAATGGTCCAGGGAGAAGGAGGGTGCAGGTGGCACCAGGTATGATTGCACAGGTGTGCAACTACAGGTGAATGAAGAATGGTTGTGTGAAATACATGGTTGTGTGGAATAAATGGTATGGAGTATATGGAGTATTGGAATGGATGGTCGTGGAGTGAGTATGGTGGAAATTGTGGAGTGGAGTGGATGGTGCGAAGGTGTGAATGGGGGAAGAGTGGACCCCCATCACGAATACCCGGAGCGGGTAGTGTAAGTGTTAGGTAGAGGGTATAGGTAAATTGTGGTTGGATATTGGCATCTGTGGTGCGGGTGGAAGAATGGTGATTGGATGGGTGCATTAGTGTTGTGGAAATGGCTGGGCGTGTAGCCTGTTAGTGTGTGTAGTTGGTTTGGGCACTCCACCACTGTGAGGATGTCGGCCAGGTGAGGCCGCAGGTGGGCTCTGGGAGCCGGTAGTTGTTGTGGATGGGGCCCGAGGATCCGGAGGACGGACCCGGGTAGCCCAGTGCCAGAGGGCACCGAGTGGGGTGACAGAGCCAGGAGGGGCCTTCCCCAGTTAGATAGGTTAGGTAAGGAGCAGGTAAGCTCGGGTGGCAACTACAGTGGTGGAGGTGTGCAGGTGGGTAGACCTGCTGGGAGAGCTACACGTCACAGCCCAGAAATTGTGCAAGGGCACCGGGAGATGAATCGGGGGAGTGAGACCCCAAATTGAGAAGCACCACAGTTTGGTCAATGGGAATTGGTTTTTAGAACCCATAGTGTAAGTTGGCCAATGGATTGGCAGGGAAAGACCCCGGGTAGTGTAACGTGTGTTAATGTCATTTAGAAAGTAGTTAGGATGAAAATCTCCTTGCACCATCTGCATCCACTCACCTGAGATGACGTACCTCCACACCATGCCATGTTTAATTATTTTTGATGCAAATGTTTGGAATGTGAGACGCATCATGTTGTGGGTGTGACATTGTGCTTTGTTGTTCCATCTCTTCCTCCTTATGAGGATTGATGATGAATTTGGGTGATGGCAAATTTTGGCTAGAGGGATTGTGGTGACGAATTTCGTATAGAAGAAATATGGGGAAGACGTGACAGTAGTGACGAATTTGTAAATGTGTAGATTTTGTAAATATGGGGTAAGGGCAAGGGTAGTGTAGGTGACAGGGGGGGTGACGTACGGTAGGGACGAGCTTTCTCACTTCGCTCTCCGTACACATTTCGCCCTGTATTGCCTTGTTTGATGTGTACCCTTGTGACCTTACCCCTCGCTCATCTGTCTTTATCCCCTTTTGTCTCCCACATGTGGACCTGAGCGCCACTGGGCGCCGAGGGGAGCGTGCGTGAGTCCGCCATTGTGTGCCTGGAACTCCCAGAACCAGCTGTCTGCATCGATGCACCACATTATGGACCACATGTCTGTGGCCGAGCACCACTTATGGACCCCATGGGTTGGGGCATGGCCCCTCTGCTGGAACCGGCCATGAAGGCCCGAAATCTTGCTGGCGGACCTTGGCCACAGGGCACCGATGCCCCACAGGTGAACCACACGTAGTCGGCCCTGTGGGCCATAAAAAATAAATAGACATGGACACATTGGGTGCATTTTTTATTGCAAATAGGCCGCCAGCAAAGGAAAATGACAACATCTGGAAGAAATAATAATAGCCAGCAGAGGGAGCCGAAGAGGAAGAGACCACCTGCAGGGTTAGGGGTTGTTTGGTTATTTTTATTGATGAACAATGATGACTGTGCACCGATTGGTGCTTGAGGGTGTGTTGGTGCGTTTTGGGTGCTTTCATGGTGCATTGATGCAGAGCAGACTGTCTCCCCCCCCCCAGAAAGAACAATCACAGGTCCTGGGTTGCGTTTTGTAAATAAAGTAACGTCAGTGTAAATAATGCTCCCCACCGTCAATGTATAGTTTGAAGACCATTCCGCAATTTGGTTAACTGTGGGCGTGAGTCAGTTAGGCAGGGTGCAATGGAGCAGCGGGACATATTTATTTATGTTTTAAAACTGTCACACTCAGGGTCAGGTTAAATGTAGAGGGAACTACACCTACGTGTCACACTAAGTTAAAGTTATAGGCCCGGGCCGTGCCTAAGAGGAGGAGGGTGCAGTGTTGCGGATATGAGGATTGTATTTTTTTTATTGTGTGCTTTATTATTATTATTGTTTTAGTCTGGCCCCTCCTGCCCCCAGTGTTGTGTAAAGGTCAAAGGGCGTTCCGGTAGTTAATTCCATAAAGCATCCATTGAAGGACACTATAAAACCCTTGTTCAGTAGCTTATATCTTTATTATGTGTTTTAGGGTAAGGCCTTGTCTTCCATTAAAATGACACTTCATTGCACCAAGTGAAATAGATAGATTCCCTTTATTCCCATTCCCAAAAACCTCCATTTCCCCTTTCGTCATGGCCAAGCCTCAATTTGGCAATTACATCCCCTCCAAAGCCGCCATTGAACATGTGCTCGGGTTGGGGAAGAAAGGCGTGCCCGCCCGTCGTCATCAAGGGCGGAGCCAGAGGGTCGCGCGACCAACCATGGCTGAGGTGAGCACACCGATGGGCGTGTCCTGAAGGCCGGCGGCTTAATCGCCGGAGGCGTTATAAAAGCGCGGGCGCAAGAGTGATGAGAAAGAAGTCGTCAGAGCAAAGCTGCGTAGAGAGGTCCATGACAAGAGAGGTCCATGACAGAAGGAGGTCCATGACAAAGAGAGGTCCATGACAAAGAGAGGTCCATGACAAGAGAGGTCCATGACAAGGTCAGAGTTGGTTGCGTTGTGGTGGTCAGTTGTTGCGTTGGTTGCGTTGGGTTGTCGATGGTGAGGAGTGGTTGGACCAAGAGAGCATAGAGAACATCCAAGGAGAGGACATCCCAGAAAGCACAAAGCCTGTTGTAGTCCTGGCAAAGCACGCGACGTCCACAGCAGCAGCAGCAGCGGCGGCCACAGCAGCAACAACACTCAACAGCCGCTTGGGGCCTGGACGGCGGTTTTGAGCAGGGCCGCGAAGGAACGGCGGCTGCTAAATGCGCCGATCGTGCTGCACAATACAACTCCAAGCCATCCACCTCCGCCATTCCTATCATCATTCCCCGTGTGAGTCGTCTTCGTTTGTTCTGTCCTGGGTATTAACTAAGTCTGTTTAGATAAGCTAGCAATTTTCACTGTGTCTCTAAAAGCTTCTGTATATTATTTTCTTATCCTTCCTTCTCCTTGGTTATTTTGAGCCTGTACATAGTAAATAAATTTAGTAGTATTTTCAACCTTTTGCCTTCGTCTTCCTCTTCTTCACATCCGTGTCGTCTTTGTCTTTTCCCTCATTGAATAGCTGTGGCGCGATACGGCCAACGTTCAGGGAATCGGGTTTAGTCGGGGAAAAACTGTTCGGCCGCGGTGCCTCCGCTCGGCAAACAACATCCTTAACCGCGGACTGTAACAACATATATATATATATATATATATATATATATATATATATATATATATATATATATATATATATATATATATATATATATATATATATATATATATATATATATATATATATATATATATATATATATATATATATATATATATATATATATATATATATACATATATATATATACATATATATATATATATATATATATATATATATATATATATATATATATATATATATATATATATATATATATATATATATCTCTTCCCAGTAGCGGACTGGGTCTTAAAACCGGCCCGGGCATCCTTCACCTAGGTCGGCCCAATATTCATTAATATGTTGCTTATCTGAGAAAATAGACAAAATGCTTGAAAAAAAAAACTAATTAAAATCCACTAAATATTAAATGTATTTTCAGTAACACAAGCACATGTCATGTCTAAGAGAGTGGATGCCTGCGCAGTTTGCTGCTTCTGGCAGCCACACCATCAATGATATCCTTAGTTTCAAGTTTGGCCAGGATCCCTTTTTCCACAGACATCAACATGAACGCCTCAAGATGTTCTTGTGTCATTGTACTTCGCAGACGGCTTTTGGTTCTCTTCAAAGCAGAGAAAGACTGTTCACATGCCACTTGTGACACAGGCAGCATTAGCAGCAGCTTGTAGACAAGCCCAATGCTCTTGTAGGCATCAGTGAAGAGGTTCAACCTGAGGAGTACCTTGGAGCAGCAGAGAGGACAGGCTTTACATGACTTACATGTACTTGGCAGAGTCTTCCTGTCCTGTTCAGACTCACTGTCCTGCTGCACTGTATAAGCATCTGCTACTGATTGTTTCAGTGTTGACCATTGTTCTCCAAGGCTTCGCAGTTCTTTTCATAGTTGTTCCACAGTGACACCATCATCAAATCTCAGCAAATGTTTATGCAGCTCTTCCATAACTCCCGGTGGCACTTGATCAAAGTTCCTTGGGTGAAGAAGTGAGAGATCAGCATACAATGTTTATGTTGCTGATCTGTCAAACCGCTGCTCAATGCTGCTCACAATAGTGTCCACTATAGGTGAGGGCAAGACTACCGGAAGTAAGCTGTAACACGTGCCCTTTTGTGGTTTATTTTCAACGTATCCAATCACGTGGCTGTTGTCGCGAAGGGTGCACTAACCGGAAGTTACGTAGTTCCGTGGGTGCCTATTCAGTTGTACCAATTTACACAATAGTGTCCAATTTAGCATTGTAAGTCAGTTCGCGACATTGCTATCAATACTAGATCAGTAGTCAGTAGACCTATCTCAACCCACTAGGCCTATCGGCTCAAAATCCTTTTAACTGTTGACTTGGTAGTTTTTACAATGAAGGAAACACGTATCGGGAGTACATACGACATAGCGATTGTGAATGTGACAGCTCTGAGGCGTCTTTCGCTTCGCATCGCAGTGACAGCGAGCACCAATATGGCGACTGTAAGATTAAAATCTGGCTTCAAGCCCCCTCACCACCAAAAGCATTCAACCAGGCATATTAACACGCTCCTCCCCCTTCATTCTCGTTCTTCAAAGCAAAGCGGTAAAAATTGTTGTATCGCCATTATATATTACGACTTAAGAGCAACGGTACCCGCCCTAAGGGCGGGGCTTCAATTTGGTTGCATGATTTATATAAACATCCGTTAAGTATCACACGCAAATCATCAAAATCTAAACAGTATTTTTAGAATTTCAATAAAAAAAACCACATCACTGTTCATATTGGTAAATATTATTCCATCGTTTTTCAAATCATGATTAGTGATATCAACTGCACGCTTTTCTTTAGGAAAAAAAATGGAATGATTTTGTACCTCTTCTTCAGCTTAGAACTTCAGGATAGACGACATTGCTGATAAAAGTTCCTTTTCTCTCTTTGAAGTTCTTGGCAAACATTTTTATATTGCCACTGCTGCCAACGCGACGTCATGGCATTATTCATTACATTCATTCATTCATTCATTAAATTAATGATCATTAAACATTATTATTCTTACGCTCATTAAACGTTCATTAAACATTAAACGTTCATTAAACGATTACGAAAATAAAAACGAAAAACATTACGAAATTACGTTCACACCGTCACATCAAACGACCGTGAACACAAAAGTCACAAACATTGTCACAAACGTTACGTTACGTAATTCAAACCGTGAACACATCCAATATTGGAGAGCCCATTCCGCAAACGATTTGTTTTCTCTGGTACGTGTTTCTGGGCGGGTACCGTTTCAGATAAACCGGTAAAATGCCTCCCAAACGGAAAGTCTCATCAACGAAAACGTCCAAAGAAGCTGTTGCAAGAAAGAAGGCTCGCCTAGACGAGGAGTCGAGGACTATCGGAAGCAGGAACAAGTACGTGACACAGCTGCACACCAGTCTCGGAGGCAGTACAAGGAATACAGATCTGGTGAACAAGATCGTGACAGCTGCACACCAGAACAGTGATGTGGCTTTTATTGAAATTCTGCAAATACTGTTTAGATTTTGATGATTTGCGTGTGATATGATTTAACGGGTGTTTATATAAATCATTTATAATTTAAAAAGCCTTCAATTTCTGATATTTTGCCTTTTCATTTGGGCTTCCCATTTGAAGCCCCGCCCTAAGGGCGGGTACCGTTGCTAGTAATTATAATGACCTTTTGACCTTTTGATATTTAGCGGGGAATCCCCGGGGATGGAGGCAGAAGTTTTCCGTGACAATTTTTTTTCAGCAGTTTTTTATCCAGCCCAGCGGCCCATTGTTTACCCAGCGGTCCCAGCCCACCAGGCTTGCCCAAATGCCCGTATGGCCAGTCCGCCTATGTCTCTTCCATACCCTAACTCCGATATACTCTAAAGTTAATTATTTCCACATGCCTCGCGCACTTATGCCTTCCACATGCCTTCCCCCTCCAACCTCCCTTTGTGTCTCTTATGCTCCCCCATTATTTTTCTCTGTTTTAATTCCCATTTTGTCTCTACTCCAAGTGAATACGTAATGAATAGATGCACTCAAACCTTATAAACCACTCGATGGTATTCATAGAATACTTACCGTGCGCATTCAACTTGGTGCGTGCCAACTTTTATGTTTGTGAACGTTTTTTTTTTCTTTCATCCAATATGGCTGCCAGACCACGTGAGAGTTTACATCATAAATTTATATTCTCTAATATAATTGTCGCGTAGATCATGCTCAATAAATTTAAAACTGATCAGACTAAGCGTTGTCCCTATCATTATCAAATTATGACATCATAATTACGGCACCAATGACGTCATCGTTAACACCTATTCCCCATGCGGATTTTTTTTACAATTATATATTTTACAATTTCAAAAAACAAACAAGAGCCATGTTTCAATTTTTTCCCCTGGAGCGGTTTTGGTGATATAAAGGTGCAACTTTTTTCGGTTTTTCCAAGACGGCGCCCGTGATGCCATGTGACCTATGACGTTATAATCATCATTTAAATATTCTATAGGAGGAAACGCTCCTTATGGTGCAAATTTCATGTCAGTTGGACCAAGAATTGCAGAAAAAAATTCATACTGATCGTATCAAGCGTTGTACTTTGTTGTATTCAACGAAAATTCCCCCCTCCCCCGACCGGCAACGCCAGGTACTTCTGCTCGTCCACTATATAAGAGAGCTGTTGGTCTGTCTGTGTGTGTGTCTGTTACCATCTTTCTCAGAGATAGCTGAACGGATCTTCGTTAAACTTTGAGAGGTTCATCAGTGAGTTATTGGGAGTGTTCTAGAACAAACAAAAAACATTTAGAAAAAAAAAAAAGTTCGGTTTTTGGGATTTAAAAAAAAACATTCGACAGTGCCTAAGCCTTTTTGATTAAAGACAGTTATATATAAGTACACATTCACGTAAATAAATACAAAACAATCACCAGACATTTGAACACCAATAATAAAACAATTCCGGGAGCAGTCAAAGTTGGTTGTAAGGCTTCTTCTTCTTCCTGAACGTCATCATACTTAATTCAGAAACGTGATGAACGGCACATTCACCAAAAAATATTCAACAAAAAAGTAAAATGATGATTTGACATTTATGATGGATTCTGATTTGGATGTAATTGCTTTTCCATTATATTTGCCCTCATTTCAAATATGTTAATGTTTCTGTTTCACTTGAGCAACGCCAGGTACTCCAGCTATAAAGACTTTTATAGCTCCTTCAGGGGGCCGCGGCCTTATTCGGGGGTGTGGGGATCAGGAGAGGGGCATAAATACATGTAAATGTGTACCATGTAGCGCCACCTGGTGATGGTGGCAGAGGGTATTACAATTTCTTTTTTTACCTGTGCAACAGTGAGGTTATGAAGCACTCTTTGCATGGGAAAATTTTTCCTCCTTCCCTCCCCCCTCCCCCAAAACGGGAGGGCCTGTCAAAGCCACCCCCTCCCCAACCCCCTCCCCCCCACCCCCACCCACCCCACCCTCCTCCGCAACGCCGGGTACTAATGCTAGTGTCATTATAAAACAATATCAGCCGTCCCCAAGGGGTTTTATAACTTACAATCGACCCTTTAGACCCGTAGACCTTTAGTATCTCGAGACCCGTTCGACCCCTTTATATTCACACAACAAAACATCTAACACAGGCTATATCTACTTTTTCCAGCAAGTAATGCGCAATCTAGACCCACCCGGAAGGTGGCTACTCTGCTAGTTTGAACAGAATTTTCATATTGGGTCTACGAATTGGTTCACCAATCAAAACCTGGAAGCATATTGCTTTTGAGGTCAAAAGCTCAAAGGGTCAAATGTCAAGGTCGCATAGAATCATCAATTTTCATCCGATTGACTTAATTTGAACAGGGTTTGCATGTTGTGTACATGAAGCCGATTGTTTGAGGTAAAATGGTCAAAGTTCAAGGTCACATTACATTATCAATTTTCATCCTACGAACTTGAAATTTGAACAGAATTTGCACATTGTTCACTAATACTAATTGGTTTCCCGAAAATTAGAATGATCGATTTAGCCGTTTTGACATGCCAATCATTTCCATGACAACAATTTCAGCCCATTATAATCAAATGGGACGTTTTGTGAATTTATTATTGCCATACCTCAACAATTCTTTGCCATACCTCAATAATATAACAATCAATACTTCAAATTGAAACTTATGCAGATTATTTGTACGTATATTGTACCCCTCGGTGTACATAGTATACTGTATGTGAGTAATATTTGGTGAAATTTAGTCAATGGTCAAGGTCAAGGACGTCCAAAACATGCAAAACACATATTAGGCCGCAATTAGAAAAACGTATCAGCCAAATTTGATATGATTATGAATGACAATTACCAATCATGTAATGGCGCTTTTCCACCGTGGTACAACAAGGCCCAAATCTTCGTTGTCGGTCTTCATAATTGTCTGCAAAGGTTTCCTTCTCTTTTTAGCTGTCTCCTCTTTCTGGCATCTTTCAGCTTCTTCTCAAACACGTCCTCTCTCCTTTTGCGTTTCGCGAAAAAACTCATGCTCAGATAGAAGTAAAACACCATCAAGTTCCTCCAAAGTTGCGGAGCTGTTTACAGTTTTTAGCGCTTTTCCATTGCACAGAACGGCACGGTACGGCAAGTACAGTACGGTTCGGTACGGTACGGTAATCCCTGTGTCGTTTTTCCATCGCACAACAGAATCGTCAAAATAGGCGGAGTTATCTGAAGTGACGAAAAAAAAAACGTGACCGCTAATGGTGACGTAATTATCTCCACCACCAAAGGTGCATGGAGGTTATGTTTTCACCTCTGTCTGTTTGTTTGTCCGTTTGTCTGTGAAGAAAATATCTCAAAAAGTTGCGGACGGATTCGGACGAAATTTGTCAGAGATGTAGCATATGTGACAAGGACGAAATGATTAGGTTTTGGTGAAGATCCGGATTCGGATCCGGCTAGTAGAATTTTTAAGGTTATTCCTCACCATTGGGAGATCGGGCCAAAAACGATACATAGCGGGATATCTCAAAAAGTTGTGGACGGATGATTTTGATTAAATGTGATTCTGTATTGTGATTTTCTGGTCGACTCTGGGATACAAAACGTAAACTGTTCACCTGGTGAAGGTATGCTTGCTACTGAGTGCCAGGTCAAATTTTCGAAATTGTTAAATTACTGTTTCCATGGCAACTACTGATTAGTTGGATTTCACACGTCTTGTTCTCTACAAAACATCTTTATAGTTGGGTTGGCTGTCTGTTTGTGAGCAGGATATCTCAAAATGCTATGGATGGGTTTGGCTGGAACTTAGGGGACATGTTGGGTGTGTGAAAAGACGAAATTGATTAGATTTTGGTGAAAATCCGGATTCAGATCCGGCTACTAGAATCTCTTAAGTGGTTTTTCACTATTGGGAGATCGAGCCAAAACACGATATGTCACAAGATGTCTCAAAAAGTTGTGGACGGATTATGACAAAACTTGGTCGATGAGTTGGGTAGATGAAAAGAACAACCCGATTAGATTTCGGTGAAGGTCCGGATGCAGATCCAGCCTATGGGTGGGCTACACAACGTAAAACGGCTCAGGCTGGCGGAGGTAATCATTCTTCCGAGTGCTGATTTATAGTTTTTCTTGTGGCCTTGTAACCAATATATATATATATATATATATACACACACTAGCATGAGTACCTGGCATTGTGGGGGTGGGAGGGGAGGGGTGGGGTGGCTTTGACAGGCCCCTCCGTTTTGGGGGAGTAGGGGGGGGGGGGGGGAAGAAGGGAAGGAGGAAAAATTTTCCCATGCAAAGAGTGCTTCTTACCCTCAGTGTTGCAACGGGTAAAAAGGCATTTGTCATACCCTCTGCCACCATCACCAGGTGGCGCTACACGGTACACATTTACATAGAGAATGTACGCCCTCTCCTGGTCCCCAAATCCCCCGAATGAGGCCGCGGCCCCTGAATGAGCTATAAAAGTGTTTATAGCTGGAGTACCTGGCATTGCTCAAGCGAAACGGAAACATTAACATATTTGAAATGAGGGCAAATATAATGGAAAAGCAATTACATCCAAATCAGAATCCATCACAAATGTCAAATCATCATTTTACCTTTTTGTTGAAGATATGCTGGTGAATGTGCCATTCATCACGTTTCTGAGTTAAGTATGATGACGTTCAGGAAGAAGAAGAAGCCTTACCACCAACTTCGACCAATTCCGGAATTGTTTTATCATTTGTGTTCAAATGTCTGGTGATTGTTTTGTATTTATTTATGCAAAATGTACTTTTATATGACTGCCATTAATCAAAAAGGCTTAGGCACTACAGAGAGTTTTTTTTTTAATCCAAAAAAACGAACTTTAAAAATAACAAATTTTTTGCCTAAAATACTCAGTCACTGATGGACCTCTGAAAGTTTGATGAAAATCCATTCAGCCATCTCTGAGAAAAATGGCGACACACAGACAGACAGACCAACTCTTATGGAGCTTTTCCATTGAACAGTGCGGTTCAGTACGGCACGATAATCCCTGTGTCGTTTTTCCATTGCACAATGGAACTATGAAAACAGGCGGAGTTATCTGAAATGACAAAAAAAAGATGCAACCACTGTGGTGATGTAATTTCTCATATGACACGAAACTGTAAACAGCTCCGCAACTATGGAGGAACTTGAAGGTGCGTTTTACTTCTTCCTCGGGTTCTGGTTTTATCTGAACATGAGTTTTTTTAGCGAAATGCAAAAAGAGAGAGGACGTGTTTGAGAAGGAAGTGTTTGAGAAGAAGCTGAAAGATGCCAGAAACGCCGATGAGGGCTTGCACCTCAGCAGCAGGCCAAACTGAACTCTCCAGGTTTTTCCATGTATTTTTTCTGATTCTTATCACTTATGCTTTAGCTATCTTCTCTCCGGAATCGTGGTATTACAAAATAGTGGTTGGGTCTGAACATAGCGTGAAGGTTCTGTGACGATTGCAATTGACCAATCAACAGTCTGCAGTATTGTTAGCTCCACCATAGGTCCTGGTTCGGCTCGTTTGGTACCTATCCATAGCAGGAACCAAATTTAGCATGGGTACTTAGGTACGGTACGGTTCGCTTGGTAATGGCAAAACGAACAAACGGATTTTGGTTACAGTACGATACGGTACCATGGTGTAAAAGCGCCTATATATATATATATATATATATATATATATATATATATATATATATATATATATATATATATATATATATATATATACATATATATACATATATATATATATATATATACATATATATACATATATATACATATATATACATATATATATATATATATATATATATATATATATATATATATATATATATATATATACGGATATATATATATATACGGACCGTGGATAAGGTGGTGATTTGCCAAGCGGATGGCGGCCGCGGCCCGAACTATTAACAATGACTAAGACCCGATTCCTTAAACGTGGGCCAAATCGTGCCACAGATATTCAATGGGGAAAAGACAAAGGCGACACGGATGTGAAGAAGAGGAAGACAGAAGTAGGAAATACGAATATAATTTATTTGCTATTTACAACCAAAAGAAACCAAGGAGGAGGAAGGATAATAAAATAATTTACAGAAGAAATCAAGGAGACACAGTGAAAATTCTAGCTTATCTATGCAGTCTTACTTAGGAACCCAAGGACAAGACAAACAAAGCTGGACTCACACGAATGGGAAATTTGCAGGCAGGAATGATCGGAAGGAGGAATAGCTTGGCGGGAGAGGAAGGTTCAGCGGGGATCGGTCGGGCTGGAAGCGGACAGCCGCCGTCAATACTGGAGCTGGGATCGCCAAACCGCCGCGGTTCCAAACTGCACGGCGAAGCTCCTCCGGTGCACCGTGCGCACTTCGCACTTGTTCCTGCGCACTTGTTCTTGCGCACTTCGCACTTGTTCCTATCTCTGACTCAACTCTCTCTTTTTGCACCTGTGTCAGGCTTCCCCGTGCTTCGCACTTCGCACTTCTGCCGTATATCTGACTCAACTCTCTCTTTGCACTTGTGTCAAAGGCTTCCCCGCGCTTCTGTCAAAGGCTTCCGCGCGCGCTTTTTATAACGCCGCGGGCGATCAAGCCGCCGGCCTCTAGAACACGCCCATCGGTGAGCTCGCCTCGGCCCTGATTGGTCGGCACGGGCTCTCTGGCTCCGCCCTTGATGACGAGGGGCGGCCAATGCCCTGGATTCGGCGGCTCCTCCCCCTTCTTCTCCAAGCCTACCTCGTGGCTAATGGAGTCGCGGTGAAAACCGCCCAGCAGCTGCGGCGAATGCAGTTGGCAATCGAGGCTTTGTTATTGACAATGAAAGGGGATCTATCTATTTGAATTCGGTGCAATGGAGGGTCAATTAATGGAAGACACAGCCTTAACCTACATAGAATAAGGAAATAAACTACCAACAAGGAGGAAATCTAAGATTGGCTAACGTGATTGTTTATGACCTAATTACGGGACGCACTTTGACCTTTATACACAACTGGAGGAAGGAGGGCGATATTTTTACAACAATTTACACAACAATAAAAAAACACTTCTCATATCCACAACACTGCACCCTCCTCCTCTTAGGCACGTCCCGGGCCTATTACCTTTACGTTTAGTGTGGCACGTAGGTGTAGTTCCCTCTACATTTAACCTGACCCTGAGTGTGACAGTTTTAAAACATAAATAAATATGTCCCACTGCTCCATTGCACCCTGCCTAACAGATTCACGCCCACAACTAACCGAATTGCGGTATGGTCTTCAAACTAAAACACTTACGATGGGGGCGCATTATTTACAACCACGCTATTTTATTTACAAAACGCAACCCAGGACCTGTGATTGTTCTTTTGGGGGGGAGAGACAGTCTGCTCTGCATCAACGCACAACGAAGCACCCAACAATGCACCAATACACCATCAAGCACCAATCGGTGCACCGTCACCACAGTTCAATAAAAATAAAAACAACAAACCCTGGTGCTGGTCTTCTTCTTCGGCTCCCTCTGCTGGCTATTGTTATCTTCCTGATGTTGTCATCTTCTTTGCTGGTGGCCTATTTGTCATAATAAAAAAAGCACAAAACGTGTCCATTTTTATTTATTTATGGCCCACAGGGCCGACTAGTGTGGTTCACCTGTGGGGCATAGGTGCCCTGTGACCAAGGTCCGCCAGCAAGATCTCGGGCCTTCATGGCCGGTTCCAGCAGAGGGGCCATGCCCCAACCCATGGGGTCCATAAGTGGTGCTCAGCCACAGACATGTGGTCCATAAGGTGGTGCATCGATGCAGACAGCTGTGGTTGCGAGAGTTTTGGGCGCACAATGGCGGACTCACGCACGCTCCCCTCGGCGCCCAGTGGCGCACAGTCCTCATGTGGGAGACAAGGGGGGGGGGGAAAAACAGGTGAGCGAGGGGTAAGGTCACAAGGGTACACATCAATAAAGGCAATGCAAGGCGAGGTGCGTATGGAGACGGAGCGGAGAAAAGCTCGTCCCTACCGTACGTCACCCCCCCTGTCACCTACTCTACCCTTGCCCTTACCCCATATTTACAACAATCTACACAGTTACAAATTCGTCACTACTGTCACGTCTCCCCATATCTCTCCTATACCAAATTCGTCACCACAATCCCTCTAACCAAAATTTGCCATCACCCAATTCATCATCAATCCTCATAAGGAGGAAGAGATGGAACATCAAAGCACAATGTCACACCCACGTCATGATGCGTCTCACATTCCAAACATTTGCATCAAAATAATAAAATAACAAAACATCCATGGCATGGTGTGGAGTAGCGTCACCTCAGGTGAGTGGATGCAGATGGTGCAAGGAGATTTCAATCCTAACTACCTTCTAAATGACATTAACACACTTTACACTACCCGGGGTCTTTCCCTGCCAAACCATTGGCCAACTTACTCTATGTGGTTTTAAGAACCAAATTCCCATTGACCAAACTGTGGTGCTTCCTCAAATTGGGGTCTCACTCCCCCGATGCAACTCCCTGTGCCCTTGCACAATTTCCGGGCTGAGTCGTGTAGCTCTCCCAGCAGGTCTACTCACCTGCACACCTCCACCACTGTAGTTGCCACCCGAGCTTACCTAGCTCCTCACCCTAACCTATCTAACTGGGGAAGGCCCCTCCTGGCTCTGTCACCCCTCGGTGCCCTCTGGCACTGGGCTACCCGGGTCCGTCCTCCGGATCCTCGGGCCCCATCCACAACTCTAACGGCTCCCAGAGCCCACCTGCGGCCTCACCTGGCCGACATCCTCACAGTGGTGGAGTGCCCAATCAACTACACATACTAACAGGCTACACGCCCAGCCATTTCCACAACACTAATGCACCCATCCAAACTCCATTCTTCCACACGCACCACAGATGCCAATATTCAACCACAATTTACCTGTACCCTCTACCTAACACTTACACTACCCTCCCCGGGTATTCGTGATGGGGTCCATCCCCCTTTCCCCCATCCACACCTTCGCACCATCCACTCCACTCCACAGTTTCCACCATACTCACTCCACGACCATCCATTCCATACTCCATATATTCCACACTCCATGTATTCCACACAACCATTCTCCATACCTCCTGTAGTTGCACACCTGTGCAATCACACCTGGTGCCACCTGCACCCTCCTTCCTCCCTGGACCATTTGGGTCAACACAACACACATCACCATCATTCTCACTCATACACTGCTCCATCCACCTGTTCAGTTGCACACCTGTGCAATCACAATACAACTCACAATCACAATCAGTTACTCATACCCTGCTCAATACACTTTCGATCCTCACACACACGGCATCATCTCATCTAACTACTCCCCTCTGGAACTTGCGCTTCCCAGTCGCCCCTTTAAACTATTGCGCTCCCTCATCATTATCATCCAACTAATCTACCTGCGTCCCCACTACAGGTATCATTGTCACTACCTAACCTTAGCGTTACCTATTGTCAATCTCTAGGTCCCTACACACGATATCCTAACCCTCCCGGGCTAGTTTTCACTGCCAAACCCCATAACACTATTGCTCCTTTGCCCCCGTTGTGAGAGATGGCAGAGTTGCCATCCCACCACATCGGGCATCTCCCACTACCAATTTGGCTCATCCAAATTCCAACTAATCAAAATTTTCTATCCCAAAATTTCGAATCCAAAAACACTATCAGTATCACCATCATCACAGTCCGCTATATCCTAGCCTCGGTGCGTCATGACATCATTAAACTCGGCTTCGCAAAGCCGAGCAATGAATTCAGGTGGTTTGGTCGCCTGCAGGTTGAATCCGTCCGGCTTTTGGTTCAAGGGAGGTGGTTTGGTCGGGCCGAGATTCCATGCACCATCTCGGCGCGGCACCTCCCGGTCCCGGGCCCGATGGCTCAATCTCGCCCGGTCGAAACCCCGCCCCCGCCAAGGGGCTCCGGTCCGCTTCCTCCTACTCGCCCTTGAACTGGACCGGTCGCCTCGCCCGACAAGGCCCGGACTCGACCGTGCGGGGCGGGGCGGGGCCAGGCCCGAATCATGCGCAACGCCCCGAAGCGGGGCGACACAGCATCGATCCGCGCGAGGCTTCGCATCCAACAAAGCCAAAGGGCTCCGCGCACCGAGCACCCGCTATCCGTCGCCCTTACTGCTAACTCGGTCAACGTCGATGCTTCACCTGCAGGCTCACACCACGCGACCCGTTTCACGCTCACAAAACCTGGCGTCTCGGCGCCTCCAGTGCATCCCACACACTCCGTCCATTCCACCAACGCACTCCCTGCTACACACCACATCTCCCGCACACCTTCTTGCACACACTCGCCGTTCGCACACTTCGGTCCACACCTCTTCTCCGTTACGTCCTCCGTAACACTCACCATGGGCGTGCACTCTTGCATCCGCCCACTAACACGCTCCGATGTGCTCTCTCGCACTCGCGCCACCACCAACTCATTCTCCGTGTCACACTCCGTACACCCCGACGTGCATTCTCGCTCGCACTCGGTTTGACACTCGCGCTCCGATGTGCCCTCTCGCACTCACACCACCACCAACTCATTCTCCGTGTCACACTCCGTACACCCCGACGTGCATTTTTGCTTGCACTCGGTTTCACACTCGCGCTCTGATGTGCTCGCTCGCACTCGCGCCACCACCAACTCACTCTCCGTACACCCCGACGTGCATTCTCGCTCGCACTCGGTTTCACACTCGTGCTTCGTAACACGCTCACCCCTTGACGCACACTTTTTTTTCACACGCGCGCCATTTCCACTCACACGGGACCCTTCACCAACGCCCGGGTGCCATATTGACCCCAATCGCGCAACAATCCTGTTGTCGTCAAACATCCTTCCACAAAATCTCCCCGCACAATACACAGCACGACTCACCTGGGGGATCCTTTTCTCCACGCGCACCTGCAAACTTCCATTTGGGTTAAGCACAGCATCGTGATGTGAGCAGGGACTTTGTACATAATCCATTTCTCCCTGCAATTCCCGGGCTACCTCCGTCGTCTCTTCAATTTTAATTCCCAGCACTTTTTCTTTATTCTCCTCGACGACCGTTGGCTTTATTAAAATTCCATCTTCTACCTCAACGGTCGCCGGCTGCCCCATACCCCGGGTCGCGATCTCTATACCCGTCATTTTACCCGCGCTTTTCTCCACTTCGCTCAACCAGTGCTTCTCGACCCGCATTACCTCCTCGTGCACCCCTGGGACCTGCTCGCTCAACCCGTGGTCTCTGTCCCTCTCCGCTTCCCTTACTTCATATGCGACTCTGTCCCTCGCCATTTCCTCAGTTATTTCTTTAATTTGGTTTCTGGTACCCCTCGCTTCGTCCCTCATTGCCCCAATTTGGTCTCCCAGCCCCCTGTTCTCTTCCATGAGGGCTCGCATTTGCAGCATGAATAGGCCCCAGTCCATTGGCGGCGCTGCTACGGTCACGGGCGCGGCGAAATTTGGTGCCGCTGTAACCACGTGCGCGAGGGCGCCATTTTGCGCACCTGATACTCCCTCAACCACCTCACCATTGCTCTCCTCCATTTCCTCCCTCTGGTCCTGGGTTACCCCTAACCCCTCTTCTAGTTCCCCCACCTGCATCCGATCACCTTGACCAGCCATGGCACGATTTCCAAATTCAAGATTTTAAATAAAACAAAATTTTTGGGCCACCCGTAATTTTGAGCGCGCTATTCACACCTCAGGTCCGAATCTCACTCCCAGACACCAATTGTTACGGCCAATAGTACAATTGGTGTCCAAAATTTGGGCTAAATAAATTTAGTCCCAGGTTCGAATCCCAACTCCTGACTACCAATTGTTACGGACCGCGGATAAGGTGTTGATTTGCCGAGCGGATTGCGGCCGCGGCCCGAACTATTAACAAAGACTAAGACCCGATTCCTTAAACGTGGGCCAAATCGTGCCACAGATATTCAATGGGGAAAAGACAAAGGCGACACGGATGTGAAGAAGAGGAAGACAGAAGTAGGAAATACGAATATAATTTATTTGCTATTTACAACCAAAAGAAACCAAGGAGGAGGAAGGATAATAAAATAATTTACAGAAGAAATCAAGGAGACACAGTGAAAATTCTAGCTTATCTATGCAGTCTTACTTAGGAACCCAAGGACAAGACAAACAAAGACGGACTCACACGAATGGGGAATTTTCAGGCAGGAATGATCGGAAGGAGGAATAGCTTGGCGGGAGAGGAAGGTTCAGCGGGGATCGGTCGGGCTGGAAGTGGACAGCCGCCGTCAATACTGGAGCTGGGATCGCCAAACCACCACGGTTCCAAACTGCACGGCGAAGCTCCTCCGGTGCACCGTGCGCACTTCGCACTTGTTCCTGCGCACTTGTTCTTGCGCACTTCGCACTTGTTCCTATCTCTGACTCAACTCTCTCTTTTTGCACTTGTGTCAAGGCTTCCCCGCGCTTCGCACTTCTGCCATATATCTGACTCAACTCTCTCTTTGCATCTGTGTCAAAGGCTTCCCCGTGCTTCTGTCAAAGGCTTCCGCGCGCGCTTTTTATAACGCCGCGGGCGATCAAGCCGCCGGCCTCTAGACCACGCCCATCGGTGAGCTCGCCTCGGCTCTGATTGGTCGGCACGGGCTCTCTGGCTCCGCCCTTGATGACGAGGGGCGGCCAACGCCCTGGATTTGGCGGCTCCTCCCCCTTCTTCTCCAAGCCTACCTCGTGGCTAATGGAGTCGCGGTGAAAACCGCCCAGCAGCTGCGGCGAATGCAGTTGGCAATCGAGGCTTTGTTATTGACAATGAAAGGGGATCTATCTATTTGAATTTGGTGCAATGGAGGGTCAATTAATGGAAGACACAGCCTTAACTTACATAGAATAAGGAAATAAACTACCAACAAGGAGGAAATCTAAGATTGGCTAACGTGATTGTTTATGACCTAATTACGGGACGCACTTTGACCTTTATACACAACTGGAGGAAGGAGGGCGATATTTTTACAACAATTTACACAACAATAAAAAAACACAATTCTCATATCCACAACAATATATATATATGTATATATATATATATATATATATATAATTATATACATATATATATATATATATTGTTGCGGTTATGCCATAAAGGCAAAAACCCCCTATAGTTCGTTGCACGACAACATGTAGCCTGCAGTAGTTAGATATGTCTTATTGAATGTTAAGATTAGCCCTTTCCCATTGTGTAGTAATCAAAACCAATATGCGTTGAAGTTAGACAGGATTTCAAACCCTCGTTGGTTAAGGGAAGCCAGTTTTAATGAGCAGGAAGGCGTGGCCAAAAGCACGGCCCAGGTGACCAATGGCGAGCCGGCAACCCGTCGCCATGAAGCGACAAGCCTCAGCCAATGGGAGGCTGTGGAATATTTTGAAGGGCGTGGGCAAATCTGGTAAAAGCCCGCGCGGAGCGCATTATCATTCTCTTGGCTTTGGATTTTCGCTGCGCTATGACCTGTTCTCTCTTGGCTTTGGATTTTCGTTGCGCTACGACCTCCAGCTCTCTCTTGCTTTGGATTTCGCCACGTGGACGACACCCTGCTCTGGACGCTTGTTTTGGCCTTTGTGTTTCGTCGACCACCAATCGCTTCTACGCCGATATCTTGCGCCATCCGGCTGACCTGCAAGCGTTGGCTTTTGACACGACTCACCTGAGCTGAAGTTGTCTGCCTGCGTGTCAGCTCGTCCCACCTGTGCTGAATCTAGCTCAACGTGCGCTGGAGTTCGTCCTTCTGACCTGACCTCATCGAGCCGCGAGCTGCGCACACCAGACAACGTGGTCACCAGTGAGGCAATTCCAGCACGTACATCGGTACGCCCTTAACCAGAGTGTTATTCCCTGAGTGTGAGTGTGTCAGAGTGTGAAGGCGCCAGTGGGGTAAGATAGGTAAGATTTTGAAAGGTAAGAAACCCTCATTCTTATGATAGGTAAGAATAGTTAAGCTGAATCTTCGTCTCTGTTTCTCTGTGCCTTCTAAATAAAAGGTTGTACATTTGATTCCTTTTCAACCTGTTCGGTATGTCCTTTCACCAATTGGATTAGCATCATCCGAGACCGAATTTGGCTAGTCTCAGGTCCATAAATCTCGTGGGGTAACGCCGCTTTCCACACCGTGCAAATCCGCTCGGCACCCATAAGGTGTGGGAAAGTGAGGGTTCAATCGCGCGGTTCTTCGGCACCCACGTGCACCTTGATCCGTGCACCTTGAAGGTATATTCGTGATTCTCCGGTATTAACCGAGGGGACTCGCGCAACAAAATTGTTGTACAAGAAGGGGGATTTTTTTGAACCCGGCTCCCGACCGCAACAATATATATATATATATATGTGTGTATATATATATATATATATATATATATATATATATATATATATATATATATATATTCTTTTTTTTTTAATAAAGAGGAAGTAAATTACTGCGTTGGGCTAGTGTGAAAAAATTCTGACAACCCAGGATTCGAGCCCACGAAGCTCATCACTTACGCGGTGACAGCCCACTGAGCTATTGAGTCTCTGGGATATCCTCAGACATGTATATGTATGTATATATATGGATATATATATAGACATATATATTTAAGAAACAGGAAGTAAAGTCCTGCGTGGGGCTAGTGTGAAAAAATTCTGACTCAACCCGGGACTCGAACCCAGGAACCTCATCACTTACGCGGTGACAGCCTTCTGAGCTATTGAGTCTCTGGGATATCCTCAGATACGTATATGTATATATATATATGTATGTGTAAATATATATGTATGTGTATATATATATATATATATATATATATATATATATATATATATATATATATACATATATATAGATAGATATATATATATATAGATATATGTATATATAGGTATATATATGTATATTATGTAGGTATATATGCATATACAGTCACGTGGAAAAGTAAGTACACCCCATGTAAAGTTTTGACTTTTTCAACATATTTCAACATACAGGTATTTGACCTTCATTTCAACAATATTGATAGATAAAGGTGATATAATATAACAAATATCATGAAACATTTACATTTTGTAGTCCATTGTATAATTTAAATAAACATAAATGCAAATTTCACATGTGGAAAAAGTAGGTACACCCCCACATTTATCACTACTTCAAATACGTAAAATTAGAATCAGGTGCACCAGCTCAGGTGCAAATGATGAGAACATCGTTAGAGAGGATCTTGGAGGAACCTGTCTTATTTAAACCTCAGACATTTAGTTTGGTTTGCTCTTTGTTGTTGAAGTGGGCGGTGTCACCATGCCTAGATCAAAAGAGCTCCCTGAGGCTTTCAGAAAGAAGGTTATAGATGCCTACGAGTCTGGGAAGGGATTTGAAAAGATCTCCAAACAATTTGAAATCAATCATTCAACTGTCCGGAAGATCATCTGCAAGTGGAGAAGATTCCAAACAACTGGCAACTTGTTCAGGCCAGGCCACCCCAGCAAGTTCAGCCTGAGAGCAGACCGCAAGATGCTGAAAGAAGTCTCTAAGAACCACAGAATGTCATAACGGGACCTACAGGTAGCTCTTGCCACTGTTGATGTCAAAGTGCACAAGTCCACCATTAGAAAGAGGCTGCACAAATTTGATCCACATGGGAGGTGTGCCAGGAGGAAACCTTTGCTGTCCAGAAAGAACATCAGGGCAAGACTAAAGTTTGCCAATGAACACCTAGGCAAAGACCAGCACTTCTGGAACAATGTGCTCTGGACAGATGAGTCAAATGTAGAGCTATTTGGCCACAGGAAGAGAAGACATGTTTGGCGAAAACCAAAGACAGCATTTGACCACAAGAACCTGATACCAACTGTAAAGCATGGTGGTGGAAATATTATGGTTTGGGGCAGCTTTGCTGCATCAGGGCCTGGGCAGCTCACCATCATAGAATCCACTATGAATTCTTCATTGTACCAGAGGGTGCTTGAGGATAAGGTGAGGCCATCTTTCGGAAAGTTGAAGCTCAATCGAAGGTGGACTTTGCAACATGACAATGACCCTAAACATACCAGTAAATCCACCAAGGAATGGCTGAAAAGAAAGAAATGGAGGGTTCTGGAATGGCCAAGTCAAAGCCCGGATCTAAATCCCATCGAGATGTTGTGGGGGAATTTGAAACAAGCTGTGCATGCAAGAAACCCCTCAAACATCGCACAGCTGAAAGAATTCTGCATAGAGGAGTGGGCAAAAATTTCTCCCAGTCGATGCCAGAGACTGGTCGGCAGTTATAAGAAACGCCTACTTGAGGTTGTTTCTGCCAAAGGGGGCAATACCACCTATTAGAGCCAAGGGTGTACTTACTTTTTCCACATGCAAAATTTGCATTTATGTTTATTTAAATTATACAATGGACTACAAAATGTAAATGTTTCTTGATATTTGTTATATTATATCACCTTTATCTGTCAATATTGTTGAAATGAAGATCAAATAGCTGTACATTGAAATATGTTGAAAAAGTCAAAACTTTACATGGGGTGTACTTACTTTTTCACGTGACTGTATGTAGGTGTATATATATATATGTGTATATATATATATATATATATATATATATATATATATATATATATATATATATATATATATATATATATATATATATATATATATATATATATATATATATATGTGTATATATATATATATATATATATATATATATATATATATTAGGGTGGTCCTCAAATGTACACCAAAAAATAAAATTGGACTTTTTTCAGGTGCTTGTTGCTAAAATTGTTCCTTATTGTGAAAAAATGAAATGTGCCAAAGATGGTTTCTATACGACTTTATTTACTACTGTCACACATGGGTTGAAAATTACAATGTTTCAGTATCGACACACAAAATTGTTTTAAATAAACTAACACTCAGATGTAATCCCAAATCAGTAAGAATGTATGACAATCATCATAAACACACAGAGTAAGAGTCCTCCAGACCATTGATTCCTCATTTATAAGTTCTGTGGTAAATTATTTCCTCCTTATCTTCTTTGCGTCGGGGAACTGATGGCGATGCCACTCAACAACTTGCAACAGGTACTGGCGCTGCTGTTCATCCTTTGTCAAGACTTGATTGTCGTCCTGTATTAATGCTACACCACGTTCTGCAAAGTCGTTGACAGTGGCAATACCGCGCAAGACTTGCTGTGATGACTGAAATGATGGGTCATCGGCCCACTCACCAGGGTCCTTTTCTAGGAAATCAGTATTGACTTTGAATGCAGTAAAAATTCGCAGTGAGGCAGAAGTAACAAAATCTGCAACAGTCTTGGCAGCGATGGCTTCTTTTGCTGTAAGATCCACATGTACCCGTGGTTGAGGATTCTCTTGGCATTCTTCTTTAAGAGCAGCTACTATCATTCGCTTGACATCAAGCTCAACACTATCATCAAACAGAGCAAGTCCTGCCAGTTCTTCGCTGAGGTATCACAAGTGATTGGAAAGCTTTTTGCTGGTGGCTTCGGCAATCACTGAATCAGGATAGAAAATGAGTGCTTTTAAGAGAGCTAGGTCTCCAGCGGGAGCACCAATGGCAGATGGAGCGCTGAACCAGGCTTTGGTATACACTGCTCCAACAAATGCTGTAAAACGCTTTATGCCAGTGAGTTCCTTTGGGGTCAGTCAAAACTGATCACGGAACAAGTAGATCTTGATTCCATAAATCACACGGGCCATCCATCTTGCCCGATGCATGGCTCCTGGCTGCATGAACCTGAATCCTCTCGGAGGACGCTCACCAAACAGAATAATAGTCAACTCAAGAAGTTCACGGTAGTCATCTCGTAGTTGGCCCAATTCCAGTTTCTGGATGCAGAATGAAACGACATCTTCTTTGCAACTTTAAAATACACCTGAAACTACAGAGTCCAGGTCATCAGGCATCATTGGCTTAAACTTGCTTTGGTCAATGGAATTCCAGTTTGACTGGAAATGCTTGAAGACGGCTATCTCAGGTCCTTTTGATGGACCAATAAATGGTTTGAATGCTGCCATTGCTGCCTCTACCACTAGTTCCAGAATGTGATGCCGGCATGCAAAATGTAATAGTGGTCGTCCAAGCTTTTGCTGCAAAATAGTGCACCCACCAAGTGCTGAACCAGTGTTGCTGACTGTCGTGTCAAAGCTCATACCTGCCACCATGTCTTGCAAATGCCATTCTTCTAGGCATTGCATAACAGCAGCAGCTGTTGCTAGTCCAGTTCCTGCTGGCAGCTTTGGCACACCCAGAAGCTTTCCAGTTCCTTGTGGGTCACTGACAATGACAGGAAGGCGATCAACTTTTTTAGTCCCATCGTCTGGAAGGAGCTTGCCATCCCAATGAACCACCAGACTTGTGTTTGGAGCATAGGATGCCTGGATGTCACCTGCAATTGTCTTCCGTTGGATCCGCCTGGATTTCCTGATCGATGTGTGGTTGATGGCCAACTCTGAAGGGTCGTGTCCCAGAGCAGAAGCTGCTGCTGACAAGATGTGAACAGCTGATCGATCGCTAACCTTGGTGTGGTCGAGAGCTGCTGTTAGGTCCGGTGTAACAATGCTACTTGCACGCTTTCGGCTCTGCCTCTTTGAAGCAGATAGAACAGCAGTGTCGTCATGATCACTGGCTTCAGCACTGCTGTCTGTTGATGATGCTAGCTCAAGAGTCTCCTGTCAGGCTGCTTGCTTCTCTTTTTCATGCTGCTCTCTTTCAGTCAACACCTTGTCGCGTTGATGTGTCCGCTCCTCTTTTCCTGCTAGCACCTTGTCAACACCAACCATAAAGCCCCGTCGACCTGGCTCCTGTTGTGCCTTAAGGAATTCACGGTCCTCTGGTATTTTGATCAGATCAAGGACATCAACATGAGCAATGTCAAATAAGTCACGTAGACCGGTTTGAAACTGCTCTTCTTTCTTTATCTGAGGGACAGATCGCCGGCTCTTTCCTTTCAGGATGGATCTGTATTGTTCTACTTTTCTCTCTAGTTTTGCAATGATATTCCGCTCATCTGCAGTGGGGATCCGTGCTTTCTCCCAGATGCATAATGTCTCACGAACAACAGTTGTTGCAGCACTGCTTATGTCCAATTTCTCAGCATGATGTAGCTTAAAGTATCGCTGCAGAATCTCTTGCCAAGATGGGAGCCGAGTTTCTGGTAGTTTTTCAATATGGCAGCCTATCAGCCACACATGGTTCTTTTTTCTGGTTGCTCTTCTTGAAGTACTTGCACTCGCCATCATAACTGAAACAAACCGAAATAATTTCTGTATAGTGCTGATTAGCAGATTAGCAGGGGCCATGTGACAGTGGTAAAAGTTTTCAAAATGAAATGAAATTTTACCCAATTTGTTCTCTCTACAGGTGTAATAAAAAAATGGAAAAGCACTTTAGAAAAGTTAATGTTTACATTTGAGGACCACCCTAATATATATATATATATATATTGTGAGAAACCACCGGTGAAACCACCTGTTCTCACCCAGATTTGGTGCCCCGCCCACCGCGTGACGTGGCCTCCTTGGAGCCTCACGCGATCGGGAGGCGATTCGGCACGTGATTGGTGGAGAGTCCAGAGAGCGCGGTCGCCATCTTATGCAACGGACGCGACTGGAAGGCTCCGAGTGGGAAATAGATAAAGGGATTTCCCTTAATCTTCACGACAGCCGCGTTGGGCTGATCGTTTACCGTTCTGTATTTTACGAGTGAGTAACTCCGGAAGAGAACGAGTGATTCCCGGATCTCGTGGATTGGAACCGTGAGTCAGATATTGCCTGCGTCGTGTTGGAGCTGCTGGCCGACCGTCCTGCAGGCCTTGTGCGGTGTATTCCACTCGGTTACCCTCCGAGTCCCGGAGATCGTCGATTGGAACCGCGAGTGATCTTGCCTGCGTCCTGTTTGGAGCTTCTGGGGCCGACAGTTCCTGCAGGCTTTGTGCAGTGTATTCCATTCTGTTACCATTTATGGTTTTTGTGATCGAGCCAATAAAGCATCGTGCCTTACCCCTAGAAGGCCGATTAAAACACAATTGTGTTTATTGAGTTCTCTCTGTCCACTCCGTGGACTACTTGAAGCCCGGACATTAACGTCCGTATTCCGTGCTGGGAACCATTTCACAGCCGGGATTGCGACAAATGGGTTGCTCGTCCTAGGATCATTCAAGTAAGAGACATTCGAATTGAGACGGGAATTCTGCATCTGCATCTTCTTTGCATCTGCTCACCAGCGGACGCCGTCTTGGAGGAGCCTTCTCACCAGCGGACGCCGTCTTGGAGGAGCCTTCTCGCCAGCGGGCGCCGTCTTGGAGGAGCCTTCTCGCCGTGGGACGCTGTCTTGGGTGGTGCTTCACTGCCGAATAAGTGAATAGCTTCGGATCCCTCCAAACAACCGACAAAAAAAAACAAAAACGTGAGTATTTGTACGTGGTATTTTTCTCATTGGCAATTTGATGTGCGGTGGTGATATTGTGTAGTTCGTGTCGTATTTCCCCAACAGAGCGTTGTGTTTGAGCGTTGTGTTTTGTGCCTTGTCTTATGATAACTCGTAGCCAAGCTATGTCGACCAGAGAAATGAGAGTTCAACCTGATCATGTTGACAGTCGCGTGGGTGGCGATGCGAGCGACGCAATCAGCCTTGACCCAGTCACTAAACCCGATAAGTTAGGAAGCGATTCCATCATGACTAAATGCATGCGTTCGCCCTTCTGGACCGGGCTGACTCCGGTTCAACAACTTGACATGTATAACAGGGAGAATGACAGGGCAGAGGCAGAGCGTGCGGCAGCAGAGAGAGAGCGTGAGAGAGAGAGAGAGCGTGCGGCAGCAGCAGAGGCAGAGCGTGCTGCGGCAGCAGAGAGAGAGCATGCGGCAGCAGAGAGAGAGCGTGAGAGAGAGAGAGAGAGTGTGCGGCAGCAGCAGAAGCTGAACGCGTCAGAGAGCATGAGTTGCGAATGTTGACTGAACGACCGCGGGCAGAGGGGTCTGCTGCAAGAGTCCCGGAAACTGTTCATGTTCGTTTGCCGGACTGGACGGGAGACACGAAGCCAGAAGCGTATCTGGAGATGGCGGAGAAGTTGTTGGCTGCCGGTGGCATTGATGAGAGCTTGTGGGTCGGCCATCTTGTGAGCCATCTATCTGAGAGGGCGAGGGAGGTATATGCGAGGATGGCAACCGAGGACGCAAACAAATACAGGGCATTGAAGGCCGAGATTTTGAACGCCTATGCGGTGTCCGCATGTATTTATAGGAGAAATTTTTTCAGCTGGACTCGTGAGTCCAGTCAAACCTATGAGGAACATTCGCGGGCCTTGTTGGAACAGCTGCAGAGATGGTTCAAGGGGAGCAAGGTTGAGTTACCTCAAGCGGTTGCGGAACTCCTGGTGCGTTACCGTATCGATCAACAGCTTCCGCCTGACTTAGCATTGTTTCTTGTCGACAAAGACACTGTTTCCTTGGCAGACTGCGTCAACCTTATTGATAAACATGTTTTGGCGTGCAAAATGCTGCAAGTCACGCAGTCGCGTCGTAAGACGGAGGAGTCTGCGATCAAGACCGCCCCCCGTCTGCCCGGCGGCTGGATCGAGGGGAGGGGTTCTCCGATGCCCTCCACTGGTGGCGGTCGCGAGCCGCAGACCAGGGCAGGGCCCTGGTGCGATTTCTGCAAACGCGTGGGGCACGGTGAAAACCGCTGCTTCTCTAATCCCGCTAGTCCGGCCTACCGAGGCAACCCTCCTGTTAAGTCGGAGGGAGATCAGTGGAGCTCATCCGCCGGGCCCTCGCACACGACGGTGGCATCGGTGACCGAGGTCACTGCCACCGAGGCTAATTCCATTCATCCACTGTACCAGGATTATTCAGGGACAGCCTTAGTGGGTGGCCCTGATTCGATGCTGAAGTTTGAGGCCCAATACCTTCGGGATACTGGGGCGACACGGTGTGTTCTCCGGGCGGGGGTAGTTCCGGCCTCTCAGATGCGTTATACCGGCGAGTATACCCTCCTTCGGGGCATTGACCGGGTTCTTGGCCGGTATCCCCTTGCCCTCCTCGAGGTCCGGAGTGACATTTTTAAGGGTCCAGTGACCTGTGTGGTGGTACCCTACTACCCGATACCCGGGGTCTCCTTGCTGATTGGCAATGATGCCATGGCCAGGGAGGAGTCATTGACTCTGACCTGTGGGGGGGTCACTAGATCCCAGAGTAAACAGGCGGAGAGAGTGGCGGAGTCAGACATATCTTCACTCTGGCCCGAGGAGCCTAGCGCCTCGACTCCAGTTCCCGACGGTGACGTTGCGTCAGCTGAAGTCCACCCGAGCCTCCCGTCAAGCCACCCTCAGGTGCCGTGCTCCTCAGGGACCGCTCCCGCCATGTCGCGATTCAGCAGGAACGCTAATGCTAAGGTATATGTGGGAAACCTGGGCGATGGAGCAGCGAAAGCCGAGCTAGGGAGGGTCTTCGAACATTACGGACCACTCCGCAACGTATGGGTTGCTCGAAACCCACCTGGATTTGCAGTTGTTGAGTTTGAAGAGCCACGAGATGCTGAAGATTCGGTCAGAGCCCTTGATGGAAGGTTAATTTGCGGATCGCGTGTGTGCGTCGAGATGTCGAATGGCATGTCGCGGCGGCCTCGTTTCAGACGCCCTTTGGTCCGCAGGCCTTTCGACCCGAACGATCGATGTTACCAGTGCGGTGAAAGGGGTCATTACGCATATGACTGTTGTTCTCGACACCGGAGGAGTACCCGCCGCTCTAGGTCTCGGCCCGTTTCCTTCCTGTCAACGCTTCCCCCAACTTGAGTTTGGCCCCCTTGCCTCTCTATTGTGCTTTGTGTGAAGTGTAACTCTTGTAGGGTAGATATTAATGTGGTGTATGGTGTTAAAATTTGTGTGTGAAAAAAAAAACCAAACTGGTTCATTGTTAACCTGTTAATGCCTGTTAATTGCCTGTGCGTTAATAATTGCGTTATTGTTGCGCTATTGCGTTGCGTTGTATTGTTGCGTTGTTGCGTTATTGTTGTTAATAAGTGTTAATAATTGTTAATTGCGTTAATTGCCTGTTAGCGATTACCGCCATCATCTTGCCATGTGATTTGCACCTACTACAAATACTGGTTTTAAAAACGCCGTCTATTCGACGGGGTTTTTACTTAGGGGGGGAGGACTGTGAGAAACCACCGGTGAAACCACCTGTTCTCACCCAGATTTGGTGCCCCGCCCACCGCGTGACGTGGCCTCCTTGGAGCCTCACGCGATCGGGAGGCGATTCGGCACGTGATTGGTGGAGAGTCCAGAGAGCGCGGTCGCCATCTTATGCAACGGACGCGACTGGAAGGCTCCGAGTGGGAAATAGATAAAGGGATTTCCCTTAATCTTCACGACAGCCGCGTTGGGCTGATCGTTTACCGTTCTGTATTTTACGAGTGAGTAACTCCGGAAGAGAACGAGTGATTCCCGGATCTCGTGGATTGGAACCGTGAGTCAGATATTGCCTGCGTCGTGTTGGAGCTGCTGGCCGACCGTTCCTGCAGGCCTTGTGCGGTGTATTCCACTCGGTTACCCTCCGAGTCCCGGAGATCGTCGATTGGAACCGCGAGTGATCTTGCCTGCGTCCTGTTTGGAGCTTCTGGGGCCGACAGTTCCTGCAGGCTTTGTGCAGTGTATTCCATTCTGTTACCATTTATGGTTTTTGTGATCGAGCCAATAAAGCATCGTGCCTTACCCCTAGAAGGCCGATTAAAACACAATTGTGTTTATTGAGTTCTCTCTGTCCACTCCGTGGACTACTTGAAGCCCGGACATTAACGTCCGTATTCCGTGCTGGGAACCATTTCACAGCCGGGATCGCGACAATATATATATATGTATGTATGTATGTATGTATGTATGTATATATATATATATATATATATATATATATATGTGTGTGTATATATATATATATATATACTAGCTTGGCTCAGCTCGCTGCGCTCGCCTCACCAAGCGTCGATACTGAGGAACGGGCTTATTTTAACTGAGGCTAATGACTGTACCTGAGTTGCTGTGTTGTCATGATTTTCACCAATCATAATACAAACAATTACTTTGCACAAATGTATTTGTTGTGTTTGTGATATAACATTTTTATAGGCAATTTAGGTTGAAGATTTAGGTTGAATTTTTTTTTTTTTTCAAGAAAGAACCCCTCAGCACATATATAGGGGAGGGGTAGGTGCAGACTGGAAGTTTGGGACGATTACACATCACCACCACGTAATTCAAAACACCTCACCACCAAATAATTCAAAACACCGCACCACCACGTAATTCAAAATACCTCACCACCAAGTAATTCAAAACACCTCATCACCAAGTAATTTAAAACACCTCACCACCATAAAACACGTAATAAAAACACCTCGCCACCACGAAATTAAAAACACCTCACAGCCTTAAAACACATAATAAAAACACCTCACAGCCATAAAACACATAATAAAAACACCTCACCACCACAAAATTAAAAACACCTCACAGCCATAAAACACATAATAAAAACACCTCACAGCCATAAAACACGTAATAAAAACACCTCACAGCCACGAAATTAAAAACACCTCACCACCACATCATTTAAAAACACCTCACCACCAAGTAATTAAAAACACCTCACCACCACATAATTCAAAACACCTCATCACCAACTAATTCTAAACACCTCACCACCACATCATTAAAAACACCTCACCACCACGTCATTTAAAAACACCTCACCACAACATAATTCAAAATACCTCACCACCACGTGATTCAAAACCACCACAACGTTATTAAAAACACTTCACAACCACGGAAACAAAAGTTTAAGGGAGTCGTTAAGTGAGAACACAGACACTGCCCAGATGTGTCGATATCTATCTATAATTCCAGTAATCTCTGTGTGTGTGTGTATGCGACCGCTGTTTCTCGACAACTACCGGTCCGATATACTTGAAACTTGCCAGGTATATTGCTGGGGACCCGAGGATGTGCCTTTTCAAGGTTTTAAATTAATCGGACAAGTAATTACCGAGCTATGGCGATTTCTTTACCAAACTCCGCAAGCCGTTCGCTTTGGACCAAACCATTGCATGTAAATAGAGGGGGGGGGGGGGATTGTCACCGTACTCGCAAGCCGTTCGCTTTGGACCAAACCATTCCATGTAAATAGAGGGGGGGGGGGGGGGGGGATTGTCACCGTACTCGCAAGCCGTTCGCTTTGGACCAAACCATTTCATGTAAATAGAGGGGGGGGGGGGGGATTGTCACCGTACTCGCAAGCGGTTCGCTTTGGACCAAACCATTTCATGTAAATAGAGGGGGGGGATATAATTTTAGATATATATATAGTACGGGCATGCCCTAGTATAGATAAATGACTGTACCCGAGTTGCCGTTTTGTCATGGTTTAAACCAATCATAATTCAAACAATTATTTTGCACAAATGTATTTGTAATATACGTGATATCACATTTTATAAACAATTGAAGTTGAAAAAAAAAAATTTCCCAAAAAAATTCCAAAAACAAATTGGAACATTTTTCAAAAAAAAAACCCTTAGGACATACCGACGGGAGAGATATGTGCATTCCAGAAGTTTGGTACGATTTTACAAAAGTTTGAGAAAGTAGTTCAGTGACAACACGTGACAACACAGGACAACACAACACAACACAACACAGGACAGGACAGACGCTGCACAGATATATATATAGATATATATATATATATTAGGGTGGGCTTCAAAAAATCAAAATGCAGATTTTCTCCAGGACATGGTCTATTTTTGTTCCTTTTGGTGTCAAAGGAAACCACACCAAATTTGAATGGAATCCAATAATATGTAGGGGTGCCACATCAGTGATGAATTTTCCCCCATGCAAAAATAGGAATTCCCATTTTTTGGGCTGTATATACACAAAATAAATACATAATTATATATATACATTAAATATAATATTAAAAATAAATATATAGTAAATATACATTAAATAATAATAATATATATTATATTATACATTATATATACAATTATACGATAGACAATTATACAAATATAGACAAATATAATACATTAAATAATATATTAAAAATAAATATAATATATTAAAATTTAAATATAATAAATAAATATATAGTTATACAATATATATACATTATAATTAAATATACATTAAATTTATACATAAAATATACATTAAATAATAAATATACATAAATACACATTATACATTATATATACTAGGGCATGCCCGTACTATATATATATCTAAAAGTATATCCCCCCCCTCTATTTACATGCAATGGTTTGGTCCAAAGCGAACGGCTTGCGAGTACGGTGACAATCCCCCCCCTCTATTTACATGAAATGGTTTGGTCCAAAGCGAACGGCTTGCGAGTACGGTGACAATCCCCCCCCTCTATTTACATGAAATGGTTTGGTCCAAAGCGAACGGCTTGCGAGTACGGTGACAATCCCCCCCCTCTATTTACATGAAATGGTTTGGTCCAAAGCTAACGGCTTGCAGAGTTTGGTAAAGAAATCGCCATCGCGTGCACAAACGCGCAGGAAAGCGAATGAATCGCAAATTAGTTTTAATTAGTTTTAAAACATAGTTTAACGCCCGAGCGAGTTTAACGCAATCGCAAATCGCATCGCAAAGCGAAAGAATCGCAGATTAGTTTTAATTAGTTTTAAAACATAGTTTAACGCCAACATAGCGCCAACATAGTTTGCCGACGGGAAATAAATGAATACGCTCTCAAATGTGCCGTCCGAGGCAGAGTCTGTTCGCCACGTTCGGCACACGTGATAGCTCGCTGCTCTCTGATTGGTTGAATCGTTTTTTGGACATAGCTCGGTAACTACTTCTCCGATTAATATGAAACCTTGAAAAGGCACATCCTCGGGTCCCCAGCAATATACCTGGCAAGTTTAAAGTATATCGGACCCGTGGTTGTCGAGAAACAGCGGTCACAGACAAACAAACAAACACACACACAGACACACAGACACACACACACACACACAGAGATTGCTGGAATTATAGATAGATAGTTATATACAATATATTATACATACAGTTTTGAGACTTCCTATGATCACTATCTGGGCAATTTTCATGCATGTTTTGTACAGGTTCCCGGGGTCAGTGGTACGCTTTTTTAGTGTGTAATATGTAGGCCTAACTTATTGACTGTGGCTCTTTTGTAGAGAGTGACCCTGTGGAGTAAGAATTAACAGGATTTTACCCACATTCTTGCGTATTTTGCAGATATGGCATGTGCTAGTACCAGTGTTTCATTGAAAACTCGGGCTCAGGATAATGTGTATCTCATTGGGTCCACTTCTGGAGATGCCATCAAAGGTGCCAAGCTCCCGACTGTGCATCAATCTCTTGTCCTGTTTTTCCATCACCTGAAGAAGGAGAATCGCACTGCCCGGGAGAGTGCAACCCTCACCATTGAAGAGGTTGTGAAGTTCTGGGAAAAAGCTCACCTACCTACAACGACGAAGCAGCACTGCATCCATCGTTTGGAGAGGCTATATGAAGAATGGAGGAGCCTCCAAAAAGGTGCAAAGCGGGGTGGTGCGACCCAAGAGAAAAAGGAAGCATCCTTCAAGGCCTCCTTGGAGAAGACGTTTGATCTTAGGCATGCAGATTCGGAGGCCATAATCACCAACCCCGAGGACAGGAAGTTTCTTCACGATCAATTCGCAGAGAGTAAGGCTTCAATGGGATCTGTAGACACTGTGTTGGAAGCAAAAACGAAGCGAAAGAAAGAAAGGGAAGAAAAGGAGAAGACTAAGGCAGAGAAGGAAAATAAGAGACAGGAAATGGTCATGAAGGGTGCTACTGCTATGGAAGTCACAGACTCAGACTCTGACTCTGAGACCACGGCACAGGCTGGTTCTTCATCATCTGATGGTGGGATATCTCGTCCCAAGAAAAGAAGGCCTATCAACATTGTCACTCCTGAAGTCGCAGCTTCTTTGGATCGTACGAAAACAAGTGACCGAATGGCTGTCCACAACTTGGCATCCATTTGTAGAGCAGTAGGATGGGATCCTGCAGAGCTGGCACTGAACCGATGGACAGTGCGGCGGAATCGCATGATGCATCGATGCAAAACCATGGACGAAATAAAAGAAGCATTTCATCATAATGTGCAGGGTCCTTTAGTGGTCCATTGGGATGGAAAGCTTCTTCCCGATGTCACTGGAGATTTTGTGCATGTGAAGGTGGATCGTCTTCCAATCCTTGTGTCCAACCAGTACCATGGAATGGAGCAGCTGTTGAATGTTCCCAAGTTACCTGACGGGGGAGGAGAAGCTATGGCAACTGCTGTAGTGGACACACTGAAGAGCTGGAACCTTGTGGGCAAGGTGAAGGCTTTGTCTTTTGACACAACTGCCAGCAATTCAGGTGTTCGTGGAGGGGCTGCTGTCCTCATTGAAAAGAAGCTACAGACTGCACTAATTCATTTGGCTTGCCGCCATCATGCGCACGAAATCATTCTGGGAGATGTTTTCACCACTCTTTTCGGTCCTTCATCAGGCCCTGACATCCAGCTTTTTAAGCGGTTTCAGGCAGAGTGGCCGTCCATTGCCCATCACCAACCAAAAAATGGATTCACAGATCCTGATACGGCAGCTGAGTTTGCACAGAACAATGACATGATGGATGAAGCTCTGGAATTTGCTCTTGTGTGTTTGAAAGATCAGCAGCCACGAGATGATTATCGTGAACTCCTAGAACTGACTGTCATCTACATGGGAGGAATCCCACCTCGTGGAACCCGGATCATGGCTCCAGGAGCAATGCACAGAGCCAGATGGATGGCAAAAGCACTATATTCACTACAGGTGTTCATGTTTCGGTCAGAGTTCCACTTGACACTTCGAGAGGCGAGAGAACTCCGAGCCTTCAACATTTTTGTCTGCCTTGTGTATGTACAGGCTTGGTTTCGGGCTCCACAAGCTATTGAGGCTCCCCTGAATGACTTTAACCTCTTCAAGAAGTTGGAAAAGTTTGAACAAATCAATCAGAAGATGGCTCAGGCAGCCTTGAAGGCACTTGGCCGCCACACGTGGTACATGAGCCCAGTACTGGTGGCATTTGCATTCTTTGACACCAGAATTGACAAAGAAAGCAAGATCAATATGATTGAAGCATTGAAAAATGACGGTGAAAACCCCTCTCCAAAGAGACCAGCTATCAAACGAGGAACCGCCCTGTCAATCGCTGGCCTCATAACAAAACACACCAAGCATTTCTTCAGCATCCTAGGGACCCCAACTGATTGGATGGATAAGGATCCTGGTTCATGGGAGCAAGAAACCAGCTTTCAGGAAGCAAAGAAAGCCGCCAGTGGCTTAGTCGTGGTGAACGACAGGGCAGAAAGGGGTGTCGCATTGATACAAGACTACAATAAGCTCCTTACAAAGGATGAAGAGCAAAAGCAAGCTCTGCTCCAAGTTGTTGCTGCTCACAGGAAGATGTACCCTGATGCCAGGAAGGCAACAGTGGTGAAACAGGCCCAGAAATAGGAGTTACATTTCTCATTATATTTGGGTTTTTAAATATTATGTGATATGGTGTCTCTTCATTTTATGAACTGAACATTTGGATTGTTATCATTGAATTTGAGTTTTCATAGCAATATAGTGCTATTTGTGCAGCTATTGTAACTTGTGTTTGCTAGAATACAAAGAAAGTGAGTGGAGGGTGGATTTTCATAAAACAAACTTCTGGTTTTGCTTTCGATCCATATATAGAAAAGTTTTGTAGACACCTTTAGTTTGAAGGCTGATGTGGCACCCCAAAATAAAATCAGATTGCTTTCATATTTGGTGTCTTTTCATTTTGGAACAAAAGGAACAACATAAAGCCATGTCCCAGTAAATATTTTAAAAAAATTATTTTGAGCACCACCCTAATATATATATATATATATATATATATATATATATATATATATATATATATATATGTATTTATATATTTATATATATATGTATTTATATATTTATATATATATGTATTTATATATATATATATATATATATATATATACATATGTATGTATGTATGTGTGTATATATATATATATATATATATATATATATATATATATATATACATATGTATGTGTATATATATATATATATATATATATATATATATATATATATATATATATATATATATATATATATACAGTGCGTATCAAAAAAAAGGTAATCCGAATTCAAGGGGTTAATATGCAAAGGTTATTTAGTTTGACAATTTACATGTGGTTTCCCAATTATGAGGAGATCCTGTTTTCCATTGATGCGTTTCATGCATCATTGCTGTCACACATGATCGAATACATGTTCATTGAAAATGACAAGTTCAAATCGCATTTTTACAAGTTTGACTAATCGGTGCAAGACAGTTTGAAATGGACGCATTATTTGTCGACTGCCAAGTTGATTATGTGAAATTGTTAAGCTGGTCTGGTAATCGTCGGTTGCGTCATCCTTTGTTTAAGATGGGCCTACAGTGTATGGGTTTAGAGACAGTCTGAGTCATTGAAAAGATGGTGCAACTTACGACTGAACAGCGGACCTTCGTGGTTACAACCTTTCACCAAACTGGAAGTTTGCAGCGAACTAGTGATGCGTTCAGGGAACGTTTCCCAGAACGGGAGCCTCCAGCAGCCAAAACCATCTGGGCGAATGCTAGAAAATACCAAGAGCATGGCACTAGCCTCAACCGCAATTAGGGGAATTCTGGTAGGAGGCACACTGGGCGATCGGAAATGAACATTGCAGCAGTAAGGCAGTAAGTTTTGGAGCATCCAAGGGATACCAGCGCAAGAGGAAATGGGACGGGATTGCCTTTGGCAACATTCAACCGAATCACAAGACTGGACCTCCACCAACATCCATATCGGATTCACATCCAGCATCAACTTCCGCCAGGAGATTTTTCCAGGCGGCTGCTGCTTGCCGGATGGTTGATAGCACATTGCGAAGCAGATGTCAATTTTCTGCAGTATCTCGTTATCGGCGACGAAGCTGCTTTCGCCATGGACGGCAAGGTCAATACCCGTAATGTTCTTGAATATGCACTGACAGGACAACCCCCGGAATTTAATTTTCACACCAACATGAATCGACAAAAGTGGACTGTTTGGTTGGGACTTTGTGGAAGTGGTCAGGTGATCGGACCATTATTCATTCAAAGGAATGTCAATAGTAACAGGTATCTGCAGATGATCAATGATGAAGTTTTACCGCAGCTGGAGGAGAACTTTGAGCGACAGGTTCGTGTTGTCTTCAGATATATCTGGTGGGCCCAAGACGGCACTCCAGCACATCGTCTTATCGCTGTCCAAGATCGACTGAGGAAACTCTTTGGAGACCGAGTCATCGCCCTCAACCATGCAGTGGAATGGCCGCCAATATCACCTGACCTCACATCATGTGATTATTTCCTTTGGGGACATTTAAAGAACAAGGTGTTCGTAACTCCTCCCCGTGATCTTGACGAATTGCAGGGCCGTATTCGACATGAAGTAGATGCTTTGCGCAATGACCCGGCTATGGTGAGACGAGCAGTTCAGGGCATGCTCCGCCGCTGTGAGCTTTGTGTTGAAAGGAGAGGTGGACACGTTGAAGGTGTGGGTGCATAAAGGCAAATCATTCCTGAGAAAAGTTCACATCTGACGTTCATTTTGCACCAATTATCCTGACTTGCATCGATTAGCCAAACTTGTAAAAATGCGATTTGAACTTGTCATTTTCAATGTACATGTACTCAGTCATGTGTGACAGCAATGATGCATGGAAGGTATTACCCTTAGGACATACATACCTTAGGACATACTGTGGTGCAGGAAAGCGGAGGATCTCCTCTTAATTAGTAAACCACATGTAAATTGTCAAAATTAATAACCTTTGCATATTAACCCCTTGAATTCGGATTACCTTTTTTTTGATATGCACTGTGTGTGTGTGTGTGTGTATATATATATATATATATATATATAACGGGTTCAGGCACTCAGCCCATACAACTCCCACCCTTCTCCTCCCAAACGCAATGAATAGTAAATATCATGAATTTAAACTTATCCTGTGCATGGACAAGCCCCAGGTATGACCTTCCATCGGTGTGAAGAAGCACGTAGGTTTGGGTAGAACGCCCGTCTATGAACCTTCGGCCTTTCACCGGCTCATATCTTCGGGAGTTTTTGCAATGCGGACTACAAGAAATCAACTTTTTGTGTGAGTTGATCCAGAGGTTTTCCAATTGTTTCGTTGTGATGAGGCACACCCCTTTCTTGCAGGTACTGTATGTTGACAAGTATTTTTGGCTTCTTTGAAAGTTTTTTTAAAATAATTTCATTGTACAATCCTTATTGGCAGGCATGAAATATATCTCGGCCGCCCCAATTGACTTTGTTACTCGGAGTTTCTGCGCATGCTTGCCGAGCAATCTAGGGCAGATTACGTTATTTCAAAAGTGCCATATTAGTTGCGTCTGTTGCTCACTGCACCATCAAGTCAACCATCACGTGCTCAACACAATAGTTCTGTTTAACTAGTATTTGGTTACACGTGCTCTGTTTTCTCCAACGGCTTAGAATCCGGGACTTGGGGTGTAGTTATCTCCTCTTTTGGGTGTGGTTATCTGAATGCACCCTGTGGTTGGTCACAACACCAGTAGCACGCAATATAGATTTGATGGTCCTCCAGAAATGCAAACTCAGCTGAGCTAGGTGGTGTGATGTGATTAGTGAACAGGGTAAAAAACAAGTTGGGTGTGAAATTCGTAAACAGCAGGAACATATTAAGAGTCATTGTGATACATCGATTGCATCAGAAGTTTAATAAAGGTCTCAAACAAGAGCACATGCATTGTTACCATGGAGATAACATGGAATTCAAACCATCCTCGTTGATGGATCAGTGGAGCTGGAGTAAAACGAGCTTTTTTCCACCTCGTGAATGCGTTCTTATACATTGTTGAGCCCTTAAAGTGTGTTGTACAAACTCTTTTTCACCTAAAGTACAACATATGGACATGGACCACAATGATGGTTTTTTAAAAAAGGCTCCGGTTCTTGTAAGAAAGCACTTTGAGCCCTTTGAAGTTCAAGTATGGTATATAGTGCGGAGGCGAGTGTTTGGCCAGATGTGCGTGTGATTTTAACACAGCTGGAGAATGTAAAAATATGCTAAAGTTATCACCAAAGTCCATCAGTGTGACGTTGAGGTTCGTGGAAAATTCTGCAGGTGTATTAAGTGATTGCTAAGGGATTTACCAGAGAGAGAGAGAGAGAGAGAGAGAGAGAGAGAGAGAGAGAGAGAGAGAGAGAGATCTGGAGATGGATATGGAACATGCACAATTGTCTCAAGACCATCATTGTAATAAATAAAATAATTATAGCTTTTCATTCACTCGCAGAAACTCGTTCTGAATTTTCGGATTCTCCGAGGGAAGTTTGATTCCAAAATTTGCATCAAATCTCACCTTCGGTGAGTATAGGGAGGAAAGACCCGTGAACAAGAAAATGACTAACGACATCATCCAGTGATTGAGGCTGAACTATTCCATACGAGACCATCTATGGCTGGCGTTCCGACCTCGGGTCGACACACCACGTGCCACAACTTTGCGTTCAAGAGTCATTGCCTCCCATCATCAACAGGTGCAAACTCCCCAGAGCCTCCTGGCATCAAAAAGGATACCAAGGGCGTTGAAAGCCATTTTATCTATGAAAGTGGTCATACACCTGGATTTGGGTCAAAGCGTTCACCTTGATCCCATCTCAATCATGTGGCTCTCGATTCGATTCGTTTCATGAAAAGCATCCTCCGAGAGACCACCCGGGGCTTTCAAGGGACGATGGATAATTTGGGTTGGTGTTGAGCATATCAATTGAGCATACGAGGGTAGACCATTAGTAGAGTGTCAGACTGGATTAAAGTAATTCGTTTTGAACGAAGGACCACTATTGAATGATCTTGGTGTGATCTACACCAAAACCTTCCACCAAATCTATCAATCTGTATGGCTGTATAAGCTCAAAATAGAACGTACCAACTCCTAGCTAACTCAAGGCATGCTTAACATTTATAGTTGGTGCTTTCTTTTGTGATTAAATCAGCGTTCATGTCTCCAGGAGGGAATTTTGACATAAACTATAAGCCACACAAAACCACCAAGTTAGGATTCCTGAATGCATGTGTGGCTTCTGAGGATGTGGAATTCCCAGGGCATGGCGCCGACCTTTCACACGGAAACCCGCAAAAACAAAGCAGACAACATAACGTAACGAGCAGTTTTCAGTGCAATCTCCTTTCAACCCCTTGGCTCAATCTGGGTGATGCAGTATCTCCCCATATGGTTATGACGTGACACACTCAGAATGGTAACCAGCTAACACAACGACGTTGGGCCAACGTCAGCCCCGTCATTGAGCCAACGTCAAAAAAACAACGTTGGGCCGACGTAATTTTGTCCTGGCGGGTCAACAGTGGGTCGACTTTGGAAGGGAGCACTGGCCCAACGTTGGAACGACGTTGGACAGACGTTGGTCAGACATTGGAATTAAGTGTTGGCACAACGTTGTTGTATTAGCTGGGTAACCACACCCAGACGGCCTTGAATAAACCGTTGTCATGTATGAGGAGCCTAGTTAGACCGTTGTCATGTACGAGGAGCCTAGTTAGACGTCTGTGTGAACGATTTAAGTGAAATCACATGGAAGCAGAACGAAAACTCCACATTGGACTCTGAGCATCATTCCGAGCCGTGCCCAAGCGAGTCTAAGACTCCACCGAGCAGTCTCTTCTGTAGCCCAAACAGCACTGCCTCGAACTCGTGCTGTGTACTGTAGGCCACCTGCACAGGATAAACCCACCAGGTATGCAAATATCTGCTTGGAACCTTCCTTTAAAACCAATCATCTCGACGTGGATTTCTCACGTTCTACTGGCGCATCTTCCGACATGTCCGCCAGGCTCCGGAATATGTCTGCATTATACATGTACAATATTATATCCTCTCGGAATAATGTATATTTACAAGAAAAAAACTCGTGAAGACAAAAGACAAACGTACATCGTCTTTGGCTGTATAAGTGCTCTGGAAAGTCTGAGGTGGGAAACAAGCAAACAAAATAAAAAGGTAAATACAACACTGTTCAAAAACCCCCATGGTTATGAATACATTCTCGAACAAGAACCTCAAAATCTCACTTATTTGCAAATATTTTGCATCAAATGCTTATTTCTTGTCAAGTACTTTAGTACTTGAGAAAACAAAACTTTCTTTTAAAGTGCAGGAAGTTTAGAGTATTGTACCATTATATCGTTTCTGGGTCCTCAAATACAACACGTTCGGATCATAATTCCGTGTAATAATAAACATTTTATAAACATGTTAATATTTACATGGTGACTTGGTTTAAGCATCTGTACGGGAGAACAAGTGTCTGTTAGATTGGAACAAAACCTTAATTTACAGATCAGATGCAATCCTTTTGCAAAATCTTTCGCGTTTGTGTGTTCAAACACTCGCCATGTTGAGAAATTTATTTGGTGTCTTTGGTGACAAAACGCTTTGGGCAGTGTTTGTACCTCGATGTGAATGGACGTGATGTTCGTGAATTGTGTTTATAGACGAATGTAAATAGAAGTGGTGTCAGTGGAGTTCAGTGCACACACATTGCTGTGTGCATGGGTCGTCATAAAGGCCCTCAGATATCACCACCCTCTCATCCTCAAACACCATAAGCCAACTGCTGTTTCATTTTTAAATGATTATGCTATGATTATGGCTGCTGCGCTTCATGCTGGTGCTGTGGAACATACGGAAGTGAAAGTCAAGCATACTTGCTTTCAAGCCAAGAAATAATTGTGAGGAGATGCTTGCTGGTGGTTTTTTTTTTTGGAGTAATAGGAAAAGCAGTGAATATACTTCTACTCGTTAAATTAAGAATTGCAATTTAGTTTTTAAAATGCAAGATTGAGAAGAAAAGAAAAAGAAAAGCATTTGAGGTTAATTGATGGGTAAGGGATGATAATGAAAAAAAAGAACGAATGATAATTGTAATTAAAGGGGAAGATAAATCGAGGCTTGAAGGCCCAGTGAGATCTCTGCAGAAAGGAGACGCAATGTGTTTCCCGAACTTTTCAACACGAGGCCACCATCAGCTGGTGAGTGGCAGCACCGGAGACGGACCCGCCAAACTGCTGTCGCCCGCCTGGCCGTGGCCATGCATTAGGTCTGTCCTCGATGTGGTTAGTTGTCCGAGTGGTGAAGAAGACAAGGAACTGGAACATAGGCCAGGAGAACCCATGTCAGAGACCACCATCACCGGAGAGCCCATGGCGGTGGTGCTGAATGAGCTGGATGAAGGGTGCTGGATAACCTGGGAGCAGCGAGACGGATCATCGGCAGAACACTCATCTGTGGTGAGACAGGACATGACACTTATCAAACTCATCAGAAGAATACTTGATCTGCACAATGTAGCTCCTCTTACGATTTTACTCCTCCAGCAGTGCAACAAACAAATGGATGCCTAACCTGCTTTAAAGCACTACGTTATGGTATTGGTAACTGTGATTGAATGGAACACTGAAGAGGAGAAAGAAAAAGGTTGATAATAGTTGTGTATGGTTGTCACAAAAATTTTTATTAGAGGAAGAAGATAATATCTTACCCAGAAATCCCTGAGATTTTTTCATGGCACTCACTGGGCAGTCCTTATGAGCCATAAGAAGCTGCTTTAGTTGCGACACCTCATTCCTCAGAAGTGCCACTTCATTCTGCAGGAATAACAACCAGCATTGACACAATCAGACACTCATGCCACAAAATGTATTTACAAAGCTTGCCTGGTGTCGTATTGTTATGTGTTGGCGTGGTGCAGCCTGTGCAATACACCTGCCGATTGAAATCTAACTCCTAGGAAAAAAAACACAAAGGTGCATTTCCTTGACTTCCTTGTTGAAGATATTACTAGATGAAGGCCTTACCAGTTGAAATACAAACAAGGAAAAACAAGTACAGATACATTCAAAGTACACCACCCCCATGCCAAATAAATAAATAATATATGCTCCAGCACGCGGCATTAACGGGGCACCTTTGGCGCCCGGCGATGCCACCGTGCAGCACATAGAGATGGTATTGGAAGGGAGAGGTGTACAATAATTGATTGATTATTTGCGTAATTAAAACCAATAAATAATAATCGTGAAATAATAGCTAATAGCATACCCAAACCACCAGTGTTTCATCCGTATCTGTAACTTAAAAAATTAATGAATTAAGCAATTAATTGAATAATTAAATAATTAATTGATTTATCAATAAATAAAAAATACCCTTCACAGCCAAATCACTTGGTCATTGTCTTGTCCAAATATCAGCTTCCTTGCTCAAAAGGTGCCTGAGATATTGCTCAGATGAGACAGAAAATAAATAAGTATTTAATAAATCGATAATAATTAAGTAATTAATCAATCAATTGATTAATCAAAAAAATAAATAACGTTTTTGCCAAAGCACGTGCTCACTATTTTGCCCAAATTTCAGTTTCCTAGTTCAAATGATGGCTGAGATATTGCCCGGACAAACAAACAAACAAACAAGAAAGAAAACAAAACAAACGGAGTGAAAACCGAGGACTCCCTTTTGGCGCGCGTCATCGCCGGGTCCCATTTGGTGCCTGGTGATGACGTCATGCGGGCCTGGAGATGGAATAGGAAAGGAGAGGTGTACAACACCAAGGCTTGCTACCTGCAGCTGCATGTTGGTTTGAGTCAGTTCCTCAGCTTTCTTCTCCAGAGAGAGAACCCAGGCTTTGCGCTTAAGACGGCAACGTGTCGCTGCAGCACGATTCCTCTCGAGGAACTTTCTCCGTCGCTCATCTGGGTCTTCATCAATCACGCGACGCCGCCGCCCACCCCCACCAGCCTGTGGGGGCATCATGGGGGGCAGCTTAAATGGAGGAGAGGGTAATGACAAGAGGAAATGGAGGTGGGAAGAGAGAGACCAAATGAGTTGTTTATTCTATAATCAGAAAAAAATCATCTGCTACCCAAGACTCAGGTCTTTCAATAATCTCTAAGGTCCTTCTGACTCTTGTCTGACCCTCACAAATTATAATTAACCATCAACAACGAGGGAACCAAAAGGAGATTATTTGAAAATCCACTCATATGGAAACTCGCCTTGCCAAAGTACCAGCCTATCAACTTCAACTACCAGTCCAACTATAACTGAGGAAGGGAGATGCTGGACCTGTATTCTGGTTTCGTTACTGCATATAATGAATCTAAATATAAGTGGCAGTGTACCTGCTGAAGTGTAAGCCCAGGTTGCTGGTGGTGTTGAACATGATGGCTGTGATGGTGCAGGGCTGCCTGGTGCTGCGAGTCGTGTGGGTGGTGAGGGAGGTGGTGTCCATGTGGACCGCGATGGCTAACAGGTCCGTGCGGATTGTGGAGACCATGACCGTGAGAGTGGTGAGCCGTCATTGGCTGTAGTGCTTCATGGTGACTTGTGCAGAGGCCCAGACCACCACCACCACCCATCATTCCCACATTTCCGTTGGCGAGGTGTGGAGGAATCTGTTGGGTCAAACAGGCCTTAAGTCTCTGCAAAGAAATAGCATGAGAAGGTCAGCAGTACTTTCCTGTGTGCTGGGTAAGTAAACTTCACGACAAAAGTTTTGAATGTGACAATGATAATTGGGAGTAAATAGTAAAATATTTATTTGCAAAATAAAATTAAATGTATTTGTATTCTTCTCCTTCCTGGGAAAGTCAACAAAACCACAACTGCTCCTTCTACAAAACCACATCAGAACTTTCCTCTTCCTCTTTGTTCTCCTTTCTTCTTCTGTTTCTTTGTTGTACCTCTGTGTTTGTCCTGTTAAAATGATATTAAGATTGTAAACGTGTCAGCCATTTTCATTCCAGCTTTGGATTGCACCTTGCATTTCAAAAGGACAAACGTTGTTGTTCCTTATTATTATTAACCTGGACATGTTTGTGCCTGATTTCCACATGGGACTTCTTCTTCTTTTTCTACCTCTTTTTTTCTTCTTTTCTTCCACTCACCAATTGCAATCCTCACAGCTCTGTCTTTTCAAAATTGGAGAGCCTTAATTGAACACCCTGCCGATTCTACTTTTCATGATCATGAAAAGGTACTTGTGGACGTTTTTGCTCTTGCTTACCATCTTCGTAAAACTTTTCAAGTTCCGAAAGGTACTCGACAGCCAATATATATATATATATATATATATATATATATATATATATATATATATATTGTTGCGAATATGGGATTTGGCCTCCATATCCGCTTGTAAATATTCCCCTATTTCCCCAATACTCCCCAACTATCCCCAATCCCCCATTCCCTAGTCCCATTGTCTGTAAACAACACTCTGTAGAACCGACCTTCCCCTTTTTCCCCCATTAAATGTCGTGCCCAGGTCCACCGCATCTCACGTAGACAACTTTCGGACATCTTGCTAGTTATTCTTAGTCTATGTCAGTTAAGGACTCGTTTCCATTAATTCTGACTCTTCGTTGCACCAGAATGTGATTATATGGCACCAGTAGTGAGTTTAGGACCTTCCCATACCACCTCCTCCCATCTTCTTCCCCAAACAACAACTACAACAACAACTACAACAACAACTACAACAACAACAACAACAACTACAACAACGGCGCTGCGCGGGGGAGTGTGCGTCCTCACACCGGCTCGGTTAGCCGCCATTGACCATGCGCTCCGACGGGGTTACCACGAAGGGGCTCCTTGTCAGCCCCTCGTCAAGGGCGGAGCCGGTAACCCCCCCGCACGCACCCAATGAGAAGCAACGTGCCGATTCCATCTGGGGCGGAGCTAACGAGCCGAGGGCGTGTCACTCCCCGCCGGATATACGCGGCGACTTACCGGATGTGAGGAGAGATGCGCCCCCAGCTTGGAGAAAGAGAAGTCACTACCTCCGAGCGCTGAGAGACCTCCTGCATCTTTTGGGCCGCGCTATCCTGTCCCTGAGCACAAGGTGCACCTTGTGCTGGCCATCGAATACCCGCTTTCCTTGCCATCAATCCCCGTGTGAGTCAGTTTTTGTCCTGTTTATCTGTGGTCTGTCGGGAATAAGATAAGTGTGTCTAAGTGCCTATCTTTCTATGCTGTCCCTCTTGTAGTTGTAATCTGACCTTCCGCCC